>NC_141064.1:17628367-17935867 GCF_041138505.1 Cibotium barometz
ACATGGTGGAAAACACATGCTCCTACACACATAGCCATGGAGTACACATGTACACAACATTAGCATGGAGTAAGAGACATGGATCAAGAATAAGATAAAAGATGCAAGATAAAGGTACAAGTAGAACATCATAGTGTATTCCATTTCATCATGTCCAATTTGCATACAAGAGGGTAACCTTTTCTACATCCTCGGGTAGTACAAGCCAAGTATGCACGTGCTGCATCCCTCAGTTGCATGTGCAACTCTTGAAAAATCATTGCCATTGCATGATCCATAAAAGATTCAGCTTTCTTGACCTTCAAATGATCATGTACCAATGGATCCTTGTGGTAGTAGAGCTTCAATTCTTCTTGTTGTGCATAAATAAGAGCCTGCATGCGAGTAATGTGCACCACGAGTTTTCTCTTCTTGTAAAGTATTGGAAGCATGAATTTCATTGTCCTTGTCTCTTGTGTTGGCATCTTCAACATTCAGTGTATGATTGTCCATAGTGTTTTAAGTGTAGAGATAGCTAGTCATCACGGCTGCAGTGATCGTCTTCCCATGATAGAAGTGAAAGAACCGTATGCTTTGATACCAATATAGCTTGGTTGAACACAATGCTAATAAATACACTTAAATACACCAAGATTTAATAGACAACATGCTCAATACAAGAAGTAATTTGCTGAATTAACAAGAGATGCACAATGAGTCGGAATTGCCGGCCCCTCCCTCAAATAAAATATATTGATCTTGGGAGAATCAAGTACTATTATGGGCTACCACACCTCCCAAGAGGGGACTCCACACAACCACAATCAGGAGAAGCAATAGAAAACAACTATCATTGGGTACTTACCAATGCTTTAAGCTCACGTCCCTAGTGAGGCTTCCGAAGCTCGCTTTTGGAAGCTCCACTCCTCTAATCTCCACCTCTATGCTATCGTCACAGAGTCGCTCGCACCACAATGCAAGGTAATCTACCTCTCACTCTCCCACACACATGCATAGAAGAGGAACATGCACCAGAGCATACTCTCACTCACTCTCTCTCACACACACAAAACAAAGCAAGAGCTCTTATAGCACAAAGGGGGATTGTGTCCTTTCATTATGAGAAATTGCCTTTTATACATCTGGCCCTTATTCACACTTGGTCACCCGACTTACTAACTAAGGCCTTGGGTGGCCAGTGTCTCAAAATGTACAACTTTTATAGTGCCTTTACATAACACTTATTAATGTCCTCAATTGGAGGAGCATCTTTGCTAATCCAAAATGGGATTAATATTCCCCCTGTACTTGATTTAGGTTTTATCCTTCATAACCTTTTACCTAGGTCGAAAGACCCCAAACTCGTGTCTGTAGAAGTTTCAGCGAGATTGAAGCTTTTTAAGGGTTCTTTGTTGAGTGGGACGTCTGGAACCCGGTGTCTACCATGTCTTTGATTGTTACATGCATGTAACCCAGAAGACACTTGAGGCAATGATAATATATAAAGCATCATGCCTTTTTCAGTTGGGCCTCTATTCATGTAGAAGCAAAGATGCTCTGGCTCAAATCTATCATACCTTTCTTTTGGGATTGATTGATAAGAACTACGATCAATTTCATGAATCTTATGGTGGCTACTATATCTGGATCTGGAATTTTGTGCCATTCTTGTATCCATGTGAGCAATTGTTGTCGCGTTAACTTGTGATATCCTAGAATGTGGATGGCGAGAAGTCAGGGAAGTTTAACAGACGTGAGAGTCTCATTGCGTTGCTTCATATGGAATTGGAGTGGAGTGAGTTGCTGTTTGATTGGCAGCATGAATAATGGATGGCGAGAAGTCAGAGAAGTTTAACAGACGTGAGAGTCTCATTGCGTTGCTTCATATGGAATTGGAGTGGAGTGAGTTGTTGTTTGATTGGCATGATTAATGGATCCACTTGTTGTGTTATCAGGGAGCATTGATACTAAAAACTATATTCTAGGACCGTTAGATACTCCTTGCGCCAATCCGGCTATATACCAAAATCCTGGAGTTAGGGATTGGTATCATCTATTCTTATTGTTGTATAACCTCCCTTTGTATGGACTAGGTGTTGCTTGCGCCACCTACGGAAACAATAGCTGATCACACGAATGTTAGAACTCATATTTCTAGTAGATCAGCCAAGGGGGGATTGGCCAGCCTAGTGTGACGAGTCACATTTTCCCACAAGGTCCCCTCTCCTCCCATTGGTAATAGCCCTTCTAATTCTGGCATTTGGACTCGAAGAGGGTATAGTACATAAGGCTGTCTTTGTGATTCCATGGAATATGCATCTAGCAGGATTCTTCTCGTAGGCTCAAATGGTGTGATTTGCTTTAGCACTTTGAACATGAGTTTAGGCTTCAAAAGGGGATTGCCTGCTTGGATGAAGCCCTTGTACTCTGTAGCTGTCAAAGACTCGAGGACATTTATATCAGTAAAAACTTGTATGTCAAACTAAGGGTGAAGATTACATACCTCATCGAGAGCAGCCTCGCTGGAGATAGAGTTGGTGCTGGTAGCTCCTTGGGGGCAAGAGGGTTAGTGGAAAAATCAATGGGGATAGAAGAGAAGTGAGAGAAAGTACAATCGGCCTCAGTTTTGTTAGTGGGAGATACACTAGGAAAGGGATTTAATAACTTACTGCTCGCACTGGGAGGAGAACACTGGATAAGTAATCAATGTGGAGGACCCTTGTGTTTCTTCTTGACCCTCGCCTAAACTTGGGGGTGGGTGCGTGGGCTTGTTAGTTTTCATAAACTCTTGGAGGTTAAGTATATCTATTATGGTTATATTAGGATGTTCAATATTCTCCTTAACAAAATTATAAACCACGTTAGTGAGCATAGCCTCCTGTGAGATCCCCCTGCCCCCTCTGCGCGTCGGATAGGGTTTCTCACTCTTGGGGCCTCGCCCTCGAATATCTGGGCACGAGACTAGGCTGGTGATCACTCTGAAAACCAAAATCGAAAAAATTTCCCATGCCTGGAAAGCGGGGACGATTCCACCTTTTTGAATTTTCTTAACGAATTTTTCTAACGAGATCAAATCTAAACTATCCTTCACCTGAATAAACCAGATAGAAGGAAACTATCACTAATATAATTTGATCATCTAAGCAATTTCAACGCTTTTTTCCTAATCAAGATCAAGCACAGCCGTTGATCCACTCAATTGAGAAATTTATCAGGGAATTAACTAACTACTCGAATCCTAGCGTAATCCTAAGATTTTTCAATTTGATTATTAAAACTCCACTGATTCCAGCCTACCCCATCTGGCCCATGGGTTATTAGCCACCACCCTACCACTGGAATCGGTAGAACCAAACAAGTACTCACCCACCCATAATTGAATGCCTTTCTTAACTTTAGCTTTAGAAAACAGATACGCACACACTCCTCTTTACTTTAATATAAAAATAATCCATTGACAAAACAGAAATGGTCACAGATTTCATAACTCAAAATTTTCATTCAATCCCTTGTTTCACAAAAAGCAGTATCACTTTGGACTCTTTGTTGGGACCACCTGGTCAACAACGAGATCCAGTAACAGATTACAAAATCATTCCATCAACATATATATATATATATATCTTCCTCGACATACGCATGGGAGTCCTAAGCACTGCGAGCCCGTGCATCGCCTGGTCAGAACCCTCCAGGATCCTCCTTAGATGTCTTGGTACTTCACTCAGGGACTGCTTCGTCGGCCCTCGCCCATCATACCACTGGGAAGCACACCATTTTTCACCATACCCAGGCTGGTCAAGACCTGGGCAGGTTTTTGCCGCGTGAGCTCTCCCTTGAACACTCCTCGCCAGCTGTTGTAACCGAACTTCCCTTAGATAAACACATATGCCAAATGCTCTCTCCAGCATTCTGGCGTAAGACATTCCTTTAAGAAAACAGGGTTTTTATGCAAGTTCTCAGTTTTGATTTTGTTTGAATACCATGAATAAATCTTAAATCCGTATCCTAATACTTCTAAATCCAGGTTTGAATTCCAAACAGAATTCCTTGAATTCTGTTAACTTGATCCTCATATCAAAATCAAAAGTCTTAACTTAGTTTCAGATTCGGTGGGGGGTGTTTTGAGTGCATTTTTCCTCAATTGGGCACATTATCATTGATTGAAACTGACGAAGGAATTAGGTCTTGGTCAATAGTCTGAATCAGAGTTTGGATCTGGAAAGGTTCTTCCTAAACCATCTTTCTCGAAAGGTAATATTTCAATTTCTCTTTTTCTAAATTTTGTTCGTTGAATATTTGCTTACAGATTTCTAAACTAAACATGAATTTCCTATGAGGAATAAAATAATCATTTATCTCCATCTTTGACTTCGATAGTTTAATTGAATTTTCTCATTACCATCTTAGTGAATATGAAATGGTAGCATTTCCTCTCACATATTATCTACTTATTCATTTTTCTAATTTTTGCGAAGATTAAACAGAGGATTAAGAGAACCCTTATTTAAATATAAAAATTCTATATGCATCTATGTATGCATAAAATCTAATTCTAATGAAAGTCACACTTTTATCATCATAAAAATCATTTATGATGAAAATCACTCTTTTAATATGAAATAATTTCTTTTATGCATAAAAATCATTTATGATGAAAATCACACTTTTAATATAAAAAAAATCTTTTATGCATATGTTTATGCATACAAATCATTTATGATGAAAATCACTCTTTTAATATAAAAGAATTTCTTTTATGCATCCATTTATGCATAAAAATCATTTATGATGAAAATCACACTTTTAATTATAAAAAAAATCTTTTATGCATACAAATCATTTATGATGAGAATCACTCTTTTAATATAAAGGAATTTCTTTTACGCATCCATTTATGCATAAAAATCATTTATGATGAAAATCACACTTTTAATAATAAAAAATCTTTTATGCATATGTTTATGCATACAAATCATTTATGATGAAAATCACTCTTTTAAATATAAAAGAATTTCTTTTATGCATCCATTTATGCATAAAAATCATTTATGATAAAAATCACACTTTTAATAAAAAAAATCTTTTATGCATATGTTTATGCATACAATCATTTATGATAAAAATCACTCTTTTAACATAAAGGAATTTCTTTTATGCATAAAAATCATTTATGATGAAAATCACACTTTTAATATTAAAAAAATATTTTATGCATATGTTTACGCATACAAATCATTTATGATGAAAATCACTCTTTTAATATAAAAGAATTTCTTTTATGCATCCATTTATGCATAAAAATCATTTTTATTTATGAGTAAAATCACACTTTTAATTAAAAAAATCCTTTATGCATAGAAATCCAATTATGATGAAAATAACACTTTTATAATCAAAATAAAAATTTTAATATGCTTCCTTCTATGCATAGAATTTAATTCTAAAGAAAGTAATATTTTTTAATAAACTATTTTTAGTATGCATTTTTCTATACCTAGGATGAAAAATAACACTTTAAGAATACATATATGGTGGGAATTACTCTCTTTGAATAAAAAAGTAAAACTTATTTTTCATAATTTTTAAAAATTTTGCCATAATCTCCTTTGTATGGCTGACCATTTTTCAATTTTTAACTCTCTAAAATTAATTAGAAGTTCACCAAGAGTATTTAAATAATTCTAATGTAAACATTTTCTACTTATCAAAGAGAAACATTATGAAAAACTTGATTTTATCCATTAATCATTCATCTAGGATAAAGAATGGTTGGATTTACTAAAGAAGAGAGGGGAATGCCTTTTTTCAATGAGGCATAACATCATATTCATTTTAGAGAAGACAAAAATCATAAAAAAACCATAAAATGAATAGCAAAGAGAAGAATCTCCAACTTACAAGGAGAATTTGAGAGCTTTCCTTTGGCTTGATGATTTGAGGGATCTACTCTTGTTTGGAACAAGAGTGGCCACCAATCTTTAGAAGAGGGAAGGTCAAAAACTAATGAATTATGAGTAAATTCACAGTTTTTGGCTCTTGGGAGAAGTAGGGTAATAGTCCAAAAACACTATTAAGCTTCAACAAAGGGAAAAGCTTCTATTTATAGGAAAAAGTGAGCTTCTAACCAAGCCAACTGATTCTAGAATTTTCTAGATCAGTTTAGTCAATTTTTTACCATTTTTGGGTCAGTTTAGTCCTTTTTTGGATTTAGTTGAAACAAGAGAGAGGAGAGAAAAAAATAGCTCATTATTTGGGAGTTTAAAACTCTCCCACACATGTGAAATAGGTGCCTCCTTCATGAGGGGAATTCCCCCATACTGAGGTGTCAAAAATGCATCATTTCTTCTAAATATCTCTCTTTTTTAACTATTAACCTTGTCCTTAGTCAACTCTTCATCTTATGTGAGTATTTACTCATTTTTGGGGGATTTTTCTTTTATTTTTCCATTTATCTCCTCCCTACATTTGAATAAATCTTATTGGTCCATAGGAACCTTAATTTAAAATTTCAAAAAAATCTCGACTCCTAGGATAAGGCCTCTTGAACAGATTATACTTGATTTCTAATGCACCTTCTGAAAATCTTTTTGAACTTCTGTTTCGGGGGAACTTATTTTAATAAGAAGAAATATTTTTCCATCCAAAAATATTTAAAAATTGAATTACCACTCTCTATAAGATTTTCTCTCTCTAGGCCAAAACTGGTAGAAACAAGATCTTTTATATTTCTGAAGAGGGGTTTGATTACAGGGGAAGATGTTGGACATCTTGAGAGGCTCGGGAGGAATCTTACATTCTCTCCCACTTGAAAAATGCGAGATGCCCTCATCTCGCAAAGAGAACCCTTATTTAAATATAAAAATTCTATAAGCATCTATTTATGCATAAAAATCATTTATGATGAAAATCACACTTTTAATTAAAAAAAATCTTTTATGCATATGTTTATGCATACAAATCATTTATGATGAAAATCGCTCTTTTAATATAAAAGAATTTCTTTTATGCATCCATTTATGCATTAAAATAATTTATGATGAAAATCACACTTTTAATAATAAAAATCTTTTATGCATATGTTTATGCATACAATCATTTATGATGAAAATCACTCTTTTAATATAAAGGAATTTCTTTCATGCATCCATTTATGCATAAAAATCATTTATGATGAAAATCACACTTTTAATATAAAAAAATCTTTTATGCATATGTTTATGCATACAAATCATTTATGATGAAAATCACTCTTTTAATATAAAAGAATTTCTTTTATGCATCCATTTATGCATGAAAATCATTTATGATAAAAATCACACTTTTAATAAAAAAATCTTTTATGTATATATTTATGCATAAAAATCTAATTATGATGAAAATAACACTTTTATAATCAAAATAAAAATTTCAATATGCTTCCTTCTATGCATAGAATTTAATTCTAAAGAAAGTAACATTTTTTTAATAGACTATTTTTAGTATGCATTTTTCTATACCTAGGATGAAAAATAACACTTTAAGAATACATATATGATGGGAATTACTCTTTTTGAATAAAAAAGTAAAACTTATTTTTCTCAATTTTTAAAAATTTTGCCATAACCTCCTTTGTATGGCTAACCATTTTTTAATTTTTAACTCTCTAAAATTAATTAGAAGTTCACCAAGAGTATTTAAATCATTCTAATGTAAACATTTTCTACTTATCAAAGAGAAACATTATGAAAAACTTGATTTTATCCATTAATCATTCATCTAGGATAAAGAATGGTTGGATTTACCAAAAAAGAGAGGGGAATGCCTTTTTTCAATGAGGCATAACATCATATTCATTTTAGAGAAGACAAAAATCATAAAAAACCATAAAATGATTAGAAAAGAGAAGAATCTCCAACTTATAAGGAGAATTTGAGAGCTTTCCTTTGGCTTGATGGTTTGAGGAATCTACTCTTGTTTGGAACAAGAGTGGCCACCAATCTTTAGAAGAGGGAAGGTCAAAAACTAATGAATTATGAGTAAATTCATAGTTTTTGGCTCTTGGGAGAAGTAGGGTAACAGTGCAAAAACACTATTAAGCTTCAACAAAGGGGAAGGCTTATATTTATAGGAAAAAGTGAGCTTCTAACCAAGCCAACTGATTCTAGAATTTTCCAGATCAGTTTGGTCATTTTTGACCATTTTTGGGTCAATTTAGTCCACTATTTGGATTTAGTTGAAATAGGAGAGAGGAGAGATAAAAATATCTCATTATTTGGGAGTTTAAAACTCTCCCATACATGTGAAATAGGCACCTCCTTCATGAGGGAAATTCCCCCATACTGAGGTGTCAAAAATGCATCATCTTCTAAATATCTCTCTTTTTTTAACTATTAACCTTGTCCTTAGTCAACTCTTCATCTTATGTGAGTATTTACTCATTTTTGGGGGATTTTCCTTTTATTTTTCCATTTATATAACTCTTCCCTACATTTGGATGAATCTTATTGGTCCATAGGAACCTTAATTTAAAATTTCAAAAAAAATCTTCACCCCCCTAGGATAAGGCCAGATTATACTTGATTTCTAATGCACCTTCTAAAAATCTTTTTGAACTTCTATTTTGGGGAAACTTATTTTAATAAGAAGAAATATTTTTTCATCCAAAAATATTTAAAAATTGAATTACCACTCTCTAGAAGATTTTCTCTCTCTAAGCCAAAACTGGTAGAAACAAGATCTTTTATATTTCTGAAGAGGGATTTTATTACAGGGGAAGATGTTGGACATCTTGAGAGGCTGGGGAGGAGTCTTACACCTCCAAATTCTTATGGATATTTTGATAAAGTTTTATAATACCAAAAGGATGATATAATGTGGATTCTGAGAGGTTTAGATGCTAATGGGTATTATAAACTTCAATCTAGCCATGGCTAATAACCCATTGGTAGCTACATGCAACAACTTTGTAGTTGGCCCGGTGTTATTGGGATATCATCTGGTAGAAATATATTGAGTTTATCAACATTGTCATACAGGATGTCTGATTATTGCAACACCCGACACCAACTACGAAGGTTAAGCACTATGGGATGTAAGGGGAAGAAGAAAATATCAGGTGGGTTAGTAAGGACTATATCCCCCCCAAAGGATTCCCATTACTATGGTTGGTTCTGCATCCCTTTCCATGTTTTGATGAGAATTAGTGTTAGGTCTCCTAAACTAAGGTCTTTGGTTAGGTTAAATTTGTATTGAAGAAGAGAGAGGGTTAGTGTAGGTAAAAACAATGTTAAAGTCTAAGGAGGGGCCCGAGGAGTTACTGGTGGCAACAACGAACCTATCACTGTTTGAAGCGCATTCAATGAGTTGTCATAATTAATCAGGTTGATCAGTCCTTTGAGATCATTGCTGGAGGGTGAGTTGTCATTCTAGTTCAAGAATCCTTGAATCTTTGGTTGGAATAAGGAGTCCCGATGGTTTCCTCATGCACATCTCGAGAAGCAATGTTAAAACCCTAAAGATTTCTCTAGCTAATCACTATGCATAAACATACATAATCCAGGCATATACTCATCCACCCGACCAACCCGGAGCCCAAGGGTGCACACATAAACATAATGAAGAACCACATATCTAACCTTGGTGTCCCATACCACAAAGAAGTATGTCTTTAATCCAGAAACACATAGCTCTAGCATGAAATGGCAAGAGAGTAGATACAATGCTCTACACACAAGAGAACATCCCTTGAGAGTGCCCCATGTCCCTATTATATAGGAGAGATCTCAAGTGACTCTTGACTCTCTATTTCCAAAGTGACTCTTGGCTTTCCATTTCCAGAGTAACTCTTGGCCTTCCATTTCCAGAGTGACTCTTGGCCTTCCATTTCCATGTGTGACCCTTGGTTGCCTGACCCTAACCTTAACCCAAGGATAGACGTAATCCTAGTCCCACTAGAGCATGTTCCCATGCTCCCATGCTCACATGCCTAGGGTGGGTTAGCCTCCTAGTATATGCACATGTAATGTGCACATAACATACTTTCCCTTTCTCTCAAAACATTGCACTCTTGCAATGAAAAGAAGGAAACCTGCACTGAACGTTCTCAATTGACTCCCAAGTCAAATCCTCGATTTTCCTATCTTTCCACTTAATTTTAACCTCAGGGATTAAGCGATTATGGCTTTTCCTTTCCCTGAATTCAAGTACCTTTTTAGATTCATGTAGAACATACGATAAATCCTCGACCTCAATGAGTTCTTGAGGAGTGACTGTGTTATCCTCACCTCTCAGCTTCTTGAGGAGTGACTGTGTTTTCCTCACCTCTCAGCTTCTCTTTCAATCTACTGACATAAAAGACTGGATGAACTCTAATATATGGAGGTAGTTTTAGCTCATACGTAACTGTGCCAATCTAATGTATTACTCGAAATGAACCACAATATCTAGGAGATAATTTTGAGCACTTTCTTGTTGACAAAGTCTGAGAATCTTTAGGAACTTTCAAATAAACCAACACTCCTAGCTCAAAAGATAGAGGTGAGTGTTCCCTATCAACATAAAACCGTACTCTATCCTGAGCACTCATGATAGAATCCTGAGCTTGGATTAGCATTTCCTGCATATCACGCAAGAAATCCCTCGATGCATTAAGCTCAATGTCCTTAAGACAGACATCAATAGGTGATCTGGGCTGATACCCATACATAAGCATGAACAGACTATAACCAGTAGCCATATGCTTAGAACTGTTATAGGCAAATTCTATCATTGGAAGATACTTTTCCCAAATCGATGGTTTTCCAGAGATATACGCACGAAGCATATCCTCTAAAATCTGATTCATATGCTCTGTTTGTCCATTAGAGTGCGGGTGATTAGAGGAACTCATACTCAAAGTAGTTTTCAATTACTTGAAAACTTCTTGCCAAAAATGAGCCATGAACTTAGAGTCCCGATCGTTCACAATATCAGAAGGTAGACCATACAGTCTAAACAACTGCTTGACAAATTGGTAAGCCAATTCTAATGCTTTGACTGTTGTCTTTGTAGGTAAAAACCTAGCCATCTTTTTCAATCTATCCCACGACTACCCAAATAGCATCGTGACCCCTGCTGGTAATGAAATCCATGGAAATACTTTCCCACTTTCAAGACGGAATATCCAAAGGATGTAATAACGCAACAGATTTAAGGCATTGAGCCTTGTTTATCTGGCATTGATGACATCGGACCACATAACTCTGAATAAAATCTTTCATTTTTGGCCAATAAAATGTCCTTTTGGAACAAAGCCAAGGTTCGTTATATGCTAGGATGTCCTGCCGATGGTGTATCATGACACTCAAAGAGGATCGTGAGTCTAATTTCTGGCACATCCGGCATGCAAACCTTTTCATTTCAAAATAAGAGACCATTCCGAATAAAAATTTGGTTGGCTTTTCCTTGATTCACCAGGTTTTGATCTACCTCAGAGTTGGGGACCCTGATTTTGCCAAATTTCAATACTTTCCAAAGAAAAATATCTACACTGCATTTTTCCCTGAGTGAATCATACAAGTTAGAAGTAATTTTCGTGAAGCTTTTACATTACAGAACTTCAAGGTAAATTTTCTGAAGTTAGTATTACGCATCTTAAAGGAAGTCAATGTCCAGATTGTACTTTCAATAAAGACGTTTTTGGTCTAAACAATTTATTTTTTCGTGTTTATGGAACAATAAATGGACATCAGGTTCATATATTGTTTGATCATCTTGGTAGTACCTCACAATTTTATTGACAACATTATGGTACAGAGGATGAAGCTAGAAACCACACAGAATGATCACATGTACAAGGTCAGGATACCTAGAGGACAAGTCTAATTCTGGGACAAGAAGGTGTCAAAGAGCTATCGTTAGACATTCAGTTATACTCAAAAATTCTTGATTTTCATGTCATGAGCTTGGGTCGTGTAGACATCATTTTAGGGATGGAATGGTTTCATCAAAAAAATAAAGATTTTTTTATTGATTGGGTCAAAACACTATATTCGTGAGTTTGGGAATTTTCCAACTCTCATTTTTTGAATACTAAAAAGGTGGGACCTGGATAACATGCCTATAAGTTTTTCAAAACTATATCATGTGACCTATTGTTGGAAAGCGCTTGGAAAATGGAATCTAGTGAGCTATAGAGCGCTCAATTTGGAGTAACGGTGTTCAAGTTATGATTAATCCAAACATTTGACCACATGTCCCAAACTTATGGAAAATTCCCATATTCCCAAATATGATGTTTCAAACATTTGATCTCTTTCCATCACAATGGAAACCTTGTTAATATTAAGGGAAACGTTGTTGTACCCAAGGAAACTTTCATTAATGAACTTGAGTAACCATGAGCTTTTCTAATTGGTTATGGAGGATCCAGTGTCGTCATGGGTTCATTTTGATGTCAACATTGCTTCTTTATATGTTTGGGAAAGTAAAGTGTTAAATTCCATTAAGAGCGAATTTCATGATGTATTTCTTGATGAGTTACCTCACGGATTACCTCCTAAATGAGAGGTGGATCATAAAATTGAGCTAATACTAGGTGTAGTACCTGTTAGTAGTCCTCTGATGGCTTAGCCAGACCGAGGAAGACGAGGTAGCCAAGCAACTAACTGAATACTTGAGGATGGGTCAAATTAGACCAAGTAAGTCTCCTTGGGGTGCACCAGTTCTCTTGGTTAAGGAAAAAGATCAAGGTACCTGGCGGATGTGTATTGATTTTTACAAATGTCTTAATAAGATTACAATTAAAAACAAATACCCATTTCCTAGATCAGACAATCTTATTGATAGGTTGCGTGGAGCTAAGTATTTCACAAAGCTTGATTTGTGAACCGGTTATCATCACATCCGTTGTAGAGGAAGATGTTCCTAAAACTGCTTTTAGGACACGTTACGGCCATTACGAATGTTTAGTGTTACCCTTTGGTCTCACTAATTCACTAGCAACCTTCCAATAGATGATGAATGATATATTTCAGGATCTGTTAGGAAAATGTTTGGTGGTTTTCTTAGATGACATTTTGATATACAATAAAACTTTGGCTAAGCATGAGGATCGTCTTAGAGGTTTTCTAGGAAAGCTCAGGAAGGAGAAATTGTATTGTAAATTATCTAAGTGTGATTTCTTCAAAAGGAATTGTTATACTTAGGTCATAAGATCTCTCAAGATGGCTTAAGTATAGATTTGGATCGGATCCAAAAGGTTTTGGAATGGCCAGTTCCGCGTACAGTCAAGCAGTTAAGATCTTTCTTATGTTTCGTGGTGTTTCTTTGAAAATCTGTCAAGGATTATTCAAAGTTGACACTGCCTTTTACCAACCTTCTTAAGGGTAAAAATAAAAAGTCTAATTCTCCGATTGAGTGGAATGAGAAGCTACAAGAAGGAACTTTCGATACTTTGAAAAATAAAGTTTGAGATGCACATGTATTAGCCTTGCCAGATCCTAGCAGGCCTTACATCGCTGAGGCTGATGCTAGTGATTTTGCAATAGGCGCAGCTTTGTTCCAAGATGGGAAGCCGGTAGCCTTTGAGAGTAAGAAACTCAATGATGCATAGACTAGGTACCCAATTCAAGAGAAAGAGTTGTGATTTTGCAATAGGCGCAGCTTTGTTCCAAGATGGGAAGCCGGTAGCCTTTGAGAGTAAGAAACTCAATGATGCATAGACTAGGTACCCAATTCAAGAGAAAGAGTTGTATGCAATCATTTATGCTTTAAAGGCATGGAGACAGTATCTCTACGGGTCTTAGTTTATGGTCTTGACATATCACCAGTCTTTGTAGTACATTTGTGATCAACCGGACTTGAAAGGTAGAAAGGCCAGAAGGCTGAGTTGATGTAGAAATTTCTTTGGTATAAACTTCTTCGGTGCCGCCTTTTGCCCAGTCGTCGAAGGTGTTATAGCTCCATTCAAAGGACATAATTTCTTTGTGTGTCCCTTTTCTTTGCATTTGAAACATGTGAGATTATCCCTACTCACAAATTTTGGCTTCTTGTTAGCATTGTCAGAATTTTTTGGTTTTGGTGTAAAAACCATCTTTCTTTTTTGTCCACTCTTCGAAAAAGTGAACGTGGATTTCATTTCATTAGACAATGATTTTGAAGTGTTGGTGCCGACCATTGTCTTATGAAAAACCTGAGCTCCCTGAATAGCATTCTCAACCATTTTGAATTTGCATTTTTTACCTTGTAGTACTGATTGTCATGAGCTAGACCATTGATGAAAATCCCACATAAGATATTATCATCTGGTTTGGCTTTGGCAGCCAATTGTCTAAACTTTTGTACATAATTGTCAAACGATTGATTCCCCATGCTATTTTTACAATTATGTTGTCGAATTCATCATCTGGTTGGACGAACTCTTTTTTGAAAGCTTCTTCAAAATTTTACCAAGTGGTAGGAATGGAATTACCTTTAAGATCCTTCCACGAAGTCAATGCCTTTCCTTTCATCCATGCGCCATCTGTAGCTTTTGCACATCGGTAAATGGATGAAAGGCAAAGTGTGTAGTCCACCTCTTGAGCTAGGCATCTACACATTCTTGAGTCTTCTCCTTTTTTTCATCGTCGCGTACACCTTTGGTGTGAAACGACGGAGCAACTGCTTTGGTAGGAGTAAGAGGCGCCGCCAAAAGAGCCTTTTGCAGAGTCAAGATCTACATCTTTAGTGACTCCATCTCGTCATGGCATTTGGCAATAGTCGCTTCCAGACGCTCTGTCAATTCCATAAATTCACTCTTTCCCCCAACAGCCTCCTCTTCTTCAACTTGGAATTTAAGATCTTCCCTTCCTGAGTCGGAGATGATCACACATCTCGTCGACATTATCATTGACTGAGAAGTCAATGTGAGCTATGGTAATAAGGTTCTAGAAAATCACGAATCACTTGAGCTAACTTCACTTGACCATCCTTGACCAAAATGATCTAGCAAATTAATTCACTAGAACTGACTGTACATAAGAAAAAATGCTTTAATTAGCATTTGATGGCTAAACAACAATAAAAAAATCATGAAAACATCGTCTAGAATTAATCCAAACAGAAATAACTACTAATACAAGGTACACTCGCATTAATTGTGTGCAAATAACCCACATCTATCTAATGTCAGCATGTGAAAACGTACTTCAATACTAAATAACCCTCGAAAATATTAAATTCTTGAGAAAAAAGAATTATCATGATTTTTTCCTATTTTTCTAAGGCCTCAAAATTTACTAGTTTTGACCTCCACCAAATCATATCTTATGGCACTCCAAATCTAAATTTTCTAGAAAACTTTAGCTATAAAATTTACCAAAATAGAATTGATATATAAAAAATACCAACTTATAGGATTTCTAAAGTAATTTTTAGAAATTTTCCTAATTTTGGCAATTATAAAAATCCTCGAGAATCCCATCGATCAAGAATTTTTTTAATTCAGCTTGACAATCCTCAAATCCAATTAAAATCTCTAATTTTAATGAAATTTCTAATTTTCTTGGCGAAAAAATAATTTTTACAAGAAATCGAACAGTCACAGGCACCAAAACGGCACATGCTAAACGACAAACCCGGATATTCCAAAAATTCAAAACTCATTTGTCTAAATTTTCACGAATTTTCGAGAATTTTTCAGAACTTTAATTGTACCTTGAACGCACGAGAATACGAATGGACAAAAATTTCAGAACCCGAACAGCTACAGAATGCGAGCAGCCAAGGGTCACGAAAATCAAAAAGACAAGTAACTCCGGAATTTGAAAGGTTAAAAAAAATTGGACCCTAAAGGCCAAAAGGTTCAAGAGAAATTTTTATTAGAAAAAATCATGAAAAGTAAGATTTTTTCCTTTTTAAAAAAAAGCAAGCTTAAGAAACCTTTATTCAAAATCTTTTCAAAGCTTTTTAAAAAAAACCTCAAAGAAAATGTGGGGAGGCACCAGGCTGTCGCCGCCGCCGCCCTGAGAACCCCCCCCCTCAGGCCGCGCGTTGTGTGCGGCGAGACGGCGTGAGGGAGAAGGAGAGAAGCTTCTCTTTCTCTCCACTTCTCCACTCCAACAACATCTTCCCCCACCTCTCTCATCACTTCATCTCTTCCTCTGTTAAATAGAGAGATTAAGAATTAATCATGATTATCCAATAATCATGTTTAACTACTAATCATGTTTTATTCACTATCCATGATTATCTACTAATCAAATCTACCAACATAAGGGGTCTTCCCACACGGAAGAGAAAATTGAAGGAAAATTCTGATGAGAGATAGAAACTATGTCACGCATACGGGAGAGAACCCAATGCATCAACATGCCGCCCCCACTGATTTTCAGCAGAAAATCAGTAAAATTTTGCTAACATACCCACAGGAAACCCGCAAAATGCATTAAAAATGTCCTAAAATTTTAGAAAAAAATCCTTAAAAATGTAGAAATGTAGGGAGTTCTTTCTACCAAAAATACCCACCATAGCATGTGCGGTATTTTAGCAAAAAAATCCATAAAATGCTTATTTTAACCATAAAAATAGAGAAAAATAGCATTTTCACTCACATAATTTCCCCGCAACATTACGTCCATCCAAGTCAAGAAGAATCGCGTTTCGACCACCATATTGACATTCCCAACACGTAGACCACAAAAAAAACCAAAAAATAACATTTTTTGCTTAGTAAATGTTAAAATTTACTTAGAAATGCTTTAAAATAGAATAATGAGAAAATTAAGAGGAGAAAAAATATCAAAAATTAACTAGAGACTGCTCTGATACCATTGTCAAAACCATAAAGATCTCTCTAGCTAATCACTATGCATAAACATATATAATCCAGACATATATACCCAGCCCAAGGGTGCACACATCAACATAATGAAGAACCACATACCTAGCCTTGGTGTCCCATACCACCAAGAAGTATGTCTTCAATCCAGCAGCACACATAGCTCTAGCATGAAATGGCAAGAGAGTAGATACAATGCTCTACACAAGAGAACATCCCTTGAGAGTGTCCCATGCCCCTATTATATAGGAGAGATCTCAAGTCACTCTTGACTCTCCATTTCCAAAGTGACTCTTGACCTTCTATTTCCAGATTGACTCTTGGCCTTCCATTTCCAGAGTGACTCTTGGCCTGACGACACACAAGATGTTCCTTGTTGCCAGGAATTGAAAATCCTTCTAGTTGTTCCATATAAATCTCTTCTTTGAGATCACCGTTAAGAAAAGCAGTTTTCACATCCATCTGATGAATCTCCAAATCAAAATGCATAGCAAATGCCAAAAGTACATGTATGCTAGTCATGTGAACAATAGGGGAAATGTATCATGATAATCAACATTTGCAACTTGTGAGTATCCTTTTGCAACCAACTGAGCTTTGAACTTATCAAAAGATTCATTAGCCTTTGTCTTTGTTTTATATACCCATTTGCATTTGATAGGAACACCATCAGGAGGCAAATGAGTAAGAACCCCAATCAATAAGATCCCATGTACCTTTGGAAATCAAAGAATCATATTCAGCTTGCATAGCCTCCTGCCACCATTGATCCTTTTGTTGGAGAAGAGATAGCTTCTGTATAAGTTTCCGAATCTTCATGAACATTCATAGCATCATCAAAACTGTCATCATGATTTGAACCATGTTCAATATCAATAGGAAGATCCATGTATATATCAAGATTATCACTAGAATCCTTCATAGGGTCTTTAAAATCCTTCATAGGACAAGAAGGATGCATAACATCTTAAGAGATACAATGATTATCAAACAAAAAAGGAAAAGCAGTGAGTAAGGATTGTGTATCATCAGAATCCTTACTAGACCATGTACCTCCCATCGAATATAGCATCATGACTGATGATGATTTTTTGAGAAGTAGGATCATAAAATTTGTATCCTTTAGAATTATTAGAAAAATATGATACAAAAGGAGTTTTCCTTGTCCAAATTGTAATGGGAGTCTTACTAGCATGTGCAAAAATATGATACAAAAGGAGTTTTCCTTGTCCAAATTGTAATGGGAGTCTTACTAGCAGGTGCAATTGTGGAAAGTTGATTTTGAACAAAGACTTTTGTATGAACTGCTTCAGCCCAAAAGCTCCTGGATAATCCAAAATGAATAAGCATACATCTCATAGCATTAAGGATGGTTCAATTCTTACGCTCTTCAATGCCATTTTGTTGAGGAGAATATGGAACAATGAACTCATGATGAATTCCTTGCTCAATACAATAGTCATTGAAAAGATTTGAAATATATTCTCCACCGTTGTCATTATGGAGAGTCTTGATAGAGCGACTAGTATGAAGTTCAACTACTTTCTGATATTGCTTGAATATTTCAGACTTATGCCTCAAGAGAAAAACATATGTGAAACGAAAGAAATCATCAATGAAGGTAAGAAATAACGATAGTGAGATTTGGAGGGAGGAAAAAGTCCACAAATATCTATATGAATGAGATCTAAAAGGGCATGTGAATGTGTAGAGGTAGAGATATGAAAAGGTTGTCGATGATGCTTACCAAGAGCACAATACTCACAGATGCCCATATGAGGACGAGCTTTAATATCCATACCTCTTACTAGATCATGAGGATGAATATCAAGAAGCTTTGCAAAATCCAAATGGACAAATCGATGATGCCATAACTTGCAATCAAGACCTCGTGAAGCAGTAACAACATTTGCAACATCATCATTCAAATAGAGCTTAAACAGATTACCATGTGTCCAGGAGCTATTGCGATAGTATGCCCATTCTTCTCAATTCAACACTTTGTATGATCAAAACCAACAAAAAGATCAAGATCAACAAGCCGGGCAACAAAAATAAGATTCCTTTGAAGATCTGGAACATGCAAAACTCCTCGCAATATTCTGGTAGAGGAAAGGGTGCCAAGATATAGATCACCAACACCCATGACTTGACAAGTAGTGTCATCAGCAAGATACACCAATTTCTTAATTAGAAGAGCATGATAATTATGGAGCCATGGAGATTGTAAAGTCATATTACCAGTAGCACCAGAATCAACAATCCATGTGTATGTAAAATGCTCAATCTTCCTACTTTTCCTGATGTACCCTTGCGATTCGATGGAGGGGTATCATGTTGTATCTGTCTATTAGTTTAGCTTGCATGAGCATTGACATTTCTCTTGAAGCTCTCTCATCTTCTTCCTCTCATATATTCTTGTTCTCAACCCCATTCAAGTTGTAGGCGACCTTCTTCAGCATATCTTCCATGGGCATTTGATCAAGTGTATGGACATGTGATTGAATGGGAGGGGGAAACTGTAGAGCCTCATGTATCATTGCCTTCATGATGATGAGGACTTGCTCAGATGATCCATTAGGCTTCGTGATTGTACCTCTCTTGGTATTTCTATTGTAAGACTTGAGGAATTCTGCACATAATGTTGGATTGATGGTGCGAGGGAGGACTTCTGCCATCCTGCCAAGTCCCACCTTCTCCAGCTTGTTCTTTACATCAGTATTCTCAAAAATCTTCAGACACTGTGGGTTGTGATACTCGAAAATGATTTTCCCTTGATTTTTCTGTATGTTGGAGTGGATCATGGTACCTTGCAACTCCTATGCATACGGACCAAGATAAATAATCTTGGTTCTACATGGTGCTCTCTTCTTCTTCTCTCGACTGGTGACCATGTAGCACTGGCCTAGTCATGACCGCGTTCCCCTCAAATTCTAGGAAGGTTCCTGAGAAGGCCATCTGTAACATTAGCATTAAGGCGTCAACCATTGTTGGACTGGTAGGAGCTCATGGCCTTATTTTTCTCTTTTTTTTGGGGTGTGTGTGTGTGTGTGTGTGTGTGTGTGTGAACTTCTAAGCATTGATGTATGATGAGAAGAGTGTTATTCTAGTGAGCAATGAATCAATAAAGGGTGGGTGTGAATTAGTGTTTATTCCATGAAGCAGCAGACCGTGAAATGGCAGAGCTTGAAGTAGCAGTGCGTGAGCTGCTAGTCCATGAAATGCTAAATCGTGAACTAGCTAAGTTATGAAGTAGCAATGCGTGAGCTTCTAGTCTGTGAAATGTTAAATTGTGAAGGGTAAAAACATGAAGTGTTAACTCGTGAAGGGTTAAAATAATGTGAAGTGTTAAACTCGTGTGAAGTGTTATCCCATGCAGTGTTAAAACGTGAAGTGTTAAAATGTGAACTAGCAGTCCATTAGTTCGTGAACTAGCATTTTTTTGGGGTCACAATTAGAGTGTGGTATGAGTGTTAGTGGTTTGCACTTTGGTGTGAGCAATCTAATTTGAGCATTTAGTGCATTATCCCCCCAACTCGAGATTTTAGTTTTGACTTCGTGAAATAGGAGACTGCTATTTCACGGGTCCATTCCCGTATGCCTTTGTGATGGGATTTGATGGGAGATGTCACTTTGAAGAATATAGATAGAGTGGTGATGTAAATAAGAAGGAAATGGAGCAGATGCAATCATTTTCGGTTTTGAAAAAATGCAAAGATTTGTAATAGCTCCAAACAATGCTTTTATTACTAACGATTGAAACAATCGAAAGTGTGCTTTGAGCTTCCTACCTGAGAACCGATGGTTGCAACAAGCAAGCAATTGGTGATGGAGATGAGTAGGCCAAAAAGTGCGCCGATGATGGAGAAGTGCAAGAAGACAATGACGGAGGAGAAACTCGCAAAGAAAGCCAACACAAAATGCACGAAAAAGGAAAAAAGCAGTATTTATGATATTGCCATCGGCATCGGCGTGGCCGTCTTAATTGGGTATGCCACGTGTTCGCTTATTATTCGTGGTGGTTTTTTTTACTATTTTACGGCATGAAGTGGCATGAGTTGGTTCACGACTTGAATTGGCTTGAGGTGTTTCACGACGTGAAATAGCTCTGAGCGTTTCACGATGTGAACTAGCTCAAACCGGTTTACGACATGAAATAGCATGTTCCCTTATGCATGCAAATATTGATACCCTATGGATTCATATATGATCAAACATTCCAAGGCCACACACTATGCATTGAGAGGAGTAGAATTGTACACGTGAAATGAATGAACATGTTTCACGGCATGAAAAGCAAACCCCTTTACCTTGTACCCACTTGCTTGTTTGGAGCTGGGTACCCCTTGTCCCCCTCCTTCCTTTTATTACCACGGGAACCAATGTTGTACTTGGGAGATTGTGGGTATGTGTTGCTATAACTGATTTAGTTTGGATTGAGAATTTTTTAAGTTTCCCTTCCATCCAGTGGAGGAGCACATCCATCGAATCCTGGTGAACCGGTTTCATTTCTTGTGCATGTGGATGCACGGTTTCATTACCCTAGTTCACAACTAGGCTTAGCTTTATCTCCTTGGTGGATGACATTGGTGGTGTTGCACTCCCTTGTTTATTTAGTTGAACTGGTTTCTTCTTCCAGACCAATTTTGGTGCTGGCTTAACACTTTTGATGAGCAGGGAGCTGATTATGTTTATGGCTTTCTGCGGTTCTTTTGGAATTATACACATCCTTGGGTCTTGGGTTTGTTTTTCGTACCCATATCATTGAATTTCCTTGATAGTAGCCATGTTTTACTAGTAAGTTTTTTTACCCATCGCTTTTGAATGCTGAGTTGTGTGCGAGCTTGCTTGGAATGTTACTTTCGCTCCTTGGTTTGATTCCCTTATCTCTTGCCTATAGCATGGCTTCCGTACCTTGATACCCACAAGGTTTTGTCTATATCATAGTATCCTTGGGCTTGAAGCTGGGATTTTGGAACCCACTATTGTGTGACTGGATACCTTTGCTGCATTTGCTTTGGTTCTCTTGAAGAGGGATGATTTTTTGATGTGGATTCTTGTTTTGTTAAGTCCTCTACTTTTCATGGCATTGGAGACTCCATGTGGCATGCCACTGCCTGTTTTCCCTTATTCAATGGACTCCATCATGGGACGATGATGGTTTCTTTGCCATCATTGAGTTGTACTTGTTTTGCCCATTGGATGTGACAACTACTGGTACAAATCCAGGATCGTCTAAGAAGCATCTCCTTCCATGGTTCCTACAGGCATAACAAATACCTTCCCGACCAGGGGATTATTTCTGATTGAGATGTTTATATTTAAAAAACCTATTGTTTGTGTAACAGATGGATGCACATGTGAACCTGTGCATTAGTTGCCGCTAGGGGATTTGTTTACCCATGTCTTATAGGAAATCAAGTTATGACTTGACCCTATATTAATCAATGCGATGCTTGTTGTGTGACTACCCCTTGAAGAGAATTTTACACTAAGTCGTGCAGGTTCAATATCTAGATCATCCTTGTCAAGAAAGGTGAATGAAGCCATGTTCACATCATGTAGCATTCTACCTTGGAGTCTTTTTTTTTGCTTTGGCTTCCATTGCCTTGGATGCCTCTTAAGCTTGTCTAATATTTTCCTTAACTAGCTCTTTCTTTTGTTTTAGGAGATGCTCTTGTGTGAGCATTTTCAAGTCAGGGGTCCATAATATTTCTTGAGTTTTCTTCCGTTGTTGATATATCCCTCCATTTCCACCCCATCGATAGTTTCAATTAGGCTGAGGGGTGATTTCGGAACTCTAAAAGGCCCTAACCCTCTATATTTCAGTTTCTTTTTCTTGGTGCGTTTGACACCATACATGAGGATGAGGTCCCCCGTTTCTAGTTATTTGTGTTTCAGGTTATGGTCAAACCAATGTTTTTTCCATAGTTTTTCGACCATAAGCCCATGCAATGCAATCAGTCGTAGTTCATCAAGTTTCTCCAAGCCAACCAACCTCTCAACTAATGCATTTTCTGTGAGCCTTTCTTGTACATAAATTCGTAGGCTTGGAACTGAAAATTCCCAAGGCATTGCCACATCAATGCCATAAGCTAGACGAAAGGGAGTGTATCCCGTTGCTACCTTATATGATTTACAATAGGCCCATAGTGCTCTTGTCAGCTTGTGCTCCTAATCCGTGCAACTTGCTTCTAGAGTTTTAGTCAAGATAGCACACAAAATCTTGTTTGTGCTCTCTTCTTGGCCATTTTCCTATGGGTAATAAAGTGATGATTTGCGATGGACTACAAGGAATCTTGTAAGTAATTGTTTAATCACCTCATTAATGAAATGTGAACCTCGGGCTGACTAATTCCAGTGGGTAGCTAAATTTACAAATTATCTGTTCATATAAGAATTCGGGCATAGTTTGAGCATTATCTCTTTTAGAGGCTCTCGCCTCTGCCCACTTAGTGAAATAATCCATGGTCACGATCACATAACGGGCTTGTGTGACGGATGCGCTGCTGGGCTAATAGGTCCAACAAAATCAATCTCCCATTTTTTAAAGGGTTGTCTCACGATCACAGGGGTGAGTGGCATCTTGTCCTTTTTTTGCGGACTAGCAAACTACTGCCATTCCTCGCATCTTTTCACAAATTATAGGGTATCCCCAAATAATGTAGGCCACCATAGTCCTTCTTGAAGCACTTTGCGAGCTGTAACTTCTCCAACAAAATGTCCTCTGGCTATTCTTGAGTGTGCTTCTTCTAATATCGTGACAAACTCATCTTCTCGCATACATCTCCTAAGGATATCATCTTTGCCTACCTTATATAGTTCTCCCGCAAATCAATTGATATGGTGCAGCTAGCTTAATAAGCCGACACATCTTATCTTTGTTCAAGGGTCAATCTTGTGGGAAACCATGAGCCGAATACTCAGATATTTCCTTGCTCCACTCAGGCACCATATCAATTTTGAAAAGACATTCATTTGGGAGGTCATCGTCAATGCCTGCGGGTTCTCTGTTTTGGAATTCTAATGGTCCACCAAAACATGTTGTGTTCGTTTTCTCACCATGACCGTGAAGTCGAATTCTAGGAGTAAAAGCAGCCAGCGTTCCCATGGTGCATGGCTTGTTCACCAAATATAATAGGGCTTGATGATCCACAAAGAATACAAACTTGTTGGCCAGTAAAGTAATGTCAGTATTTCTTTACAGCATATACCATGGCCAATCCTTCACGCTCAGTGGTGTAGTTTATCTATTTATCGTTTAGTTGACAACTAGCAAAGAAACTGGGTAATCCAATTTGAATTCCTTGAGTTGTTCCAGTACACATCCTATAGCAAAGTTTGATGCATCGATGTTCACGTGGAATACAAGATCCTAGTTGGGTGGTCTTCGAATTAGTGCACTAGCCAATGCTTTCTTCTTCAACTGATCATATATCTCTTGGCATTCCTTAGTCCATTCAAAGACGATGAGTAGTTTATACAATGTCTTGGCAATTTCAGCATAGAATATGATAAATCTTCCAATGTGTTCCATAAACCATTGTACACCCTTGTAGTTTTTTGGTGGGGGTAATTCCAAAATCAACTTCACTTTTCTCTCATCAGTGAAAATACCATTCTTAGACACAATGTGCCCTAAGATTACACTCTGCTTGACCCATAATTGACACTTTAAAGGGCTTAAGGATATATGATATAATTGACGTCTCTCAAACACCTTCCTCAAAAGCAAGCCAAGTGGTCAGTCCATCATGAGTGTGCACATAGATTGTCAATGAATACCTCCAACCACTTTTGCAAGTCCTTGAAGGCGGTGCACATCAACGTTGGAAGGTTGCTGGGGCATTGGAAAAAAGGCATAACCTTATAAGCATAGGTCCCCCACATTGTATTGAAAGCCATCTTATACTAGTCTTCTGGCGCTATGGACACCTGATTATCGCCTTCAAACCCATCTAAGAAGCTATAGGCTTCTTCACATGCTAACCCATTCTAATACATGTTCCGTATATGGAAATGGGTAATGGTCTTTCCTAGTGGTTGCATTGACCTTTTTGAGATCAACACAAACTCTTAGCTTTCCATTCTTCTTTGGCACAATCATGATTGGTGAAAGCCAATCTGTGTGTTCATAGATGAAATCCACAGCAATGAGTTTATTAATTTCCTCCTTTATAATCGCAACATATTTTGGATTCATATGATATGGTTTTTGCTTGGATGGTCTTGATCCTTCCATGATCGGAATAGTGTGTTGAACCATCTTGGGTGGTACACCATTCATTTCCATGTATTTCCAAGCAAAACAGTCTTTGAATTCTTTTAAGAGAGCAATGAGCTCTTCTTCTTCAGCCGACAGAGTTAAGTATTTAACAATGTAGACAGGTTTGGTATCCTCCCTTGGCTCTACAATGTCTACCTCCTTAACTTCCGCTAGACTGTCGTAAGAGACGTGGATTATCCATTTTCCTTCACTCTTTTGGTCGTCAATTGGACCACCCTTCGTTCATCAATGGTGTAGGTTTTGAAATGGTCTAGCACTGAGAGTAGGTCTGGCTTTTCATCCTCCTCATCTTTTGTCCAATCCATCGCCTTCTTTGCCTCGCACTAGGGTTCAACCAGAGCCTTATTTCATTTCCTTCATCCTGCCTTAGTGAGTTAGGCGTTTCCAACTCTTGATGTGTAACCTTCTCCTCTCGTTTTATTTTCAAGGTTATCTTACTCAACTGCTCACCCCAGCTCTTAGAAAAATCCTCGTGCACCTTAGTGACTTCGAGATATCTTAGTTGGGCGTCTGTGGGTTTACTTCATAATAGGGCATTTTGTCGAGCGATATACCTCTTTTGTTTTTGCCATTTCTTGAGGCGTTGGGTGCTATTTTTTGCGACCTTGTGGCCCTAATCCTTCTATGTTGGAGGATTCATCCTCTGTTTCCTCTTATCTTATTTGTACATATACCATGTGCACTGAGGTGGTGGGAATGTTTCCCAATTCAACATACTGGGTTCCTATGGGGACAAACACATCTATAGTGGGAAGAACATGCATCCAGTTTTTACTAAAATCTGGAGGTGGAAGCTGCGCGCGTACATTTTGTCCTCTTCGTCTTCCTATGAATTCTCCTCAATCGGTTGATAGACTTGTAAGGATATGGTTTGTTCTATGGTGACCGAATCATTTCCAAACAATTTCCCTTCCATGGGGTGTGCCTTCCATGTATGTAGATCAATTTTCAGAATCTGTGAATCCCTTTGAATATGCACTTGGTCTAATCCCAATCGTGCACTTGGTCTAATCCCAATCGTGCACCACCTTAGCTTCCCTCATGAAGGGTGTGCCTAAGATAATATTGTCAGAATTTGGCTGACACAAAAAGTCCATTACAAAAAATGTATGATGGTAACGGAACGAGAAGACCTTAAGTCAAACGTTTTTCAATAGCCCCATAGGCCTTGAAGATGTCCCATCCGCCATCTTGACGATTAGATCCGCTCTTTCTAATTTTGGTTTTCCCAAGTTCTCCCAACATCTCTTGGTGTGATGATGCTCACACCTGTACCTCCATCCAAGATAGCAAGTGCTTGGTACCCATTATGGTGAATTGGGATTGTGGCATTTGTGTTATCCCTCTCATAATACCGGCCCAATTGGTTGATAGGTATTTTGATGAATCTGGGGGCTCCTCTTTCCTCAAGCACTAGGTTCTTTTTTGCTATAGGTGACTGACTCTCTTCTGTATTGGACATGGGGTTCATTCTTCCTTCTAACCCAGTCCCTTGACATCTGCCCACGATGCCGGCGTGTTGTGTTGTAATGGTCATAGCAGTATTTTGATAGTCGTGGACAGTATGGCTACTACGAGATTGCCTATGTTTCTAGGTTCTCTGGCAAGTGACAGCTCCTTCCATGTGTTTGTCACATATTTAGCCCTAGGGAATTAATGGATCGACAAATCTTGATCTGTGCCTCCTCAAACATTCTTGCCATGAGGTCATTACTATCATTCCCTTCTTCGGACTCTTTTGGAATTGGAGTAGGCACATCCAATTTCCTTTCTCTAAATGGCTCATTTCATGGATACATTGCATCCTTAGCCTTGTTAGCCCTCAATTTGGCTTCATGGCTATGTTGACATTCCTCAACAAGGGCCTTAGCTTCCTCCAGCTTCCTCCAGCTTTCTCAACAAGGCCCTCAATTTGGCTTCATGGCTATGTTGACATTCCTCAACAAGGGCCTTAGCTTCCTCCAGCTTCCTTATCTCTTCTTCAGCATTAGGGTATTCTCCAATACCTTTGGGGGTTGCTGGTTCCTCTTTTGGCTGCTCATATGGTTTTGGCACTTGGTCATCCCCTTTCTTTGATTGGGTGAATTCGGTGTCAATGGTATCTTCCTCGGATCCATTATGAATTCTGACCATGCTATCACCCCTACCCACTTTTTTCACTCTTCTCCTTCTTCGTGTCTTAGACGTTGTAACACCTCCTGGGTTTTTCCCCTTGTCTACTTGTTTTGCTTGGGTGTGTGTCAAGACATTCAATGGCGTGATGTTTCTAGGCTGTACACTTATAGTCATGCACACTTATAGTCATGCACACTTATAGTCCTGATGGCGGCATGGTTAGAAGTAGAAGCAGAGCCATTGACACAATATGGGCAATCCTTGATCAGATGATCAGCACCACACTTAACACATGAAAGTGTAGGCATGATGTTGGTCTGTGCTGGATTAGCTGGGTTTGGCCAACATTAACCACATTCTTTAGGGGACACTCCACTATTTGATGAGGTCCTCCATTACAATGCAAACATTGTATGGGTCCCCTTCTCATAGTAGCTGAGTTTATGTCTTTTCCATTCCATTGTATTGTGGTTTGAAACTTTGGTACTAGTGTGCTGTTTTGTAAGACATAGTACTCCGTTATGATCTCTATGGGCTCCTCGTAGTAGTTGTTATTGACTTCTATGTCATGCATGATCTCTCCCTCTCATAAGGGTTCCTTGAGCAACACCTGGTTGATCTTGGCCTGTGGAGGTTGTGGGGGTAGGATAGGTGGCAGAAATAGTGACACGTCTTGCATTTTGAACATCCCCCTTGGTAAGTAGGAGGTATTTAGCTACCCTATAGCCGCATTGGTTTGCATCGGAGGGGTTGGTAAGGCTAGAGGCACCCTGGGTTCTTGTAGTTGTGCTAGAAGTTGGATCCTCGAATATCTGAAATATCATGGTTCCCTAGTCTCTGATAGTGAGCACAATAAAGTAATTTCCTTGGTCTGAGGTGAGGGCATTTAGTGCTCGTGTGATTTTGTATACAAATAAAGCACCAAATCAACTCTTTCCCATCCCTGACCTTTAACTTATCCAAGATGGCATTACTAAGTTCCTCGATTGTCATGTTGCCAACTTGCTTATTCTTGGATCCTGTGTCCTAATGGCTAGATACTTGTGATGCTTCCACTATCGAAGTATCCTTAGCGTCTTTTGGTTGTGGCAACTCGAGCATCTTATCCTCATATTCAATCGCTAGCTTATAGCATGTATCTAGAGTAGCCAATCAAGCTAACACCAGATAATCATGCATCTTATGATCTCGGACTCCTCTCCAAAAGCAAGGCAATAACTGATCAACATCAGTTAGCCTTTTCCTCACTTTACATCTTGAGTTCAATTGTTTGAGCCAAGAAACATAGTCTCACATAGACTCATTGTCTTTTTGCTTGATGTTGTGGAGCTATGCCACAAGACTCCAACTATCACCACTTTAAGCAAAGCTCAGTATGAACACATTCTTAAGCAACTGAAATTGACTTTATCCTCACAGTCTTTAGGGTTTGATACCTCTACAATTGGCCTTCGAAGAGATACCCCCCCTACCTCTTCATCCTCTTCACATATTGGCTCTTCTATTCAATTTGGGTCTATGGCTGGTGGGTCTTGGTAATTCCTCATTATCTGGCTCATTTTTAGCGGCCTCAGCCCACCTTTGTTGGATTAAAAGTTCCATGCATTGCAAGGAGGTGGGATCATTGATCATTTCTTGTATATCCTCTCTTCTGTAGAATCAATCCTCTCCTCTTGCAAATGCCCTAGGTATATTGTCCACCTCTTCTTGTGTTTCAAGGCTTTCATCACCCTACTTTTGTTGATGGGTTCTAGGGTTGGTATTCCCCCTTCTATCATCCCCATCGCGACAAGTTATCAACGGCATTTCTAGATGTTTCTATATCCTTGCTACGTGGTCGAAACAGATTCAAATTATCCCTTTCCCTCTGTTCTGCCATTTTTCTTCGCATGTCGAGATCTTGCCTTTTTAAGCTTAGTAGCCACAATTGTTGCTCTGCTTCAACCACCTTCAAGTCCACTTCCACTTCCTCAGATGTGGGAAAGAATATTTGACCTATTTTGGTAGCATTCTCCTTATCCCTCCTAACCCTAGGGGTCATCCCAGTAATCCTCACTGTGTTAGCATTCCTGGGGCGAGAAGGTTGGGTTGGTAATTCCGGTCTTAGACCGTGTCTAGTGCTTGTTAATGGTCTCGTTCCCATAGATTGCACTTCATCTTCCGTGCCATGCTTGAGACCAAAAAAAATCCCATGGCCGTATAAAGATTCCACTAGACTTTGCAGGAGAAGCTGACAAGACCATATTAGGGAGTTTGGGAAAATCCCATCACTTTGGGAATTTTCTTTTCAATCTAATTTTGGTTTATCTTGAGTATACCAATTCTAAAGTTGTCGAAGAATGTGGATTTAGAAACTACTCTTCAAGAGCTTTCCAATAATATGTCACATGAGGGGGTTTTGACAAAATCTTAAAACGGTTTACCATGCCCTCCATTTTTTAATCTTGCAAAATGGGAATTGGGATTTTCTCAAACTCTCTAATATGGTCATTTTTCTTCCTCTCCAAGGCCAAAGAATCCTAGCCCTTCTTGCATGGATTCCTCACTACTTGTTTCTATGGTGGTCAGATTTCTTCAAGGTGTAACACTCAATTGAGTGCTCGCCGAGTGACCTGAACCAACACTTCTTTGGTAGGAAGATCTTCGGTGATTCGATGCACTATCGTTTGGGGGTAAGGCCATCTCCAATGAGTTTCCATGACCTCAAGTTCATGAGCATGTGTTTCAACAAGCTAAATCACCACTCTAACCACTACGATTGGTTTTCTGTCAAGTTGACTCCTTTTGTAGTGAAACAGTAGATTTTCGTGAACTAGCAGAGTGTAGTTCACATCATGAAGTGTGTTTCATGCAATGGACCACTCGTGTTTCACGCTTCGTAATTTCAACTGGGAATTGCAGAAATTCAAGTCGGGGCAACTCCTATGGTATACTTATGAACTTATCTTACTGCTGGTCAAACAAGCCTTGATCCGTGAACTAGCAGTCCATGAAATGTTAACTCTGAACTACTAATCCATGAACTAGCAGGTTTTTGTGAACTAGGAGAGTGTAGTTCACATCACTCAAGAACTAGATGGTGCTTCACATCGCGAACTATTTTGCTGCACTTTCATGAGATAAGATTTTTGGCTTTTCTTTGTGTCAGGATAAGCGCCCTTACTTTAGTAACGCAATTCCAAAATTTTTTACGTTGATTGCAGAGAGTGTTTCATGTCGTGAAGTAGCAGACCACGATTCACGTTGTCATGAACTATTTCCTGCTTGTTCATGTGTTAACCGCCATCAATAGAATGATGGTTTTAGTGCGATTTCCCTATTCAAAAGTTCTAGAAAGGTTGTTCTAAGCATTTGGAGTGCAATGCAAGTCCCCACACAACCAATGGCTCTTTATTTTTTGTAGTTTTTTTATTTTTAGAAAAATAATACAAGGCGTGTCACCAATTGCTAGCTCACACTTTAGAAATTGGATGCAGGTTTGCTAGAGTTTAGGTCAAGGTAGGAAGTCAATGTTTTTCTCTTTATGGATTCTGTATTTAATTGATGCGGGCAAGAACTTGCAGTTCAAGAAAACTAAGCCATTGGTAATTTAAAGAACATGAAGCCCAATCCACTCCTAAAGAAGAAAATGCAAGGCCTAAGAGGATTGGAAGCCAAGCTCAAACCCCTTTTCATCATAGTATTTCTGTATGTGTCTCTCGTATGGCAGCTCATATCGCATGCTTTTGACAGTGGAGGGCATAGAGCCCTTTTTTGTTTGTTAATTGGGTAGAGTAAAAGTTGCACACATGGAGTTGTGTCTTCCATTGACACCCTAGAGCCATCATCCACATCGATGGCATGGGCCCAAAAACATGTAACCGCATTTGTAGAGTGTAAGACATGTGCAAGCTCATCCCCCATGACTAATCCTAAAGGGGTAACAAGATAAAGAAATAGATCAAAACTAGATTTTGTAGCATGTCATGTGTGTGTGGGTAGGGAGGAACTTGTAGAGGACACAAGAAGGCTATCGGGGCCAGCGTATAAAAGAGGATAACTCCCATCGGCTACAACATTTGTGGAGTTGGCCACACACAACGTTCGGCCAGTCCATGAGGACTTCCCAAGGCCTATAGGCCTATATAAGGTAAATTTTCTCATTATTTAGACATTCAGTCCCTTCCTTGGGATTGGGTCCTAGAATAGATATTAGATTAGGGTTTCTAACTTTTCATGAAGGCAGCCCTTAGCTACAAGATTGTACATCTTTTTTGTACCATATCAATATATTGAATACTCATCGATCTCTCTCTCTCTCTCTCTCTCTCTCTCTCTCTCTCTCTCTCTCTCTCTCTCTCTCTCTCTCTCTCTCTCTCTCTCTCTCTCTCTCTCTCTCTCTCTCTCTTCTGTATGAGTTTTGCATCAAGCATGTTCCAAGATGGTGTTTAGGGATGAAGGAAGACTCCCAGAGCTTCCGCCTGCTGTGACATTGGTATCATAGCATCAGGCTCATCAAGGCTAAACATTGATTTAGTCCTAGATGAAGGTGCACAGGTCCAAGGTACAAGAAAGTGCACAGGTACGAGGCCCAAGGAAAGGAATACAATACATGGAAGAAGTTCCTAGGAGGTTGGTTGGTGGTGTTTCACAACACCCAAGGGGAATGGAAATCCTATGAGTTGGGTGCCACTTGGGGCACACCAACAAGAAAGGCCTTCAGGCTTCCAAGGGAGAATGATCCTCCAAGGGGTGGAGTGAGAGTGAGAGTGTGAGAGTCAATCCTCCAAGGGACATGGCATGAAGGGAAAGGGGATAGGATGGAACATATGCATAGATCTTCATTTTTGAGTTAGAGGGGATTTGGAGACCGAGCAGGGTTTTTCAGTGAAAAGTTGCCAGGAAGGAAAGGATGACAAGTTGGGACTCTGTGAGAATAGACAATGGGATGATGACAATCATCCAAGAATAGAAGTTGGAATCCTATCATCAAGTTTAGCAGAGGGGGATTTCATGTGTAAGACATATGCAGGCTGATTCCCAGAACTAATCATGAAGGGGGGGCAACAAGATAAAGAAACTGATGAGAACCAGATTTTGGAGCATGTCCTACTTGTGTAGGTAGGAAGGAACTTGTGGAGGACACAGGAAGGCTGTCGGCCAGTGCATAAAAGAGGATAACTCCTGTCGAGTGCAGGGTTTATGGAATATTTTGTCCAAGAGCTAGCCAACAGTAGGTCGGCCAGTCCATGAGGACTTCCCAAGGCCTATACAAGGCAAATTTGCTCATTGTTTAGGTATTTAGTCCCTTCCTTGGGATTGGGTCCTAAAATAAGTATTAGATTAGGGTTTCTACATTTTTATGAAGCAGCCAAGGGCTGCAAGATTGTACGTCCTTTTTGTACCATATGAATACACTAAATACTTAGCTATATCTATCTCTCTCTTCTCTCTCCTATGTATGCGTTTTGCATCAAGCATGTTCTAGGATGGTATTTAGTGCTGAAAGAAGACTCCCAAAGCTTCTGCATCATGTGACATAGAGTGTACCCCTGTAAATCTCAAATGTCTTTCTCTCAGCCAAACTTATCACTTCCCTTAAATGTTTTCTTCCAATAGTTCACTGCCCCCATTAGATTGGAGGGGGCTTGGACAGGGGAGACCCCTGTCCAAGACTCATAGTAGGTGGTGGAGAGTGTTGCAATTTGTGTGATCTAGCATCCATTAGCTTTAGTACTTAGTGGATAGTTATTGTGTGCACCTTAGGGATAGATATCCTAAGGTCATTTGGTCTCTAATTACCATGGTTTACAAGTGTAGGCATGGTAGGTGGTTCCGTTGATGTAGGAGTCACTTTATGGTGAGACTATGGTGAGATAATTAGGGGATGGTGGAGCCAATCTAGGGAGCTCACACGTTTTCCTCTTGGTTCTCTATATAAACAAGGTCCTACACTCTATGTTTTTGTAGAGAGGAGCCTTTGTAAGTGCTTTGTGCAAGCTACCATATGTTGGTAATAAACTTGGTGGATCCTTTGTGGGCATGAGCTTATCTCCTCATTTCATTAAGGTAATATTTGTGGTATTCATGTTTGTCATTAAATTCGTGGTCTTCATTTATTAACCCATCACATGCTAAGTGCATTTCGAATTGCTTATGTGCATTGATGAGTCTGGTTATGCATCATTATCTTTGTGATTAACCATTATTGCATTCCACTCTTATCCCTATTTCTTAACATGGTATCAGAGCCCCTTTCTATGGGAGTGTGCTCTTTCATGTGTTGAGAGGACACATCTTTATGTTGTGGGTCTTCTACATTGTTAGTCTCTTGTCATTGTGTGGGAAAGTGGTGAGAGTTTCAACATATCATGTGTTGATTGCATTAGTTGCAAAGTACAAATTGTTCTTGGCATTAGTTGCTCCATTACAACATATATTGCCTCATTAGTGTGCATGCTTGATTAGAAAAGGGTAGAAAAATCCTTGAGTAAGCTCCTAGTAGTGGTCATTACTTTGTGTAAGCTTAATCTCATCATTATCTAGCTTAACAAGGTGGCATTGTTAAGATTGAGAGAGGGGGATTTATCATCTAGGGCAACACCATTGTTGTGGGTGTGATCAAACTCTTGGAAGAGGGAGAGTTATTACTCATATTGAATGATGGAACATCAACCATTCAAGGTATCATATGCTGTTTTTTCTTCTAAGTGAAACTAAAGAAATTCACCCATTTTGGAGCTCTCCCATTGCATTTGTGTGGGCATCTCCTTCAAGATTTTTGGTAGGGCTTCTGTAGCCCAGCTCAGGGCAACTGAGGTGAAGCCCTTAGCTTGCAAGAATACTCCACATACCTGCGCTTGTAGCTCATAAACAAGGCAGGGGTATCAAGTGAGTGTTGAGTAGAGAAGAACAGTGTTGTCTTTGGAGGCTTTCAATTACTCAAATCAACAGCATACTGGGCGGATTTCTTTCAGGCCTGTGTGGTCTAGTCTATGATGCTTCAGCTCAGCCCAAATGTCAGCAACATGTGCGTACTTTGACCGCATACATCAAGTCTTCTGCGAACTGGTTCTGCAGAAATTCTGTGCAGGAAACAAGTGCTAATTGGAGCCATTAATTAGCACATAATCATGAGTTAATTGGTGGAAAATTCTGGTGCATCCCCTGGAGTAGCTGACGGGCGACCTGCTTCACCAAACCTGCGCGAGTTTCTTCCTCGATTGCTGGAGAATTTGGCCTCTTCACTTTTCTCCTTATTTTTAGGAAGGAAAGTTCAAATTTTCAAATATTATTCTTTTGGTGATTAATGGTTCATAAAACCTAAGGTGTAAAAGGATTTACACACTTCTTTTTGAGCATTATTTCCTTGGCCTTAGTGACACAATCCTAAGTGGACATTATGTGCATTTGTGAAATCATCACCTTGTAACATGCTCTCAGATTATGAAGAGCATATCCCATTCTTTTGAGTGAAGAGAGGAACGTTTCATTTTATAAGGTTTTCTCAACCTTAGTGGTTGGAGGTTTTTGTGGTGTTCTTTTCACCACCTATTGTGATAATCCTTGACAACCTTTGTGGTGTAAAGGGTTAGTGGTTGTAAAAGGGTACTTCAAATATTGGATATCCTTGTGATGTTGTGAGCTCTAGTGTGAGCACATATGATACATAATGTGCATCCCATGTGTGAGGGATGGGAACACATACTCCTAGTGTGAGCACATATGATACATAATGTGCATCCCATGTGTGAGGGATGGGAACACATACTCCTTGGTGGTTCTTATCTTCGTGAAAGACATGGTGACATCGTCTTTTCCATGTGTGAGATGGAAGCAACATGGTCATCTTCTCATCTACTTTGTGTGGATCTTGGTGACTCTAGATACTTCTTGTGTGACAAGGAAGTGGTTTTGTCTTCACCATGTGAACTTTTTGATCAACACTTTGTAATGTACTCATGTTATAAAGGACTCAGATCAACCTTTGTGATAACGCATGTGATACTCTCCCTGTGTCAGTTGGAGGTCACTTGCATACTTTGTGAGTTCTACTTCATGGTTATTTCTATGTTACCTTTGTGGTATATTCACTATGTGAGCACATGTATTGTGCACATCTCTTTTGTTGAGATCCTTGGTGATACTAATCTATGGTCTCTATGTGAGATCAGGATCCTTTGTGGTGGTGCACTTCATCAACTTCTTGATGGAGATCAAATCTAGGTGGTGGTTCCATTCCTATGTGCTAGATGGGACTTCATTCATGATGACTACCTTGGTGGTACCTACATCTTGGTGACTTTGTTGTGGCTTCTTTGTGATGGTTTTCTCTTGAAGATTTCATGGGTGGCAACATGATCCTATTCAAGACCTTTTGGACTTCTTGAAATAAGCATGAGTGGCAGCATGCTACATTTGTTGGTGACATTAAAATTGTATGACATTTTACAACCCCTGGGGTATTTTTTATCCTAGTGATATCTTAGTGAATTGTTTCCCTTAGTGGTAGATCTAATCCAAGCAAACCCTGCGTGGTATGGATGCTTGATCAAGAGAGGGTGTTGATATTTGTGTGATCTATCATCCATTACCTTTAGTTCTTAGTGGATAATTATTGTGTGCACCTTAGGGATAGACATCCTAAGGTCACTTGGTCTCTAATTACCATGGTTTACAGGTGTAGGCATGGTAGGTGGTTCCCTTGATGTAGGAGTCACTTTATGGTGAGACTGGTGTGAGATAATTAGGGGATGGTGGAGCCAATCCTCTAATAGGGAGCTCACACTTTTTCCTCTTGGTTCTCTATATAAACAAGGTCCTACACTCTATGGTTGTGTAGAGAGAAGCCTTTGTAAGTTCTTTGTGCAAGCTACCATATGTTGGTTATAAACTTGGTGGATCCTTTGTGGGAATGAGCTTATCTCCTCATTACATCAAGGTAATCTTTGTGGTATTCATGTTTATCATTCAATTCATGGTCTTCATTGTTAACCCATCACATAGTACCCATGTCCATCAATTTTCCAACCTTGCAGCACCTCTTATTACCGACTTGCTCAAGGGGGTGAAGACTCGCAAGAAGAAAGTCTCAGTTTTACAGGTAAGGCACTTAATGCATTTTGTGCACTCCAGAAATGCTGCCTCAGAAGCACCTGTATTAAAGTTAGCATCATGGGACGAACCTTTCGAGGTCATCACCAATGCCAGCAATGTAGCCATAGGTGCACTCCTCCTGCAGGCCAATAGACCCGTGGTGGCATATTATAGTAGAAAGTTGGATGTCGCTGAAAAGAATTATTCGGTATATGACAAAGAGCTTTTTGGTGTGATCACAGTGCTCAAACATTGGAAGCCTTTTCTTTATGGACAGGCTTTCACAGTGAAAACAGACCACCAAGCACTTAAGTGGCTTCAGACTATGCCAAGTACCCAGTGGAGTGATCGACAGGCCAGGTGGAGTCAAATCTTCCAACAGTTTGGAGGTATGATTGAATACATCCCTAGTAAGCATAACCCAGTAGTAGATGCTCTCAGTCAAAAGTCCAGCATCCAGGCAGCCCAAGAAGCTACCATTCTCGAAATCACGGGGAAGGACTTGGATAGTATGAAAGACCAATATGTCGACTCCCCTGAGTTTGATACTCAGTATAGTTTGGCCCCTCACTTCTGAGCCTGGCCACTATTCAGTACAGAACGGTTGGTTGTTCTACAAGAACCGTCTCTGTGTTACTCGAGAAAAGCGTTCTGCTCTTCTCCACGATGCCCATGACTTCTTAGTTGGAGGACATAGGGGTATCAATAGTACCCTCGAGAAATTAGAACGGTCCTTTTATTGGCCAAAGATGAGGCGTGATGTCTATGCACATGTACAAGCCTATAAGATTTGTCAAAAAGTCAAGGTTCCCCATACAAAGAAGGCAGGTTTACTTCAACCTTTGCCTATCCCCAATGGACCTTTCATCGACATATCTATGGACTTTATAGGGCCTCTACCAGCATCCACTAGATCCCGTAACACTCAGTGTTTTACCATTGTGGATCGCTTTAGTAAATTCTGCATGCTCATCTCATGCAAGCATATGGCCACAGCCGAGGACGTAGCTCGTTTGTTTCTCAAGCATTGGTATCCAATTTGTGGTTTGCCTAGCACCATAACATCAGATAGAGATTCCAAGTTTACCTCGCATTTTTGGAGGGCATTATTCGAAAACTTCAGAACTAAGTTGCAAATGTCTAGTGCATTCCATCCCCAGACAGATGGCCAGACAGAAATTTATAACCAGTTGGCCTTTGATGTCCTCAAGTCATACTGTCATGACCAGCAGTCCAAATGGGAACACTATCTTCCATTGGTCCAAGCTATCTTGAACAGAGCAGAAGCACAAGACCAACTACTACAGCAAGATGCCACACACAAAACCTCACACACAATCAGAACCGGATGCACAACCACAAGCACAACCGAATGTTGCTGCCACACAGTCACAACCGTCCGGTTCTGCTAGTGAATGGTGATATTTTTCCTGATGATCAAGCACATGATGGTGCATGGCAGGAAGCCAACAGGATTTGTATAGAAATCAACGCCATTGAAGCAGACAATTAAAGGAGTTGGAGAATATTGCTTCCGTGAATATGGCAACTACAATTTGGGGAAGCACGCTTGTTTTTACAAACTTAGATGTAGGTGACTTACGAGTTTTGCGATGTGGCGAGATACTGGAAGTCACAGACACAGTCGTGCATGTATCACTATGGTATGTTGGCATGATTGTGCTGTATTCTATTTTTCACAAATCCTATTTCTATTTTCTCACAAATCCTAATTATACTTTCTATTCATTGTTGCCTGCTGTGTGCAGGTATTGTCTCTCTCTTCTACCAGAAGAGATACAATGTTGAAATTTGAGCATTGTGATGAGCTATGGTGGATCAAACACTAGAATCAACATCATTAACAAAGTGATTAGCAAATAATTAAGACGTAATTAGTGGGTAATTAGCAAATAGATTAATGTAGGCATGGATACTCAAAAACCAGCAAATTCTCATTAGGGCAATGCCTCAATTTATAGAGTTTACATCAAGCATCAAATCCCATTGATTTCTCCATGATTCACTCCCAGAATATCTCCACCTCTTGCTTGATTCTCTCCACCTCTTCTCTTTTCCCTGAATATCTCCCAGAATAACTCCACAATTCCTAAATTCTCTCATGCTACACTTTATTCTCTCCCAGTAGATTCTTCGCACCTTTTCACAGGTTCTTTCACATTTACTCAATCTCTTTTACAGCCTCTAACCAAGGGCTTGTTCCCGCACACACCCTATTCACTTGTATATTTCAACACCTCCCCTCAAGTGAATAATCCTAGCACACTTGGACCCTATACCAAGTTTCCCTCTTACTTGATAGCCCGTGACCAGTGCCTCAAGTCCCTAAACTCCATAGTCCTTGATACTCTCTCTCTCTATGTGTCCAAGGCTACTATAAGTGCCCGCGACCTTGACTAAAGTGCTCACACATACATCTACCACGTGGCCTACATCATCGGTGGCTCAGAGGTGGTTTTACTTTATTGGGGCAGGTTCCATTGGGTTGTGGGGTCTCTCTCTCTCTCTCTCTCTCTCTCTCTCTCTCTCTCTCTCTCTCTCTCTCTCTCTCTCTCTCTCAGAAAAGATGATCCGACTCCACTTCCTTTGGAGCCTCCATGAAGTTTGCCAATGTGGTTCCTTCTCCACTGGGTTTTCTGTAGAGCAGTCTCTCGCCATGTGTCCTGGCTTTTCACATTTGTGGAAAGTGAAGGTCCTTCCTCCTTCTCTGCCTCTTCCTCGTCCTCGTCCTCGAGAGAATCCTCCTTGGGTGAAGAATGCTTTTTCCTCTTCTGCTGTTGAGTCGAGCCCTTTCTTCTCTTTGCCTCTGCTCTCTTGCTCTAGTAGAGCTGATTCTATCTCGTGTAGCTTCAATTCAGGTACATTCTTTAGTGTTGCTACAATGTTTTTATAATCACCTTTGTCCACACTCTTCAGAAGCACTGCTAGTGCCTCATCATCTTCGACCTTTTTGCCAATGGCTACCAGCTGTTGCTTAATGCTTTTATATTTGTTCAAGTGTGTGATTAAAGGTTCACTTTCCTTCATGTCCAATTTGTAGAATTGCATTAACAGATTTATCTTTGAATTTTTTGCTTGTATACCAAATAATTTATTGAGTTCATCCCATGCATCTTTTGCCCATTGTATCCCTATGATGTGATGAATGATTTCATCATTTAAACTGAGTGCAATAAGTCCCAATGCTTTTTCATTCCTGCTCTTCCACTCATTTTTCCCTCTCTCTGGACATTCATCTCTCCCTTCAACTAATCCCCACAGATTTTTCCTCATCAGCAAATACATGGTTTTTGTCTGCCATGTATAAAACTGTTCCCCATTAAATTTGGTTATTTCCTGTGCTGAACTCATGGTGATGTGAAGGGGGTCTTACCTCTTGATCCAATTTCAAGATTCAAGGGCAGTGTCTACCCTTTTACAACTCAATCTGGTATTTAATAGATGATTACAACAAATTTATCAGCATAAAATCACCATGGTTGGAGTATCAAACCAACTCCGATTTGCAATCTGAAGCTATAGGGATCTGTATCAGATACCTAATGGTTAATTTGAACCCTCAATTACACCAAAATACAGTGATTAGCATTGATTAATCACTGATTTAGCAATTAATGCTCTGTTTTGTGTGCAAAAAACAGAGTATGCGGGGAGTCCAGATCTGATGCCTTACACTTCAAATGAGCTCAAATGCTTTCAAAGGCATCAATAGCAATGCGTCTAGTAGAGGATTAAGCCAAGAAACACAAGATTTGACCAAATATTGAAAGCTTAATCTCTGTTTTACCAAAGTCACCTGCAGATTTGATGAAGAGCTTAGATCTCACTGTAGACTTGATGAAATTGAATTCTGTCTTCACCAGCTTGTAGAGCATGCTTGAATACACCTTGGGCTAGGAGGAATTAGAAGCATTTGATTTGATGAAGGAGAGATCTACAAATTATTCAGGAAAAAATGCGCCGACCAAATCGTCGATTTCTCCTTCCTTCACACTGGCAGTTTGCTACGCCGTTTTGATGGACTTGAAGCCAAGGGAGTTGGCTACCATATGCTAGAAGAATTTACCCTAAATGTGAGTGTGTAAGGTGAATGAGATCCTCCACTAGCTGGGGGTGAAGGGGTGAAGGGGTGAAGTGAAAAATTATTGGAATTAGGGTTGCAGGAAAGCACACAAAGCTTGGAGAAGAAGAAGCAAGAATGCACACAACACAAAAATTATTAGATTGTGTCAATGTACAAAAGATAAGTTAGCTCTAGAATGGCGTATATACAAGCCGGGGGAAAAAACCTCCTAAAGAGGGAAAAAGTGCCCCGGCGGTCCTAAGTGTGTTCACACACATCACTGCCTATATATATGGCAACAAATCCCCCCTGGAAGTGATGGTGTGAACGAGAGCTAGCACTCATGTATAGGGGAGTGCCATGCCCGAAGTAGATCGATCCACAAAGGGGAGCAAGCCCAAAGCTTTGCGAAAAACTTCGAACTTCTCACGAGGAAACGCCTTTGCAAAAAGATCGGCGAGGTTGTCTTGTGTTGGCACATAGGCCAAGCTGATCTCTCCTGCTGAGAGTCTCTCCCTGACATAGTGATAATGCACCTCAATGTGCTTTGTGCGAGCATGAAAAACTGGGTTTCTTGCAACTGCCAATGCGCTCTGACTGTCAGTGAAGATAGAGGTGGCAGACTCCTATCCAACACCCAAGTCAGCCATAAGCCGTCTGAGCCACACACACTTAACCGTAGCTGTGAAAGCTGCCCTGTACTCAGCCTCACAACTAGAAGTGGCCACAGTAGGTTTCTTCTTGCTCAACCAAGATATGAATGAGCTACCGAGCATGAAACAAAAACCAATTGTGGACACTCTTGTGTCATAGCAACCAGCCCAATCTGAGTCCAAAAAAGCATATAAATCTGGCGGCAACGATCCCCCCTTGGGATAAAACAACCCAAGATGTATGGTGCCACTCAAGTAGTGAAAGATGCGTTTAACTGCCTTCCAATGCTGAGACCTTGCTATGCGTAAACTTGCTCACCTGTGAGACTGCAAACTGAATGTCCGGCCTCGTAATGCATACATAAATGAGGCAACCAACTGCTGTCTAATAGAGTGTGACATCAAAGTGATCTCCAGCATCATGAAGACTCAACTTCAAACCTGTCTCCATTGGAGTAGCAATAGGCTTGCAGTCTTCAAGGCCAAATCTCCGCAACAATGTCTCAATATACTTTGTCTGACACAAAGTAATACCTCCATCACACTGCTTAAATTGTATCCCCAAATAATGATGCAAATGCCCCAAATCTGACATCTCAAAAGAGGCATTCAAATCAGCCTTAAAATCAGCAATATGACTTTCATTTGGTCCTGTGAGTAGCATGTCATCGACATAGAGAGCAATGATTAGATGTACATCATCCACACGTTTAACATACAAAGTGCTTTCTGTTGGACTATTCTGAAAACCATGTGCATTCAAATATGCATGTATCTTTTCATACCAAGCTCGTGGAGCTTGCTTTAAACCATATAAAGCCTTTTTCAACTTGCACACTTTGTTTTCCTGCCCTCTTTGAACAAAACCACGAGGCTGCGATACATACACCTCCTCATGCAAATCTCCATTCAAGAACGCAGTCTTTATGTCCAACTGATGTACATTCCAACCATTATGAGCTGCCAATGCACAAATGCTACGAATGGTAGTCATACGACAAGTGGGAGCAAAGGTCTCATCAAAATCAATGCCCTTTTCTTGAGCATAACCCTTTGCAACAAGTCTAGCTTTATAGCGATCAACACTGCCATCTGGCTTTCGTTTCAACTTAAAAACCCACTTACATCCAATGGCCTTCTTACCAATAGGCAAATCACACAAAGACCATGTACCATTCTTCATTATAGCATCATATTCACTTTGCATTGCAGCCAACCAATTTTCTGATTTTTGTGCCTCATCAAATGAAAGAGGTTCTTCCTCTTCACACATACTAGACACAGCCAAAGCATAACAATCTGATGCATAAGAGGCATGCTGAAAACCTGAGCGAGTACGACTAGACATAGGTGCATCAATTTTACTATCACGCAAGGTTTGCACCAGCCATTTAGGCATACCTCTAGCCTGCTCATTTTCAGCCCTATCCTCATAAATTACATCCTGTAAATCTGCAAGCATCAGAAATAGGCTGATCTATGATGTCATTTGAAATCTACATAGGCTGAATATTTGTCTCATTAGGACTTACATTTGAATTCCCACCTGTAAATAGAGGCAACAATGTATCAAATACATCCCGTGAGTTCACACCTGTCTCTTTGGTACATGATAACAAAGGCTGCACAGCATCTTCCACAAAAACAACATCTCGACTAATTAAGATATGCTTTGATTGTGGATGATACAATCTGTAACCCTTACTCTCAGCACTGTAACCAACAAAAATGCATTTGACAGCCTTATCATCCAATTTTCTACTTTGTTGCACAGGCACTAAAGCATAGGCCAAGCAACCAAAGACACGCAAGTGACCAATAGAAGGCTTCCTTCCATGCCAAGCTTCATATGGAGTAATAGACTGCAAGGCCTTAGTGGGACACCTGTTGAGTACAAATGCAGCACACATGACAGCCTCAAGCCAAAATGCATGTGGCAAAGCTTGGCTCTCTTGACCATACATCGTGCCATCTCCATAAGTGACCTCTTTTTCCTCTTAGCAACACCATTTTGCTGAGGGGTATACGGCACTGTACATTGGTGTTTTATCCCACGACTAGCCAGAAATGCATCAAACTCTTTAGACATGTACTCCCCCCCTCGATCAGAACAGAGGGTGCCCACATTACAATTGGATACATTTTCAACCATAAGCAAAAACTGTTTGAAGCACAAAAACACTTCGGACTTTTCCTTCAGTGGATATACCCATGCATGCCTTGAGTAATCATCAATGAAAGTCACGAAGTATAAGTGTTTACCAAATGATGGAGTTTGCATAGGCCCACATACATCACTATGTACAAGTTGCAATTTGCGATTGGCCCGTACAGAACCATCCTTTGGAAACGCAGAACGCTGCATTTTGCCCAAAAGACAGCCTTCACAAACATGTTTCAATGGTGCCTCAAGAGGGGGCAATGAAGCAACCATATCAAATTTCTGCAAACGCAGCAAACTAGCAAAGTTCAGATGACCAAAACGAGCATGCCATAGTTTTGCATCTGAAACTGCCTTTTCATCAGAAACTGCATTTGCTAAATCTTCCACACACTTGTCATAAGAATCGAGCCTATACAGCCCACGAAACAAGGTGCCAGATACAATAATCATATCACCAGAAGTCAAATCATAAACAGTACATCTGTCATCCACAAATTTGACTACAAGTCCAAGTCTAGCAAGCACAGAGACAGACAATAGATTCTTCTTTATCCCTGGCACATACAAAGCATCTGAAAGTGTGAAAGCGCTGCCATTTGTAGCAGTAAGCATAATTTTACCAATGCCCTTCACTGGGTAAGAAGCATTATTGGCACATGTGACAGTATTCCCATTAGGGATAGCCTCAAGAGAAGTGAACATATCACGATGCGAGGTAATGTGCTTTGTAGCACCACTGTCAAAATACCATACATGAGAGTCAACAGAAACTGCCAAACATGCATCATGTATAGATGGGTCATACTGGCAATACACGCTAAACGCCCATTCTGTATCCTGCACAACATTTGCAGAATCTGCATTTGTAGAAGCATCCGCTATTGTGGCTGCATTTGACTCTTTCTTCTTTTCCTCTTTAGCCTTTAGCTTAGGGCAATTCTTAATGACATGATCAGTTGCCTTACAATAGTTGCACCTGATCTTTTTCTTGCCTTTATCAAGAGCCTTCTCAGACTTATTGTTGCTACCTGTGGAAGGAGAAGAAGTTGCAGACCTACTAATAGGAGAAGAAACAGTGGAAGGGGCTGCCTTACCACTTCTTCTCTGCTGCTGGGTAGCAATAAATGCTTGATCAACTACACGATGCCTGGCCCTGTTTTGCCTGGACTGCGCTTCTTGCAAGAGCTTGTTGACTAAAGTATCATACTTGATAGCATCAGGTCTGTCCTCAGTAAAGAGTCTCCACGTGGAAGCAAAAGTCTGATATGTCTCATGTAAAGCATCAAGAACAGTCTGCACAAGAGAATGATCAGGAATAATCTCACCTGCAGAAATCAACTGTTCTTTGAGATCTTTAATCTCAGCAAGAAAAACATTCATGTCATCTTTCTGCATAATCTTCAATTCTAGCTCTTTATGCAGGTAAGAGATTTTTGCCTCGTTACTACTTGCATACAAACCAGCTAGAATATCCCAAGCCTATTTTGTTGTTTTAGCTGAACGAAGTTGTTACGTTTGATAGAAAGTGCAATCAAGGCATGAGCCTGCGCATCTTTACCATCCCAACGAGCTTGTTCAGCAGTGGGTAAAACAGTAGCAATAGTAGAGCTGCTAGAACCTGCAACATCCTCAATAGATCCTACATCCAAAGAACTTGGACGTACATCCATACCTTGCACAATGTTCCACACTCCTTTTGCAACCAAAACATGCTGCATCATGTATGCCCAAAGTGGGTAGTTGCTGTCTCCATCCAGTTTGTCTTCAGCAGACAACATGCGAAATACATCATTGCTGTTATAAGCCATGGCCACTGATTGAAACTGATGCAAAAGCTACCTATAATGAAGCAAAGACTGAACAGAGAACAACTCGTGCTATGTAGCACGGTCCACAATAGAATACGTATGCTTGTTTTTTGCAGAAAACTGCACTGTCGAAATTTCTGCAGAAAATGCCGAAACGACCTCAGATGCAATTTCTGAGAACGCATAAGCCCTATGGGCTTTTTGCAAAGTATAGGGACCTGCAAGCGCTCGTGAAAGCTCACCTCAATCGGAGAACGTGAGTCGGAGGGTGCTGGCGGTGTAGCCGTGGGAGCCGATGCCTGCTCTGATACCAATTGTTGGAATTAGGGTTGCAGGAAAGCACACAAAGCTTGGAGAAGAAGAAGCAAGAATGCACACAACACAAAAATTATTAGATTGTGTCAATGTACAAAAGATAAATTAGCCCTAGAATGATGGGTGTATATACAAGCCGGGGGGAAAAACCTCCTAAAGAGGGAAAAAGTGCCTCGGCGGTCCTAAGTGTGTTCACACACATCACTGCCTATATATATGGCAACAAAAATAACTAAAATTTGGATTATTTTCTAATTATCTACTAATCTTGATCAATTAACTAATGGGCTCATAAACCTGATGGATTCTAGGCATGGCTCTGATACCATGTTGAAATTTGGGCATTGTGATGAGCTATGGTGGATCAAACACTAGAATCAACATCATTAACAAAGTGATTATTAGCAAATAATTAAGACGTAATTAGTGGGTAATTAGCAAATAGATTAATGTAGGCATGGATACTCAAAAACCAGCAAATTCTCAGTAGGGCAATGCCTCAATTTATAGAGTTTACATCAAGCATCAAATCCCATTGATTTCTTCATGATTCACTCCCAGAATATCTCCACTTCTTGTTTGATTCTCTCCACCTCTTCTCTTTTCCCTGAATATCTCCCAGAATAACTCCACACTTCCTAAATTCTCTCATGCTACCCTTTATTCTCTCCCAGTAGATTCTTCTCACCTTTTCACAGGTTCTTTCACATTTACTCAATCTCTTTTACAGCCTTTAACCAAGGGCTTGTTCCCGCACACACCCTATTCACTTGTATATTTCAACACAAAATATTACATATGTTATAGACCCTCTCATCTCAGGGCAATTGCAAAATGAGGGGACGTTATTTTTGGACCTAATGGCCTGGTTTCAACGGGTCAACCTTGATCTAGCACGAATTATTGTCATGGCTTATAATGAAGAGTGAGTCTCGTGTTAAGTTATGAACTGAAAACATATATTAGGTAATTTGTATGTGTTTTTATAACACCTATGTCTTGTTTGTTTTTCTAGTGCACATTGGAGTTTTCTTCTTTACGACATTGAACAAAATACATCTTACTTCGCAAACTATATATTTGGATATCATGGTCGCGTTAGAGAGTAAGTCCCTATAGACCTTTCCCTCTTCCACAATCATTTAGATGGATTTATTGAAGTAGGATAAACTAATTCTTGTTTTGTCGACCTTTCAGATGTGCTCGAAAGTTTGCATCAGTTGTGGAACACCTGATATTGGAGCCTAATCTTATTCAAACCATGAAATATCAAAGGATAAAGGTGCCAGTCCAGCCATGCGATAGTAGTTGTGGATGAAGGACGTGCCTTAATGCATTTCTCTTGCTACTAGAAAGGATTTTTAATATTCCTGATGTAAGTGATGTTTATAATAAACATCTCCATCAACTAACATAGAGCTCTATGAGGTTTCTAACAAAACATTTTCTTTTGTGTGTAGGAACTTAATCTACACAAATATACTCAATTGCATGTTAAACAATTCAGGATAAAAGCTGTACAAAGAATTATTTCGGCGGTGCATGCTCTGGCAAAAGAAGAGATAAGATGGGCAGGAGATTTTGCAAGGGAAGCCGAAGAGCATAGGCGTCACCAAAGAAGAGCAATACCAAAGGGAAGTGCAAGCCCACCAAGCTGCTATCGACGAATTTGAGAGGTGCACAGCTGAGGTGGATGAATGGGTGGAATCGAGGAGACAGGTTGAGCTGGAGGCCCGAAGGCAAGAACAAGAGGCCAGCAGGCAAGAAGAGGAAAGACTATGGGAAGAAATGAGCAGAAGAGAGAATTTGTCCAAGTCCAACCCAATCGTAGACACATTCACATCCTTGTTCACATTCATCATCACAGACACCTCGCCACCGTCGCCCCTAAAGTTAGCCCATGTATATACATATACACAGACAAACATGTATATTTTCTAGAATATATGAATACTGTTGTCTCTTCTATAATTCTATCTGTGCATTGTTTCCTTCTTATATCCATGTCTATGTTGAAACTTGAAAGAGGATTGTAGAGGGATAGTAGTGAAATGAAACTTGAAATATATTAATCGTGGGAGATCATTGGAGTATAAAAGAGGAGTGTTCTATTACATATGGCTACAAGAATAACTTGCGCCCTTTAGGTTTTGAGGTTCACGACCAACTAAATCGTTGGCTTCTTTTAGCCCAGTATTAACTTCATTCTCCTTCTCACATGATGCTTGCTCATCTGTAACTTTGAATTCTGTATTCTCACCCTCTACAAACCCAGATGTTGCAATTGTTATAGATTTCTCGGGTAGCAAAACATCTTCTTTTGAGTGCACACACCCCTTGAGGGCGGAGAACGTCAGTCTTTCTCTTCTTCTTCTTCCTCTTTGCTAGTTGGTGCAAGGTCACATCCGCGGTGAAGCTTCTTCAACTACAAGAATAAGAAAATATAAGTGGCCAACACTAGGGACAATGGTTAGGTCTTTTCAGATGACTCATAAATAATGCTCACCTTGATCATCACTAGGGACAGTGGTTAGGTATTTTCAGATGACTCATAAATAATGCTCACCTTGATCATCAGAACTCTTCCTTTTTGGTGTCCCAAAACGTGTCATACAGTTAGTACAAGCTTGCCCATTTGGAGATCTGACAGTTGATCATCTAGCACACCCTAATCATCTGTGAAACCCTTGCCCCCTCCGCGCACCGGAATCCGGGGAGCTAGCACAGCAGAAGTAGCAACCTCTCGCATGGGGCAGGATTTTCCACTCGAGGCCTCGCCCATAAATGTTCGGAAAAGAGACTAATCCGGCCGTTCCTCCGAAACTGAGACTGGAAAAACTTCCCTTGCCCAAAAAACTCGGGCGATTCCACCAGGAAAAATCTTCTAACGAAAATTTTATCTAATGGGTCAAGGCCTTAACTATCCTTTCTATTCTGACCGAACCCGTAGGTCACATGGCCAGATCAAGGAAGAAGGGACTTGCACTTGGTTCATAGAAATCATCACTTTTTTTCCCTTAAGCGAGGTTGATTCTTTCCCATAGAAGAAGAATCTTCCTAGGACTTACTCTAACTAGCGTAACTTGAACGTATCTAAATTTATTGTAGGAATCCACCGATCCAGCCTAGCCCATGGGTTAGCCAACCGCCCAACCACCACTGAATTGGTGGGATCCCTTTTTATAAAAATTTGGTTGTGTTTTGTCCCGGGTACCAGGGAAAAGAGTTTCCCCCAGGCCCCCTAGCCGGCACTTAAGCAAAATACAAAATAGACACACCACTTATACACCCAGTATGAAATTACCTTCTTCATAGATTCAGCTGTCTTTAGAACAAAATTGGAATGAAACCATAATGTTTCCATCATAATCCTCAAAACTCTAGTCCAATGTTTTACAATCAAAATGTCATCTGGACTCTCTGTTGAAGACCAGCTAGTCAACCAACGAGATCTGATTTCAAGTTCCAGTTCACATAGATAATTCCTTGCCAGTCCATCCATATCTTCCTCGACATACGCATGGGTGTCCTAGTAGCCCCGCAAGCCCGTGCATCGCCTGGTCAGAACCCTCGAGGATCCTCCTTAGGTGTCCTAGCACTTCACTAAGGGACCGCTTCATTGGCCCTCACCCATCGTATCGGAAGCGCACCATTTTAACCATACCGAGGCTCAAGACCTTGGCAGGCTTTGCCCCGGGAGACATCCTTCGATGACTCCCCGCCAGCTTTTGCACATAACTCTCCTTAGATTAAACCATAAGCCAAATGCTTCCTCCAGCATTCTGGCATAAGACAGTCCTTTTTCAAAAACAGAGTTTCTATGTAAGTAAGAATTTCCCGTTGAGTTTGATTCCACAAGACCCTTTTTCTCAGAATCCAGACTTTCTTAATGAAAATCACAATTCTACTAACTCAGTAACCCACCTATCAATTACAATGACTTTCTAACTTATTTCTCGAAGATTCTGGGTCTAAGGAAAACTTCTCTAAATCACCAGTAATCCATTCTTCATATGAAGAAATGGGAATGGTCACAAGGTTTTACTTAATTTCTCATTCGAGAGATGGGTAAGCATCTTACTGGCCCACATTTCTCACACGGTCATAGTCTAACCCTAAATTACTCGAATTTAATCCGAAAGATATTTTTTAAAGATAATTCTTTGTTTTTTTGGATAAATTAACTAGGATTTCCATTTGTTAAGGGAAAATCCAAAATTATGAGAATTCATTCTTTCTTGGACATAATAGAATTATAAATAATTCTATTCATGAATAATGGAATTTTATAAAGATAATTCTTTTTCCAATGATCCATTTGTGAATATGCATATATCATTTTATTGAATTATTCTCATAAAATTATTCTAAATTATTCTTTTCTCCAATTGAAATTCGGCATCAACAGGCCCTAAATTTCTATGTAGAATTATGGTAAAACCTTCTCTTTTAACACCGAAATTACTTTAGGCATTTTCCTAATTAAAGTACGATGAAAATTCCTCTATAAAAAAAATCCATGTATATGAATATACCTATTTTGAATTATGACCGAAATTCCTCTTTTAATATTTAAAATTTTTGCACGTAGAATATCGTGAAAATTCCTCTTTTTACATCTAAATTTTTATGCATGTAAAATAAATATAACAAAAATTCCTCTTTTCTCTATTTAAATAATTATACATAAATACTATAAAATTATTTTTCATAAATGTAACAAAAATCATTCTTTTAGCATAAAAATGTTAATGCCTAGAATATGATGAGAATTCCTCTTTTTGCATCTAAATTTTTATGCATGTACATATATAAAGATAAATATAACAAAAATTTCTCTTTTCTCTATTTAAATAATTATGCATAAATACTATAAAATTATTTTTCATAAATGTAACAAAAAACATTCTTTTAGCATAAAAATGTTTATGCCTAGAATACGATGTAAATTCCTCTTTTTGTATTAACAAAATTATGCATAAAACTAAATTCATTTTTTTGAATTTTGCCATAGTTTTGTTGCATTTTTTTAGAATTCTCAAAATTCTACTTTTAATTAAATATCCATAACTATGAAATGTGGTGGGAATTCCTCTTTTAAACTAAAAAATTTATTATGCATACATAGCATAATTATAAACATAATTATAAGCATTATTATAATTAAACCTCTTGATTAATCTTAAAAATATCCATTTATCATTCCTATTTGAAAATACTTACAAAAATGTTAGCATAACTCTTTTTCAATCTTAAAATGAATTAATATGATTTTTCTTAATCATAAACAAGTTTAAAGGAATTAATCATCATTTTTATCCAGATTAAAACTATAAAAATACGTAATCTTCTTCTCTAGCTTGTCAAGCCTAGAGTTTTGATTAAGATAATGAGATTAGCACTAAGATCCATCCTTCTAACAAGGATCCATCCAAAGAGATGATTAATCTTTCAAAAAGAGAGATTTACTAATCAAAATATTAAATTTAAGCATAAAATTAAAACTATAAAAATACTTAATCTTCTTCTCTAGCTTGTCAAGCCTAGAGTTTTGATTAAGATAATGAGATTAGCACTAAGATCCATCCTTCTAACAAGGATCCATCCAAAGAGATGATTAATCTTTCAAAAAGAGAGATTTACTAATCAAAACATTAAATTTAAGCATAAAATATTAGCATTAATCTAATTAAACATTATGAATCAGTACAAAGCTTGATTTCAAGAAAAAATCATTGATCAAGAAGCTTCCCAAGCATTAGAGAGGTTGGGAAGAAGATAACCATTGAGAAAGATTAAAAAACACCATGGATTAAGGCTTACCCTTGGTTTTTGGCTTGATTCTTTTAAAAGAAGTGAAGCCCACAAGGAACCTTGGCCACAAAGATAGGGAGGGTAATCTCCAAGTGAGGATGGAGATTTGTGAAGCTCCAAAGCTTCCCAAAGTAGAGGCAAAATAGAGAGATAGTAAAATTACACTAAAATGAAGATAATACTGGCATGTAAATACACAAAGATGAAAGTACAAAGGAATGAGGGTCTATTTAAAGCTGAGGGAGGCCACCAACCAAGTCCAACTAGGATCTAGAGGCTTCCAGCTTCAGTTTGATCCATTTTGGACTAGTTTTAGATAGTTTGGCTCACTTTTTGATCCAATTTGAAAGAGGAGAGATAAAATATCCCAATTTTTTTAAATTAAAAAATAAAAAGTAATCATTTGATTTAGGCACCTCCTTCATGAGCCCTCTGCCTCCTTACTGAGGTGTCAAAATTTCTTTTTTTAACTTATAAATCTCATTTTTTTACTAATAAACCCAGTACTTGGTCAACTCTTCATCTTATGTGAGCATTTACTCATTTTTAGGGGGATTTTCTTTTATTCTTTGCATTTTTCTTATTGAAACACTTGGATTAATCCTATTGGCCCTTTAGAACCTTAAAAATTTTTGAAAATGTGGACCCTTAGGCTAAGGTCTCTTATACACATAATCAGTTAATTTCTAATGCACATTGGAAAATTCTTTTTGAACTTCTATTTCAGGGGAACTCATCTTAAATATAAGGAGAAACTTTGTATCCAAAAATATCTCAAAATTGAATTAGCTCTCTCTAGAATATTTTCTCTCTTTAGGCCACAAAAAAAAATGCTATTTTCTTGCATTTTGAAATAGGGGATGATTACAGGAGGGGACTGAGAGGAGAGCTTATACATCTTTTAGGACTGAGGAGGAACCTTACATCATCAAAACCCTTCTTCTTTGGTGTCCTAGAACGAGTCACACGATTAGTACATGCTTACCCCGGTTCTACGCTTGCAGTGTGATTGTGCCCACTTGGAGACCTTCTTCCATCATGCCTCACGGGTGATAGCTCTCCTACACTCAACTTAGTTCTTAGAGTGGTGCTTTTTGGTACCTTGTTGACATCACCCTCCTCCCCTTCTTCCAAGCCAACAATGATAACACTTATTGAATAATCAATAGTGTGGTCTCATCATGTGAAATCATGATGATGGAGATAAAAAACACTCACCAGGCATTCTTTCCACACGAGACATTTGCTCTGGGGTTTCCTCTACTACTGCAGGAAGGAGAAGCCTATGCTCCACAACCTCACTCAGATCAACATATTCATGTCTTACTTCTGCCCCTCCTTGCCTACTAAAAGACGGTGCTGAAGTGTAGCATGCACAATTTGAAATTCATTGGTTACAACACATCTTTCAAATGATTAGACAAATACATACACAAATTGTTGTAACACATGGTAATTCATCTATGAATTTTGAGGTTGGGAGCAAAGCATGTGATTTGCCGGTTGATGGTTTGTCCAACCGGTGGGTTCCGAGTTTAAAAGTTGAGGCACCCTAAAGGGTTCTTTTACCATAGGTTTCCAACCGGTTGATAACCATATAATAGGTTGAGGCACCCTAAAGGGTTCTTTTACATAGGTTTCCAACCAGTTGATAACCATATAATAGGTTGTGAGGTTCTACAACCCAATGGTTAAAACTAGTTTGCAAGTTGACAACCAGTTATGTAAACATTGGTAGTTAACTTAAAAATTGGTTTAAAATCATATTATAAATTGGGCTATAATCGTTTTTAAGCCTTGTTTTCCAACCCCTTTGAAACCAGTTTATGGGTTGGAAGGGTTTATAGCCACCACTGGTTGACAACCACTTTATAAATTGAGAGTATGACAAATGGTAAGTGGCTACCAACTTGTTGAGACAAGCGGTTTATAGATTGAGAGTATGACAAATGGCAACTAGTTAAAGACAAGTTTATAAGAGAAGGGGCACTTGAAAGGGTTTTGGACTATTGGTTTGAGTCTGATGACAACCAGTTTATATGTTTGGAGCATAACAATAGGTTTTCAAGCACTAGATTGACACCAAGTGTAATAGCTTGGAAGCACTATAAATGGGTTTCAACCGGTTTCAAACCGGCTGGCATATAGCAAGTGCTTAAAGGTGGTACAAATGCCCAGTAGTGCTAATCAAATAAAACTAGTTAAAGACTATAGGTTGCTACCTTTGTTTTCAAGCATGGCATGACCAAGTGGTATCCTTACCACCATTTTTTTGGCTTCTTCAACTGCAATGCACTTGCCTTTGACACATACATAAGAGTAGCAAAACACATGGTACACATGCTTGTAAGGTAATATAAACAGACCAAAGAACAATAGACTAGTCCGCTCCCAAACCCGAGGCCACACCCTGGGTAACTTTCCGTCACAATCAGCATACTATCCTCATGTAGAAGAATCTTTGGCGGTTGTGGAATGAGCTCTCTAACTTCACACCCATCATGAAAGTTGTACTAGCACCTGCTTTCTCCACAGCATCATTCTTGTGGTCTCAATCGGCCTATAAACACAAACAAAGAGGCCAATGAACATGGCATGGACTTTCTTCATATACAAAAAACAAATATACATACCTTTGCTTTTTCTAGAGCTTCTCTAGTGATGCAAAGTTTATCTTGAAGTTGCTGCTCTGCTTGTTCTTATGCATCAGGGGGCATGTTATTTGATGGACGCATCATGGTGTGGTATTCAATTGCACCTTCAATGATGCGATGAAAGCTGCACTTTGCCTCCTCTACCCTCGTTGTCACTGTACAAACAGCCAGCAATGCAGCTTCTTTGTTGCACTCAGTATTCAGTAAAATGTCATCCCACCAATGTCTGCACCTGACCTGAGACCTCCACCTTTGCCTCATATAGGCTACCCTATGCCAACGGAGTGCATGCATCCTGAGATAGTGTTACACCACATCTCATAGATGACATCGACTGTACACCTGCCTCACACATCCATTGAGTTCTTTTTTTTGTGTAATTACTCGACACTTATCTTCTTATTAACAACTTGCTCAGCAAATACAACCCACTTCACAGGACTGGTGTGCAGACCTAGTAGACGTAGCCTCGGGCAAACTGAAGGCCCACAAAATAGTTTGAGGGTGTAGTTTGGTAAACCTGTTCATATAATGTATACAAGGGTAGGTAGTGGTCCTGCTTTGCCGTTCGCAACATCACCTTCTTGTCTTTCTCGGGGAGCTCTGAAAACACTCTTAGCCAATGCTTTGGTGGCACCTCTTGGGAGTCAGACACCTTGCATCCTCCCCCTCAAGATTGAGACAATACACTCGGAAAAAATCCTCTGAAGTCCTACAAAATTCTTTCAATTGCTCTATCTCTAACCTCGGGTGGCAAAACTTGGTGGGTGCCCGCTTTTGGCATGCAAAAAACATTGGTTAGACAAGCAAACACAATCTCTTTGTCTCTCATATATTGAGCTCAAGACCATCAACATCTGTGGAGCTCGATTAGCAAGTTGATGAGCGATGAGAGAGAGAGAGAGAGAGAGAGAGAGAGAAGGGCCACCTTTGTGTCTTCGCCCCGCTGCTGCCCTTCGAGTTAGCCATCGCCGTCGAAGATGCAAACGTGTTCTCAAGCCGCTAGCCGCTATCATTGGGGGAGAGGAAGAGAGAAGAGATCTGCTGACTCTGAGTTTTTTGAATGAGACAGCGCACATAGAGAATGCATACAAAAAATGATAATTACCCCGCCACTTTCAGTTATCTCCCCCACTATCTTTTCAGTTATGTACATTTTTCTTTTCTTAGTTTTCAAAATATTTTCATTTTTTTTTCCAATTCAAAGTTCATTTCCAATTTGCAAACCACAACCCAAAAACCAAATTAGTCAAACCCGATATGGTTAAATCTTATCAAAGTTTGTTTTGGTGACCATGTCCCAGATAATTCCGCTAGTTGCGCCTTATTGTTCCCTCTTACCTTTATGATTATATACTGCCCATACCATACATGGCCAAGTTTCCTAGGGAATAGTTCATGTCTAGCGTCATACATAAGGTTTATTTATTTTCCTTAAACTCATATTCCTTTTATTTCTTCCCTCTTTATTTTGTTTGATGTTTCTTGGCTACCTCTTGGTGAAAATATGCTCTCAATCTCCACTCATCTAGTTCACTTAGTGTGGCTAAGGATAGTTCTATGGTTTGCTATTCTTAATCCCATTTTCAGAGAACCATTGAAGGAGGTGAAACCTAATTGTGTAAATATAGAATAGCTAAAGACATTGGCCCTAGATCCTGGGTCTACAATAGCACATTTAATCACTAACTCATGTATCATATAGTCAATAGATGGACACTCCCTATCTATTTATAATAGCTCTAACTTGTGAACTCTAGGGTTTTCAATCATTACAAGGGAACATCTACCCATCTCTCTAAATCATTTCAAGCAGCCCTTTAGGCATTCTAGAAAGAATCAGAGTACAGACATGGAGATCTCAACCTTATTAAGTGAATTTAGGATGTTAAACCATGAGATAGGATACTGTAGCTTACCCACTTTCTAGTGTTATACTCTTGCTTTTGTAAGTTCTTGTGTAGGTTCATCTCCTTTTTTATCTACTTGGGGTACCATTGTTGAGGATGTGTTAGGTGTGGTTTAATTTTCCTTTTTCTCATTGGATATTTTCTCACTCACCCTGGTATCTTTTCCAGTCCTGGTGATAGAAGGTTTAGTCTCAAATGTTAACTCTTGGATCTTAATCCCAAATGTGGGCTGGTGCATTATCCCTTAGAAGGAGTGACCAACTAGATCCATGTGATTTGGCTATGATTAACACAACCGGGATGGGTTGTTGGTTTTATCTTTTCTCATCCTTAAATTTTTGAAAAACATCATCCTCTATGTGACCCTTGCTGTAGCAAAAAGTACATTAAATGTTGGTGCACTCTCTAGTTAGATGGGGACCCCTATATACCTTGCAAACAACACAAGTGGGCTATACCTTAGGTTTCTGTTAACCACATATTGGTTGACACATTCTTATGACAACTATGTCTGCACACTTATGTAATGGGCGCCCGTGCTATATTGTAAATCTCGTCATTTGATGAGGGAAACACCCTAAAGATGCTCCCAAGTATTGAGCTTCAAAGACAGACAAGAGGATCTTGGTCAATTGCCCAAACCTTAGAGAAAAGCCTTGTTAACTATGTTTTGAGCCCCGTGGGTCACTTACTCCTGAGCGGCCTAGTGGGAAAATACTTGGAACTATAAAAGCCCATTTCCCTTGTTTGTAACTCATTCTCCCATTTGTGCAATAGAAGTGGAGTGTTCTCTCTCTCCCTCTCTCTTGCAACTCTAATCTAGCATGTGTGGTGTGCTTAGGGTTAGGGTTTGTTTCCTCTCTCTCTCTCTCTCTCTCTCTCTCTCTCTCTCTCTCTCTCTCTCTCTCTCTCTCTCTCTCTCTCTCTCTCTCTCTCTCTCTCTCTCTCTCTCTCTCTCTCTCGTGATTAGGGCTACCAACGCGATCCTCTTTCGTGGAGATCCCACACGATCTTCATGAGAAAGCTTGCATCACCCGTTGGATTAGAGCAACCGCCTCGATGTGACAACGAGTGCAGGAGGACGGCGGTGACAAGTGGCTACAGTGGAGCTCTTGAGCCTTGCTCGAGCTCCGCGAGATAGCCAACTTCCCACGACACGTTAGGGTAGGGTTTTCTTAATAGTTTCTTAGGTTCTATCAAGTTTTGTTATCTCTTCATGAAGTTCACATCAATGGTTAGAGACTTAAGATTCTCATTAATTTGGCTCATGTAATTTTTGTAAGCATGCTTTTGATGTCTAGGACCTGTACCCCCTATATGCCTTACAAACAACATGAGTGGGTTGTACCTCAAGTTTCCTAGGTTCTATCAGGTTTTGTTGTCTCTTCATGAAGTTTACATCAATGGTTAGAGACTTAAGATTCTCATTAATTTGGCTCATGTAATTTTTGTAAGCATGCTTTTGATGTCTAGGACTGGAACCTGAAGATTCATACCCTTTATTTGTTGTATTACCTGTTTAATAAGAGGAAGATGAAGGGTAAGAGATAGCAATTATGTTGTTAATAGGTTGGGATAAAGGTAAAGGTTGAGATTATGCAGTTTTATTGGCACACAGACAGAAGTTGATGGTAGTAAAAGTTGAGCAAGTAAATTTTTATTATTGACCAGAAATGGATTTTGTGTAGGAATTTGTGAAGTGGAATACATCATTAGATGTCGTTGAGTAGCCCCCATATATTAGAAGCAAAATAAGGATAAGGAGTGTGTTATGTAGGATTGTTTAGGTTATATGTGTAATTAAACGAGCTCTCAATGTGAATAGTGTTTGCAATAGCTTTCTCAAGATCTAGTGGTTGTCCCGACCTAGTCAAAACTTGGATAACTCAATTTAATCCCTTAAGAAATTTCTAAGGACAATGTGAAGATCAACATTGACCCTCATAGGGATGCATCATGTCTATTAACCTTACTGCATATTGCTTCACAGGTTCATTGAGTATCTCCCATCTAATTAGGAGCAAATGAAGGATAAGGAGTATGACATGTGGGATTGTTTAGGTTATATGTGTAATTATACGAGCTCTCAATGTGAATAGTTATTATGTATTATGAAAATTATGGAAATATTTTTATGGATATTTATTTTTGATTATTTTCCACTTGGTCAGTGACTTACCACCAGGTACTAGTCCCATCATGTTAGGTAGATAGTCACTGGATATAACCTTGTGCATGTGTTTTTGATAGCAGATCAGTGGGGGCAGGGCTAGTGCGGGTGGCATAATGATAGCTACACATTTTTGGTGTGCATATTTTGGCATCACTATGCTCATGGTGATATTATATTTTTTAGATATTTTATGTAGTGGCTTGGTGGTCGTCATTATCTTGTACATAAAATGGTGGCACACATATTTATTATGCACATTTGTTAGAGGGACATATTTATTCAAATGCTTTGTTTACTGTTAGTAAATGGTTCATATTAATTCATGCATGACACTTTGTTAAAGTCAAGGCCCAAAGATGGTTCACATTATTACATGCATGACACTTTCCTAAAGTTTAGGGGCAATGCCCAAAGTAGAGTGTAAAAGTCATTTTTGGCTCACAATATAATAAAAAAAGATATCCAAATACACTTGCTTGCAAGCCATCAAGCAAGTGGGGGGAGATTGTACCCAATGTGTGTGTGCATCTTCTCTTCTTTCATGTTCCTGTCTACAAGTTTATTTCTCAATAAGTGATGGTGTTTTGAGTGAGGTAGAGTGAGCTTTTTCCATTATTTTATTGAATAGAGCTAGGCCCACATCCAGCCCTTGGTAATTGTGTCACCCACCAGGCAAAGAACCAGTCCTCGCGATAAGCTTGCCACCTGCTACACAAAGAAGCATCTGAGAGTGACGTTGTGCAAATGCAGTGGGTGCCAACCCCACCTTGCAAAACTGGGTATCGGACGATAGCTAGGTACATCCTAATACAGGCCCAAGGCTTTGTAGAGGATTAAGTTCATTAGTAGGAGCAAGTGAGTAAACCCCACAATGTCTCTCCCTTCTCTTTCACCTAAATGAAACCAACACACTATATATACCCCTCTTTCCACTCCCCATGTTTTGGCTTATGGAATTTGTCCTTTTTCTTCTCCCCTCTCCTCATTAACCCTCCCGCTTTTTCATAAACCCACCTCCCCCTAAAATTTCTCCCCATATTATACTATTTTTCTTCTAAACTCCACATCACACCTCCAAATTCACCTTTGTAAATTCCCCCATCTTCTCCTTGTCAACCCCGTCATTTTGAGCTACTACACCTCTAGTTTATTTTAAATAGCGATTTAAAAAAAGTCATTATTAATTCGTGTGCAAAGTGATTTGCAAGATTCATACGCAATAAGCTTGTGTGAATGCCGGCCTCTCCATCAACAATTTTCCTCTCAAATCAACCCTCTTGCTTCATCTACGCCTTTAAATCTTTATTTTGTGGTACAAAAGCAACAAATTGAAGCAAATTAGTCATGGAAGTGTTACCTCTCATCCTTGATCTATTCAAAGAAGCAAGGTGATCCTCTTCCTATATTCAACACTCGCCATCTCTGTTCACAACCCGATTGTGATCTGCAGCACTGTGCAAACAAGGTAACCAATCTTCCAAATTCAAAATGAATTCTTCTTCAAGTGATGATTTGCATATGGACAATGCTCATGGCTTCACCAATTCTCCACTTCCTGAGACCACACTCGATCAAAGACTTTCTTTGATCCAAGCTCAACTCCAAGAAAAGCAACAATGCCGCATGCACATGGAATCCTTATTGGAGCATGAGAAGCATGCACGAGTCAATAATTCTCTAGAAGATGATCACCTCACCAAGATTCTCAAAGATGTTTTGAAGCCCAAAGCACACACAAGGAATTAAAGATAAGTCGTCACTCTTTTACTTTTACAAAATTTGATGATAGAAAGGATGGCGGCATTGTTCTTTCATGGGGTTAAGTGAATTTGATGATTACTTTGCTGATGAAAGCTTCTCCTGAAAGAGACAAAATTAAATGTGCCACTAATCACATGGTTGATAAAGCATCTCTATGGCGGAATGTACTCCACAATGCTGTTGATGATGACAAGCCAACCACTTGGCTTGAGTTCTAAGACAAAGTCAAAGATTCTTTCCTTGCCACAACCGTTCCATACTAAAGCCGCGAGTGTACGCTTTGTAAGTGTCGTACTAAAACCAAAAAAAAACTTTTAAAAAAATAAAAATAATTCCGTACGACCATTCCACACTTGCCACGGTCGTTCCATACTAAAGTCATGGGCGTACGCTTATAAGCATATGGCCATACAAACAAACTTTTTCAAAAAAAAATTATTCGTACGGTCGTTCCACACTTGCTAACGGTCATTCCATACTAAAGCCACGGGCATACACTTGTAAGTGTATAGCCGTTCCATACTAAAGCCACAGGGGTACGCTTGTAAGTGTACGGCCATACCCAAAATAAAAAATAAAAAACCGTACGATCGTTCCATACTAAAGCCATGGGCATACACTTGTAAGCATGTGGCCGTACCAAACCCAAAAAAATTACTTTTTAAAAAGTTTCGTACAGCCGTTCCACACTTGCCAAGGCCGTTTCGTAGTACTAAAGCAATGGGCGTCCGCTTGTAAGTGTACGGCCATACCAAAAAAAAACTTTTTCCCAATAAATAAAAAAATCCATACGGTTGTTTCACACTTGCCATGATTGTTCCATACTAAATCCATGGGCATACGCTTGTAAGCATACAAGCGTATAAAAAAACTCTTTTTTTGAAGAAAAAAAACGTATGGCCATTCCACACTTGCCAAGGCCCTTCCATATTAAAGCCACGAGCGTATGCTTATAAGCATACGGCTACCCAAAAAAACAAAGATCATTCCACACTTGCCACAGTCATTTCATACTAAAGCCACAGGCATACACTTGTAAGTTTACGGCCATACCAAACCCGAAAAAAGAAAAAGAAAAAATTTATTTAAAAAATAAAAATTTCTAAATCTTTAGAGGTATTTTTGGTCTACCTCCCGGACTCACTAGGGTCATTTTTAACCACTTTTAACCTTAAGGTTCACGCGCAAGGCAAAAGTGCGCTAAAAACTCCTATTTCGGGCGTGCACACGCACTTGAAACTTTTTTAAGCTTACCCACACACCATGGACACCTTTTGGTCATGGTTGCATGCCCCCAATGCCTCCATTTCTTTTGGCGGCACCCTGGTCCCAATAGCACATTCATATGTGGTCTTGCCATGCCACACATGTTTGGCCGGGAGGGCAAAATGATCTTTGAAGAGCCCTCATCTAGTGGGGCCCCTCCATACATGTACCCTAGAGTGGATAGACGCCCCGAGCACATTCACGTACCCTCTTCTCTATCCCCCAACGGATCTATTCCCACCCTTGCACCACCTCCCCTTGCACCACAACTTGCCATTTCGAGCTTAGCACAAGCTCTAAGAAGGGGAGTGTCACAACACTTGCACCCAACAACATTATATACAAAACCTATGTGGGAGAAAGTTTTCTGAAATTCAACAGTGTGTGGAGACCCAATATTCCACATTGAGGTCTTTAACCAAATTTGTTAGACATTTGACATTTTCGACGATGCAACCAAAGTCCATCGCCTTGGTGGACTCAGCCTTGAAGGCAAGGCCATGGAATGGTTCCAATCCTTGGACCCTTGGCATAAAAGCACTTTCAAAGCAGTGAAAGAGGCCTTCATTCTCGGATTTTCTCCCTATGGGTCCAAATGGAACCACATCATCCAACTTTTCCAATTGGAACAAAAACTTGAGAAAACATTACGCGACTACATTGCTCACATCAAATACCTTGATTCACGTTGTGAAGAGAGGAACAAACTGAGAGCTAAGCAATCAATGGCTCATTAGTGGACCATTTCCTCTTGGGCTTACACAATCCAAGGCTTCACGAGGACCATCTGTTGGTCAAGCACCTCTCCACCTTTGATTAGGCGTGCACAATGATCTTTCTCGAGATGACAACATCCAAGAGAGCTATTCCATGCAATTGGCCACCGTGCCAATAACAACCCAAAGCTCATTTTGTAACATTACCTTCCTCTCCTCCCGGGCCCCAATCCTTACTGGTGGCACCACCCCAAACCAACTACTCACACAATGCGCCCCTACGACCTTCTCCACTATCAATATTTCCATCTCAACCGCTGCCTCTCTAGGAAAACCCTATGGCTCATGGAAAGATTCCAACCAAGTCTATTGCTGAACTTGTAGAGCCCATGCTCTCCGCCATCCTTGAGGCACCCTTAACACCTCATCTCCCTTTGACAGTGCCTCACATGGACCCTAAACCACTTGTGCACACTATAGGTGCACCCCCACAGTAGGAAAACCACCTCTGTTGTGTTTCCTCTGCCTTGGACCCCATAGAGTGGTGGAATGACCTAAAAAGAAACGTCTGCCACCAATGCAACCACAATGTCATGGATGTGGGATTGACTATTACTATAAGGATTTCCCTTTGCAATCAGTTTCTCATTCCATAGTCGAAGGCATGCCAACCCTCAACGTGTTGAGCATTCAACATGGGAAGATATCCACTCTCCCATTGAGTGTCATCACACAGTTGTTGCAGGCCAAGCTTAAGAGGGCAACATTCCAAAATAAACAACTCTCTAAGAACGTTGACCACGGAGATGATTGGGTTAGCATCCGCACAGTCTCAACAAAGACCACACAATCCTCCTCCCGGGGGAGCAGTGATCGTGCCGAACTACCACTCCCCCATGCAGCCCACCAAAAACTCACCAAATGGGAAAAACGACTGGCCACATATCCCAATGCCATCCTTGAGAAGCAACGTCTTTCGGAGGCCCAAGCACTGGTAGAGAAATACCAGGCTCACCTTGAACCACCACGTGTTTTTGTAACCTTTGACCTAGTGCCTTAGTGTGCGCCATCCCCCATTGAATCTTGACAGCCACACTAGGTCAGGCAGGGGCCCTCGCAAACACTCAAGGCCCAGAAGATCCATTCACCAACACGATGTTTACAAATAAATATTTTCCCCTCCTGAGCCTCCTCGTCCTCCAATGCCTATTCCACAAATGGCCAAGTCCAAATCCCATGTTCACATCAAACAACTCGATGCAAATACTGACATAGTGTCCATTCAGCGACTCCTGAGGTCTGCACACTAAACTCGATGCAAACACTGGCATAACATCAGTCAGCGACTCCTGAGGTCTGCACACTAAATTTGCTAAGGTATTTATTCTCCTACTGCAACCAACTCTCGACATCCACACCTGTCAAATAAGGACCAAATTGAACGTCTATATACTATTGATGGTCCACCCTATGATGAAGGACATGTCCCTCAAGAAGCCCCTACTTATCAACACGACCTAGGCGGCCTCTCTACCTTCCTTTCCTCCCAAATCTAAATGCCCATAGGAACCTTGTTAAAAGTTAGTCCAAATTTATGGAATGACCTTCCGGAACATAAACTACAAGCTTCTATGGAGGAGAACGATACCTCAGAGTCCTCGGACGAATCTAAGCCCTGTCATCCAGACTTACAACCCAAAGGTGCACCCACAATTCGCATCAATGCGCTGGGGGACAATACTTTGAAGGTGATGACACAAACACAGCATTCCCATTTCCTATAACGGAAATGTGGTCAAAGGCATCCTGGATATGGAGGTGCTAGTGTAAGCATCCTCACATAAACATGCTAGGAAAACTGGGGCCAACCACGCCTTGATCCCACCACATTGGTGATCAAGCTTGTGGACGATAACTCTGCAAAACCCTTGGGCCTAGTCGATGACCTCAAGATCAAAGTCTGTGACATGACATTCCACCTCACATTTGTGGTCATAGACTTTTGTAATGCCACCTATGATGCCATCTTGGGTCAACCATTCATGAGACAAACCCGACTAATCCATGACTGGGACATGCATCATGTGTACCTCCCACGAATGGTCTCAAACACATAAGGTCAATTTATCCCATGGCCAACGCTCCCTTTGCTGAAGACTTTGTGACCACTGCCAGAGGAGGAATGATCTCTTGGTTTGTGATGCTTGTCATCAAGACCTTGATGACGCATGGTTTCCATGCATGGTCGCTTCTGTCAATAGTGAGGAAGTCGACCACTATTGGCTTAAAATCCTTGCTACACTTGACACCCTCCGAGGTCGCAAACTCGACACACAATTCATGCTCCCAAATGGCCATACCCTTCATGAACCCTACAAAGTCATTGCCTCGCTTAACACCCTAAGTGTAAGTGTATCTCCACAACTTGAAACAACCACCCTTCGGGTCTGGATAGATTTCCTAGAAACATGCAAAGAAAACTTGCCTTGCTATCCCACAGCTAGCCATAATCTTTTGCCATGGGAACCATGGGTCTCTTGGGCAAACCCTCTCTTAAAACTACCCATTCCAAATTTCAATTACCTAGAGGACAACGCATACAAAGCCTTGGGTCTTTTACACAAACTACACATATTGTATCTAACCCATCAGTTTGTAAGTTCTATGTGGTTCCCACAGGTGAGATAAAAGAAGCAATTGTCCTTGGAAGAAGCTCGGTCCAGAATGCTACAAGTACAATCAACTCCACGCTGACAACACAACTACCCTCAAGCTTCCCCAAGGCAAGGTAACAATGATCCTTTGGGATGGGGAGTGCATTGAATCCAACCCTCTGCCCCCACCAACTACTTCCACAAAGGGTACTCCCTCACCCCCCACAATAACTGGTAAGTCTTCCACTACCCCTGAACTACCACCAAAACTCAATCCACCACAAATATGGATTGTACTTCCGACCGAGAATGGCCTACAATGGTGGCAATCCCATATATATCCTATGGTCCACACCAATCTCATATTCTTGGAGGCATGGAAAGGTCTTGGAAAACCCACACTAACAAAAGAAGACACTTACATTCAAATATCACATGAAATGTGTCTCATGAGTGTTATTTCATTCCTAAAATTTCTATAGGAAATAACCAGTTGGAGTGCATATTCCACGTCATAGATGCAAGTGCACTCCAAGGCTGGATTATCATTGGAAAAGAGTGGATTGATGCCACTCACTCTGCTAGATCAATCGGTGTGAACAAACGGCCACCATGGAAATCAATTTCCAGAAGGTCACAGTCCTCTTGTGTCCCCAAGAGGAAATCATACACATACTCTTGCCCCGACTTCCCTTATCACACCCCATCCTCAGCACATCGATAGTCTCCCATGTTCCCACACCTCATGACTCACCAAAACCAATCGATCAGCCACTATCGACACCATCCACCAATGATAAACAAGCCTCGTCGTCGACATTGCCTCTCAACTCTACATCCTCGACCACCCACACTACAAGCACCCCAACCTCATATCTTAATCATGAAAATCAATGGTGGGTGCCCAAGAATCTTCTAGCTGCTCAGGGATTCTACGATGGCTACATAGAACTATGGATCCCCAGACGACCATCTCTAAAATCCAAGCACAAAAAACCAACTAAGCCAACAAACACCAACCCTAAGACAAAGCTTCAACGTTGGCTAGTCCCCGACCACCTGTTTTACAAGCACAAGACTACTATAAATTCAACACTCACCTACCCAAACATGATGCTTGTGCTCATCCACCACAACTCCCCAAGAATCTGCGACAAAAGGTCCCACAACCACGGGTTCAACAACCCAAAGCACGATGAAGCCAACAACGCTGGGTGCCTACCAATGTGCTCAAAGCACAAGGCTTCCATGAAGGCAACACACACTTGTGGCTCCCCAAGCCACAATCAAAATCCTCTCCTCCGCACGTTGACAACCACCTCATAGCTCAAACCTTGCCGACAAAAAAGCCAAAAGCCTCGCGCCAACCATGGACCTTCATCACTTGACAGTGTTGGGTGCCCAAATGTCTCTTAGAAGCCCAAGGCTTCCATGATGGCAATTCTATCATTTGGCTCCCAAGGCATACCCCTCAGCAGTTTTCCCAAACCACACCCACCATGCCAATACTACCTGTCCAATCAACAAATATGGTTTGGCGACCAATGGGCAGGCAAGTCCCCTCCTCCTGGACAAAATCCTCCTAACATGCCCATACCCAACCCATGGGCAATTCAAAGCTCGATTCACCCAACCCTTTCAACCCACGAAGCTCCACCCCACCCCCCCTTGACTTCGTCACCAAACCAATGGGCAGTGCTACAAATGGCTGAGCTTCTCCAACCACTAAAAGATAAACTCAAAGGTAATTTCACAACTCTAGCCACATGGGCCACTTAGTACAAAACCCTCTTTAGGGGTTCTGACCAATAAACACGTTTTTAAAAAAAAAGAGTCTCTAGGTGATTAGGACCACGGGCACACCTTTTGCCCTCGCCCATGCACGACAAATCTACAAATCTCACTGGGCTCTATCCTATGGACCACAGGCACACCTTTTGCCCTCGCCCATGCACAACACCTACAAATCTCATTGGGCTCTATCCTATGTGCACACACCGCATAAAGCTTCATCATCGATAGCCATCCCCCAAGTACATCTCTAGATGGGGGGACCATGGTGGGCGCAAACCTGGTCCATGGTATGACCCATTGCATAGATCTTCTTAATCACCCCTGCTTCACCCAAATAACTGTGCCTCCCGCCTAATAAATACTACCCTTCACTCCTTCTTTGGCTCCACATGTATGGATCCTTGACATAGACTACCACTCCTATCAACACAAGATCCCAAAGCTCCAATCACAGAAGAAAAAGCATAAAAGAGAGAACACCACAACCTGATGACTCAACATCAACGGGAACCAAGATACCCATCACAATGTCTTGACAAAGATGCTAGAGCTTCATGACCATCGCCATCAACATACAGCATCTCGGAGCGCAAACAGTCTCCATGCGTGTTTTCTCCTTGTCCCTTTGGAATTCTCCCCTCGACCACTTGCTTACTAACACAATTGTTTTACTAACTCCTCTTTAATCATACCACCTACCACTAGGATATTGGTCAATAAGTATTCCATGCTAGTCTACTCATTCAAGTACTTTAACTCCTCTAATGAGGATGTCCCACCACAAAGGCGATTTTAAAAAAAAGAACAAAGAAAAAAAGATAAACACAAAAAACAAAATAAAGAGTACTACTGGGCACATCCAACAAAGCAAACTGATAAGAGCCCATCAGCCTAGCTGGATACTTAATCACAAATACTCCACTAACTTCTTTTCATCATACTAACTCCCCCACCCCCTCTCATTTCCAGAGAGATAGGAGAACCAACCAAGTGCGACACTTCTCCGTGTGTCTTGACAGCCCCTCACCAATCGCAAGGACGTGATCGACTTTAGGAGGAAGGGGAGTATGTTAACCACATATTGGTTAACACATTCCTATGACAACTATGTCCTTGTCATATTGTAAATCCCATCATTTGATGAGGGAAACACCCTAAAGATGCTCCCAAGTATTGATCCCAAGTATTGATCTTCAAAGGACAGACAAGAGGATCATTCCTATGACAACTATGTCCTTGTCGTATTGTAAATCCCATCATTTGATGAGGGAAACACCCTAAAGATGCTCCCAAGTATTGATCTTCAAAGGACAGGCAAGAGGATCTTGGTCAGTTGGCCAAACCATAGAGAAAAGCATTGTAACTATGTTTTGGGCACCCAGAGTCACTTACTCCCGAGAGCGGCCTAGTGGGAAAAGGCTTGAAACTATAAAAGCTAACTTCTCTTGTTTGTAGCTCATTCTCCCATTTCTGCAATAGAAGGAGTGTTATCTCTCCCTCTTTCTTGCAACTCTAATCTAGCATGGGTGGTGTGCTTAGGGTTTGGGAGTGGCTAATCACTTGTTCCCTCTTGCTTCCTCTCTCTCTCTCTCTCTCTCTCTCTCTCTCTCTCTCTCTCTCTCTCTCTCTCTCTCTCTCTCTCTCTCTCTCTCTTTCTTGAGTGATTAGGGCTACCAATGCGATCCTCTTCCTCGGAGATCCCACACGATCTTTGTAAGAGAGCTTGCATCATCTGTTGGATTAGAGAAACCGCCTCGGTGTGACAACAAGTGTGGGAGGATGGCGGGTGTGATGAGCGGCTATGGTGGAGCTCTTGAGCCTTGCTCGAGCTTGGCGAGAGACTACTTTCCACACGCTAGGGTAGGGTTTCCTTAACAATTTCTTAGGTTATGTTAGGACTTTTGTCTCTTAATGAAGTTCATATCAAGGGTTAGAGACTTAAGATTCTCATTAATTTAGCTCATGTAATTTTTGTAAGCATGCTTTTCATGTCTAGGACTGGACCCCCATATGCCTTGCAAACAACATGAGTGGGTTGTACCTCAAGTTTTCTAGGTTCTATCAGGTTTAATGTCTCTTCATGAAGTTCACATCAATGGCTAGAGACTTAAGATTCTCATTAATTTGGCTCATGTAATTTTTGTAAGCATGCTTTTGATGTCTAGGACTGGAACCTAAGATTAATACCCTTTATTCCTTGTATTACCTATATAATAAGAGGAAGATGAAGGGTAAGAGATAGCAGTTATGTTGTCTATAGGTTGAGATAAAGGTAAAGGTTGAGATTGTGCAGTTATTGGCACACAGAGACAGAAGTTGATAGTAGTAATAGTTGAAGGGTAAGAGATAGCAGTTATGTTGTCTATAGGTTGAGATAAAGGTAAAGGTTGAGATTGTGCAGTTATTGGCACACAGAGACAGAAGTTAATAGTAGTAATAGTTGAGCAAGAAAATTTTTATTATTGACCAAAAATGGATTTTGTGTAGGAATTTATGGAGTGGAATACATCATTAGATGTTGTTGAGAAGTCCCCATCTAATTAGAAGCAAAATAAGGATAAGGAGTGTGACATGTAGGATTGTTTAGGTTATATGTGTAATTAAACGAGCTCTCAATGTGAATAGTGTTTGCAATAGCTTTCTCAAGATCAAGTGGTTGTCCCGACCTAGTAAAAACTTGGATAGCTCGATTTAATCCCTTAAGAAATTTTTTAGGACAATGCAAAGATCAACATTTTGACCCTCATAGGGATGCATCATGTCTGTTAACCTCACTGAATATTGTTTCATAGGTTCATTGAGTATCCCCCATCTAATTAGGAGCAAATGAAGGATAAGGAGTGTGACAGGTGGGATTGTTTAGGTTATATGTGTAATTATACAAGCTCTCGATGATGTGAATAGTTGTTATGAATTATGAAAATTATTGAAATATTTTTGTGGATACTTATTTTTTATTATTTGCCACATGGTCAGTGACTTACCACTAAATACTGGTCACACCATGTTAGGTAGATAGTCACTGGATATAATCTTGTGCATGTGTTTTTGATAGCAGATCAGTGGGCAGGGCTAGTGCGTGTGGCATGATGATGGTTACACATTTTTGGTCTGCATATTGGATGCACATTTTGTCATCACTATGTTCATGGTGATATTATATTTTTGGGGACATTATATTTATGCGACATTTTATGTAAAGGCTTGGTGGTCATTACCTTATACATAAAATGGCAGCACACATATTTATTATCCACATTTGTTATAGGAACATATTTGTTCAAATGTTTTGTTTCCTCTTAGTAAATGGTTCATATTAATTCATGCATGACACTTTGTTAAAGTCAAGGCCCCAAAAGATGGCCCACATTACTTCATGCATGACACTTTCCTAAAGTTTAGGGGCAAGGCCCAAAGTAGAGTGTAAAAGCCATTTTTGGCTCACAAAATAATAATAAAAAGATATCTAAATACACTTTCTTGAAAGCGTGAGCCATCAGCAAGTGGGGGGGGATTGTACCCAATATGTGTGTCGTGCATCTTCTCTTCTTTCATGTTCCTGCAAGTTTATTTCTCAATAAGCAATGGTTTTTTGAGAGACGTAGAGTGAGCTTTGTCCATTATTTTATTGAACAGAGCTAGGCCCACATCCATTCCTTGGTAATTGTGTCACCTGCCAGGCAAAGAACTAGTCCTCAATAAACGTGCCACCTGCTATGCAAAGAAGTATGTGAGAGACACGCTGTGCGAACGCGGTGGGCACCAGGCTTGCTTTCAAAATCAGGTATCGACGAAAGCTATGTACATCCTAATACAAGCCCAAGGGGCCTAAGGCTTTGTAAAGGATCAAGATCATTAGTAGGAGCAAGTGAGGAAAGCCCACAAGGTCTCTCCATTCTCTTTCACCTCTTGAATACATGCAAATGAAATCAACACACTATATATACCCCTCTTCCCACTCCCCATGTTTTGGCTTATGGGATTTGTCCTTTTTTTTCTCCCCTCTCCTCATTAACCCTCCCACTTGTTCATAAACCCACCTCCACCAAAAGTTCTCCCCAAATTATACTATTTTTCTTCTAAACTCCACATCGCACGTCCAAATCCACCTCTGTAAATTCCCCCATCTTCACCTCGTCGACCCTGTCGTTTTAAGCTACTACACCCCTATTTTATTTTAAATAGAAATTTAAAAAAAAAAGTCATCGTGTCGTTAATTCATGTGCAAAGTGATTTGCAAGCTTTATAAGCAATGTGCTTGTGAATGTCGGCCTCTCGATCAACAATTGCCCTCTCAAATCAACCCTCTTGCTTCATCTACAATGCCTTCAAATCTTTATTTTGCAGTGCAAAAGCAACAAATTGAAGCAAATTGGTCATGGAAGTGTTACCTCTCATCCTTGATCTATTCAAAGAAAGGTGGTCCTCTTTCCACATTCCAACACTCGGTATCAACCCAATCGTGATCTACATTGTGCAGACAAGGTAACCAATCTTCTAAATTCAAAATGAATTCTTCTTCAAAGTGATGATTTGCATATGGACAATGCTCATGGCTTCACCAATTCTCCACTTCCTGAGTCCACGATCAAAGACTTTCTTTGATCCAAGATCAACTCTAAGAAGAGCAACAACACCACATGCACACGAAATCCTTATTGGAGCATGATAAGCATGGGTGGGCTAATAATTCTCTAGAAGATGATCGCCTCACCAAGATTCTCAAAGAAGTTTTTAAAGAGCCCAAAGCGCACACAAGGAATCAAAGATAAGTTGTCGCTCTTTCACGTTTATAAAATTTGATGATAGAAAGGATGGCCGCATTGTTCTTTCATGGTTAAGTCAATTTGACTTTGCTGATGAAAGCTTCTCCGAAAGAGACAAAATTAAATATGCCACTAATCACATGGTTGATAAAGGATCTCTATGGTGGAATGTACTTTGCAATGTTGCTAATGACAAGCCAACCACTTGGCTTGAGTTCCAAGATAAAGTCAAAGATTCCTTCCTTCCACCTCAGTTTCATTTGCAGGCACGTTGTACATGGAAAAAATTCTCTTAGAAATGATCGTGACAATTTTTCACAATACAGTGAGTGTTTTTGGCAAACATTATTACATCTTCGCATGCTAGAAGATGTGCATGATGACACTTTGCAACAACAAAATTATGAGGATGGTCTTGAAGAAGGCTTGCAAGCAGAAGTGAATATGTTCAAACCTTCTTCTCTCCATTCCATGAGGCTATTTCTCTTGCTCATGATGCAAAGAAGAAGCTTCGCTCCATCGGCAAGTTTGTTAGGCCTATGCAAGGGCCTCATCCCCAACAAATCGAAAATCATCTTTTGTGGGTAACAATCATCCATTTAGACGATTTGTTCAACCTAATTCTTTCATTTCAAATCACACTAACAATGTTCAATACTCACGCGCACCCACATTTCCTCCTAAAATTGTATTTAATGGGGCAACTTTAAAGCCAAATTTTATAACTTCAAACCCCAAGCCTAGTCACAATAGTGCTCACAATGTCTCATCAAAAGCACCTAGGCCTACTCCTACTTGTCATCGTTGCCTAAAGTCGAGCCATATTGTGGCAAATTGCTTTGCCAAGTTACCACCTCCAAAGAAACCAATTGCGCGGTCCTCTACATCAAAGAAGAAGCTCATGAGGTGGATGATGACACCATTCCAAAATGGACAAAGGACACTCTTCATGATGAAGTTAATCTCACGAATCAAACAACTCTCCAAGTATTCCTCAATCCATTCATTATTATGCATGCAAGGTTTTGCTTGATGATGGGAGTTTGCGTGATTTTATAATCTTGTAAGGAAATTACAACTACTCACATCTCCCTCTACATATAAAGTAAAATCTACATTCCAAGGAACTCATTAATGGCACCTGTGAAATTAAAAATCAAAAATTCAAATTGCATCATATAAAGAGCATCGTGATTTCTTGATTGCACCTTTACATTCCACATATATCATTTTAGGAATGCCATTCTGTCTCATCAACACAATCCTAACATTGATTACAACACTCATACTACACAATTCACACATGTAATGGCACATTGATATCTCTTTCTAGTGACTCTTCACTTGAAATTTTTCCATTGATTACACATACACAAGCAAAAAGAGCACAAAGCATTGAGAGAAATCAAACACTCACCCCACATTAACAACACTTTCTTGATTATTTTGTTAATGACTATCCCCCTCATTTACCTCCTTCTCACCCCGAGGACCATAAAATAGAGCTCTTGCAAGGAAGTCAACCACCATATCGTGCACCTTATATATAAAATCCTTTGCAATAGCAAGAAATTCAACACCAAATTAAGGAATTACTAGATAAAGGGTTGATACAACCTAGTAGTTCACCATTTGGAGTACCAATAAGACTTATTACATGTGTGTCAATTACGGTGCATTAAATAAAGTGACTGTCAAAAATCGTTATCCTATTCCTAGAGTAGATGATTTGCTTGACAAATGGAAAGGTGCTTAAGTTTTTAGCAAGATAGATTTAAAATCAGGTTATCATCAAGTGTGTATGGACCCCACTGATATTTATAAAAGTGCATTTCGTACTCAATTTGGTCACTATGAATTTCTAGCAATGCCCTTTGGCCTCATAAATGCACTAGCCACATTTGTTTGCATGGTGCATAGAATCTTTTTGAACCATCAAGATTTTGTGATTGTCTTTTTTGATGACATTTTAGTGGCTCCAAAAAGAACACAAAAACCATTTGAGAATTGTTTTTAAATTTCTTAAAGAGAACCATTTGTATGCAAATCCTGACAAAAGCTCTTTCTTTCAATGTGAAATTGGATATCTTGGGCACTTTGTTTCTGCATGATGGCATATGTGCTGACCCTAAAAAGATAGCAACCATTAGAGACAAGACAACTCCCAAGATTGTACATGATGTGAGATATTTTCTGGGACTTTTAGGCTTTATAGAAAATTTGTGCAAAACTTTTCTCTCATTGCATTACCATTGACATTATTGTTGAAAAAGAAAACCATTTCTTGTTGGGGTGACAATCAACAAAAGTCCTTTGACCATCTTAAATATCTCTTAACTCATGCCCTAGTCCTACAATTACCTAACTTTACTATACCATTTTTCCTAGTTGTCAGTCACACTAGTGGATCTAGTATAGGAGTCGTTTTGATGTAAGATGACCATCCCTTAGCATTTAAAAATAGTAAACTAAAACCCTCTGAACTCAACTATAGCACCTATGATAAGGAACTTTTGGCTGTAGTACATGCTCTTCACATGTGGAAACACTACCTCATGGATTCAGAATTCTTGATTAAGACTGACGTCAACCCTTGATCTTTGACCGTCATATTAAATGGGATTCCCTCATTCAAAGTTTTCACCCCATGATTCAATATCAACTGGGTCTTGCTAATGTTGTTGTAGATGCTTTGAGTCATACACCATCAATTAATAACATTTTTGTTGTTGATATTGAGTCTTTTGATGCTATGCTTGGACAATTATGCCCATGATGTTGATTTTTCAAATGAGTGGAATGCACTTGTCCATAATAACTATTTGCCTCTCAATAGTTATTCATATGCTCACGATTTCCTATTTTTTGAGAAAATATTATGCATTACTACACCATTTAGGCATATTGTTTTGTAAGAAATGCATGAACCATCTTATGTTGGGCATAGTGGCATACTTTCTATTTTGACGTCATGTGATTTTTTTTTAAATTGACCTAACGTGAAAAAAGATATTACAAAATATGTCTAATTGCATTGTTTGTCAATGTGTCAAGCGTCATCATATGGACTATTACTGCCTTTACCAATTCCGAATGGTCCATATGGGAAGAAATTTCAATGGATTTCATTACGAGATTACCTATTACTTCCTCGCAAAATGACATGATTTGGACCATAGTAGATAGGTTTAGCAAACAAGCATACTTTGTGGCATGCAAGAAGACATTGACTGCTCCACTTGGACAAAGATATTTATTAAAATTATTTTCACTCATCAAGAAAGGCACCCATCAAAGTTGTCTATGGTAAAAAGTTACCTACTTCAACTTCTAGAATCGGAACACAAGTTCTAGCCGCAAACCATTTTACCTATGACCATACCCAAACTTTGGCTGAAGTGACTCAATCTATTTAAAAAGCTCAAGAAAGATATACAAACCAAGTAAATAAGAAGAAAAGACCTATGCAATTTCAAGAGAATGACATCATTTGATTAAGAATCAAAAAATGTAGACTTAAGAGCATTGAAAAGCACCCCAAGCTTAAATTCGCTCCATGTTTTTATGTGCCTTTCAAGATTCTCAAGAAAATCAATGATAATGCTTTTAGATTGGACATCCCACCTCATTGGCGTATACACAACTCCTTTCATATCAGTTTGCTACGCCCATTTAAGGGAACTCTTCCGCTTTATCATGTTTTAGATGACCCACCTCTTTTACAAGAAGACTTAGAAATTTTAGTCCTAGAATCTATCCTGACCATGACCAGAACACCACTCATATCAGTACTATTTATCATCGATACTTGATTAAATACAAGACTCTCACTCTACTAAGGAACCACAGTGGATACGTGAATTATCGTTGTCCACCTATTGTGCCTTGATTACTTCCTACCATTCACATTCACCTTGATTCCAACTATGTGCACAGACTTGCCAATTGAGGCAGTGTACATATATTCATTTATGTGTACAGACTCGCTGATTGAGGCAATACACTATGTACAGACTCGCTGATTGAGGCAGTACACTATGTGCAGACTTGCCGAATGAGGAAGCAAACTCTTTATATGTAGACTCGCCAAGTGAGGCATCATGATTTCATGTCGTCGACTAAGGCAACACGAGTAGAGGAACAAGACTCGCTGATTGAGGCATCTTTCTAGCTTCATAAAGAGGTTAGTTGCTTTCTAACCCCAAGGAATGATTATGGAAATTATTGAAATATTTTTATGGATATTTATTTTTGATTATTTACTACATGGTCAGTGACTTACCGTCAGGTATTGATCGCACCATGTTAGGTAGATAGGCACTGGGATCTTGTGTATGTGTTTTTGATAAAGCAGATCAGTGGGGCAGGGCTAGTGTGGGCGGCATGTTGATGGTTACACATTTTTGGCGTGCATATTGGATGCACATTTTGGCATCACTATGTTCGTGGCGATATTATATTTTTGGTGACATTATATTTATGTGACATTTTATGTAGTGCCTTGGTGGCCATCATTATCATGTACATAAAATGGTGGCACACATATTCATTATGCACATTTGTTATAGAGACATATTTATTCAAATGGTTTATTTACCCTTAGTAGACGGTTCATATTAATTCATGCATGACACTTTGCTAAAGCCAAGGCTCAAACATGGTTCACATTACTTCATGCATGACACTTTCCTAAAGTTTAGGGGCAAGGCCCAAAGTGGAGTGTAAAAGTCATTTTTGGCTCACAAAATAATAAAAAATATATATCTAAATACACTTTCTTAAAAGCATGAGCCATCAAGCAAGTGGGGGGGATTGTACCCAATGTGTATGTCGTGCATCTTCTCTTCTTTCATGTTCCTGCAAGTTTATTTCTCAATAGTGATGGTGTTTTGGATAGGTAGAGTGAGCTTTGTCCATCATTTTATTGAATTTGTGCATGAGGACCACAACCCTCCATCTAGCTTACTTTAGATCTATTGTTCATTCCAACCTAGTCAAAACTTGGATAACTGGATTAAATAATCCCTCAAGAAATTTTCAAGGACAATGCCAAGATCAAGATTGGCAATCATGTAAGAGCATCATGTCCGTTAACCTCAATGCATATTGCTTCAAAGGTTCATCAGGGAGTTTCCCAAAGTTAGAATCAAATTGGAGCTAGTTAAAGCATGCTTATACTCATTGAAGAACTTTAATTAAAAGCTGCAAAGCTAGCTATTGACCCAACAGATTGTCTATAATACTAATCATTAGCTCTACCCTTCAAGGTGGTGGAGAAATATGACATGAGATGGTGATTCTCTACAGTGTGGGAAACATAACAAGCTCTTAGGAATTCATTAATATGACGTTGAGCATCTTCCACGAATGATCCAAGAAATTGTGGCAAAGTAACATTAGTTTTAGATGGTCTAGGAGTGTTACGTGGAATTACGATGGCTTGAGTGAATGGATTTGAGTGGGATAGGGTCAAGTGGAATGGAAGGATTTACTGGATTTGGTTGGGCTACATTAACACTTGTGAGAGATGATGATATTGGGTTTATAGGAATGACAATTGAGATTTTTTTGAGACCAATGAAATTGTTGGAGTCCTAGGGGGGCTTATGGAATATGTTCACCCTAAGGAATGGTTTCTCCTCCTCTCCCGATCAAAGTATCTTTTCTTCATTTCAGTGCCTCTAAGACCATCAACCCAATGACTATCATTCATGGACTAAAACGATATAAAAATGCTCCATTACCAAAGATGTAGATTTGATCCAAAGAGGCTATTGTATGAGAAACACACATAGACTCCCCAGTAGGATCGCCACTATCAAGTAATTATTTATACCTACCGCAACAAGAAAAGGAGAAACCCTTGTGAATACAAATAGTTAACACTACTCTGATAGTAGCAATGAAGTAATGACAAGCTTGAATTTAATGCACAATCATGATATAGAAAGAAACATGCAAGATACACAAAATGAATATGAGATAATAGATTTAGTTTACCTTTCTCAATGTCATGTATTGTGGGACACAATTCTTTATTAATTCTTCACTTTAGACATATACACACTCGTATAATGATGCCCAAAGATATTATTTTATAAGTTAATCACAATCACAATCACAAAATGAAAGATAACATGACGACTATGTTGCTCAATCAAACGTTAATAAACTAACTAATATAAATATTATTAAGATGTTAATCAATTATATCAAGAAAATAATTAGTTTAATCAATTAAGATGACTAACCATAATATGTTCATGTTATGCTATATATGAATACTTTTTTAAAAGATAGAAGATGAGATAATTAATGTGTATTGATTTTTATTTTAATAATTCAATCACTTTGAATATAAATTAAATTCCAAACTAAAGATACTTAGCTTATGTCACATTCCATTTGATTTGCATATAGCGAATGATCCTTAAGCACCGTGTGTGTGGAAAGAATGCTCCTCGACCTCGTGAATTTATTTTCAAAGTCTTGTTCTTTCTTTTGTCTCAAATAATGATACAATGGGTGTGGTTTATGTTTGGTTTGATGATATCGATTTTTTGTTGTACCACCTCCTCTTCTCTCTAATGATGAAGATTTTGGTATGGGTTTCTATGTTTATTATGAGGAGATGGGATGTTTATTGTGAGGAGATGGGATGTGTTCATACATGTATGAATGAATACATTTGGATATGTGTGTGTGTTTTATTATCTTTTTCCTTTCGTGTGTAACTCCCCTCCAGGGAAAGGGGCAAGCCTTAATTGCAAATGTAAGATTTGTCAAAATATTTCTTTTTAGTGTCACCTAAGATTCATGCTAGGTCTAGATATGGTGATGTCTCTAGTGTGTACTGTAGGTGATCAACTAAGAGAGAATAGAATCGGCGATGATCACCGAGTCCATGCATGCTCCTATGGCATGTTGTTCTGATGAGGCGTTGCACGTAGGTGATATATTTCCATTAATGGCTTTGGCTTATAAAGGTTAATATATATTTTTTAACAATGCTAAGGCCTCTAGCCTTTATTTTCCTTAGGCTCATGCCACTTAAGTTTTTTTCAAAATATAAATAAGCCTTTTCTTAACAAATCCTTTGCTTCAGGCTTAAGACAGTCCTTGATACTTCAATGTAACTAATGCTGCTTGACATCTAATCACCTAGGAGGAGACGTAAGGTGCATTAGATTACCCTACACATAAATCAAAAGTGAACATGCACAAGAATTAATAAAGCTTATAAGTAAACATATATTCATCCCTTATTTCTTCTTTATCATCTCGATGGTGTCATCGGCTATCTTGTGAAATGTCCATGAAAAATTGAGGATCTGATTGACCCTTAGAAAAATGTCCCCTTATGTCAAGGATGTGATTCATAACTTGATGGAGACGATGGATCTTCAAAAGTAACTCTTTCATTTCATTTTATCTACAATTGGCATGCGCACACATGTGAATCTCCTCAATTTGGTTCCTGTACACATATGAGCTGAAGACACCAACATTCTGCATGTGGTGGAATGTAAGGAAATGGTTGTTAAAAAAACCCTTTTTGGTGTTTCGTGTCCCATGGGGTTGGCTTGTATGGTTCAATGGCACTCATCCTATGCGTACATGCTTGCAGTGGCTAAGGACACATTATATGATTACTCTTGTGACCCTTGGGTTTGAGGTAGTCCTTGTAATTGGGTGTTTACCTTTCCCCATGTTCCCTACTCTCCTCGTCCATACGAAGAGAATTAGAACTTGGTTCCGTGGTAAAGAAGTTTTCACAGTGGATTCGTGGAACTCCTACTTGCACCTCGTGTGCGTGTATGTGTGCTTGTTTGTGGATTGCATGTCCCTAATGGTATTACGAAGGAGACATGTTCAATTGTTTGTGATTGTTGGTCTACTTGGTCATGGCTAGCTCGTGATAAATCCAACTCAAGATCGGCACAAAAAGTTTGAAACATTATGGCAACCGACGTGGTTAGAGAATTTCTTGTGTTCGATCAAACCTTGAGGTTCATGGTCATTTTTGTGTGCTCCTTCATTAGAGCTTCACCCAAAAAGACATAGTGGTTTAGTGCCCTTTTCATGAAGTTTATGGCACTATTCACCAAGCTTGCTTCTAGGGTTTTTGTTATTCTTTCGTTCACATCTATTTAGCTCATTTCATTCCAAAACTCCTCGCTTGAGGTAGATTAGAAGTAGTTTTTCCTTCTTAATATGAGGAAACTCTATTGAGTATTGGCTGCTTGATGGAACCGAAGGTTAGGTGGGTTTGAGGAGGTATGGTTTAATTGGACTGAAGTCTACTTGGATTTGAGAAGGTATGTTGATGCACTACATCCCTCTAGACTGTTGTTTCTAAGAATTAGGTCACATCGAGTTCGCACATCAAAGGGTTTCTCTATGATGAATCGGTCTCTCCTAATCTTGCTTCCTAAAGAAAATCTAAATGGATTCATACACATGGATTTTGTCCCTTCGTCACATGTACTTTGTTGTGGCTCACTACTCACGCTTTGTGGGCTCACATCCAGTGGACTCAGTGTTTTTATATGAAATAAGCTCATGCAAGTCTGGTGAGCTAAACTCACATCATGCCTAGTAGGCTCACACCTTGCGAACTCACATTTGTGTGCTTATGCATGTTGGCATCTTGTGGACTCGCAACTCACATTCTTTTGGGCTCATGAATTTTTTTATGAAATAGGCTCATATATTTTGGTCAATTTTTATTTTTATGAAATAGATCTACTTGGGCATAGATTCAAGTAATGCATGGGACTTCGGTCCGAGCTTATAATAGGGTTGGTGAAGAAATTATTATATAATAATTATACTAAATACTCTAATAAGTTCAAAGAATAAGAGTTTTTCTTAAAATTTATTGCTAGTATAGATTTTATGCGACATGAAAATCTTTATAGAACATGAGAAGGTGTATCCTTACAAGTCTTCGAGACACATTTAATTAGCTGGAACAATATTATGTTCACCTACCTTTAGACTCGCACCTCACGTCTCTAGGATCACAGCTCACATTTACTGCACTTCCGTCTTTTTTTCATGCGATTGTGAGTTTTTATCTCCCAATTTGAGAGATGCTTTGGCTTGGTTTGTAGAGTTTTTAAATGTTTTCTTAGAATTTAATGGAGATGATTAAGATTTTTAATCTTAATTTATGATATTTATTCTAGTAATTGTGTGTTTTTTAATTAATTTTGGTTGATTTTTAATACTTCTAAGCTACCAATTCCAACAATGCATGAAAATTTATGAAATGCATTAACAAAACTCAACTTTCTTTCTAATTCATATGAAATGAATGTTTGAGAATATATTTTAAGCTATTTTAAAAATATTATTCTACTCTCTTAATTCGAAAACGCTTGGATTATCTTAAGAAATGAATGTTTGAGAATATATTTTAAGCTCTCTTAAAAATATTATTCTACTCTCTTAGATAATTCAGAAATTCTTGGATTATCTTTGTGTCATGCCAAATCATGTTAATATCATGGGTGATGTCGGTATAAATATTAATACGTTTTACATATGGTTGGGGCCTCCAATGTTTGTTACAGTTCGTTTGTATGGAAGAGTGATTCCTAGGTTACTTACGCCTGGCAAACATGTGTGTGGTGATGGTTTGTATACTTATGAAACATTTGTTTACCAATTTGTTGTTGGTTATTTTATAGGTGAAGAGGATTCACAAGGTTAAGGAGAATACGTGCAATATTATTTGTTAGCACATATTTTTGTAAACAAGCTTTGTATATAGATGTGCTAGATTGTGCACATTTTGATTTATTTTGGAAAGCTTTGATTTATCAAGCTTAAACTTGAACTTTAATATTATTTGTTAGCACATATTTTTGTAAATAAGCTTTGTATATACACGTGCTAGCTTGTGCACATTTTGATTTATTTTGGAAAGCTTTGAGTTACTTAAACTTGAACTTTAATATTTTTATAAAGCGTGATATGCTTTAACCCTAGCCTCAATTTATGGACACTCTATTTTTAGCATAAGAGAGTGCCGTGTAAGTAAAAGCACCTTTTTGTATTTTTGGAGACTATGGCCTATTTTGGAATAAAGAATTATGTAAATACTCGTGTGTGGGGAGAGGCCACACACATAAGGAGGGATGATTGCACCCAATGTTGAGTCGTTATCTTGAGCTAAGTATTTTATTTGTTATTCATTCAATTCTTAAATGTGTTGAATTTGTGGACTTTGATGAGTTAATTGGATTGAATAATCTATTTTCTTGCAAGTTCTTATTTTCTCTATTTTCCTAGAAATGGATTTGTGTCATAATACCACCTTATCCCATTTGCATCCACAACCAACCATTTTCATTGTTGAAACTTATGGGTAGCTAAGAAAAAGGATAATGCCCATGGGGAAGTGAAGGTGGAGGTTCTTCTCCTTTGAAATTGTTTTCCATGGCATGGGCTTCCCTCTCTCCTTTTCCCAACCTCATCCTTTCCCTCTCCCTCTCCCTCTCCCTCTCCCACCCTCTTCCCTCTCTCCTTCATTTCCCTTTCCCTCTCCCTCTCTCATCCTTCCTATGAATAATCTCTCCTTCCCTCTCTCTCACACTCTTTCTCCCTTTCCCATCCTCCCTCCCTCTCTCCTTCCCTCTATCTCTCTCCCCCTCTTCCACCATGTTCCCTTCTCTCCCTCTCTCTCTCTCCCCCACCCTCTTCCCTCTCTCTCTCTCTCTCTCCTTCCTCTTTAACCCTCACTCCTTCCTTTCTCTCTCTCTCTCTCACACCCTCCCTATCCATAATCTTTTCGTCCCTCTCTCTTACTCTTTCTCCCTGTCCCACCCTCCCTCTCACTCTCTATCCTTGCCTCTTTCTCCTTATCTCCTAAAAAAATTTCTCCCTCTCCCACCCTCGTCCCTCTTTCCCTGCTTCCTTTCCCTCTCCCTGTCACTCTCCCACTCTTCTCTTTCACTCTCTCTCACTCTCCCATCCTTTCTCTCTCTTTCTCCTCTCGTCTTGCTTTCTCTCTCTTATCTCTCTCTCTCTCTCTCTACTTACACTATCATGCATGCCAATACATTGCATGGAGGGCATGGCATAGCATTGGGATGTTATTATATATGCATGTCATTGGATTTCATTGCATGGTACTACTTTATAATGCATAGTAGTGTTGTATGTGATTTCATGTCATTGCATTAACTTAAGGAGAGTGTTGTATGTGATTTCATGTCATTGCATGGGAGGGCATGGCATAGCATTGGGATGTTATTATATATGCATGTCATTGGATTTCATTGCATGGTACTACTTTATAATGCATAGTAGTGTTGTATGTGATTTCATGTCATTGCATGCACTTAAGGAGAGTTGCACGTCATTGCATAGTAGTGTTGTATGTGATTTCATGTCATTGCATGCACTTAAGGAGAGTTGCACGTCATTGCATGCTTGCACATGTCATTGGATATCATTTCATATGACTTCATGTCATAAAAACAATGAACAATGCAAAATTGAAAAGAATAATATTGTAGCCAATTGTGGGCAAAATATAATTTTATTCCCCTAGAGAAATTACACCGTGATCACATATTGTTTCAATAACAAACAATGTAAAATTTGACAAGGTGAATAATAAAATTGACAAGGCAAACTTATAGTTAAAAGAAGAGTTTATTCTAGAAAGGTTGTTACATCATCCTTACATGTTGTTTACCAAAGATAACATGACACCCTCGCGTAAGGGTTTCTACAACTAAGTACTTGTAAGTGCTACAATCTACAATATTGTTTACTATAGACAACATGACATGACTACATAAGGGTTCCTACACCAATGTGCTTTTATGAGCTACTCTATTCTTCAACTCCTCTTGGAGGGGCTTCTCCTTTTCTTCACCAATGTAGCCATAACTTTTCCAAGTGCTGGTGGCGGTTCCAATATTCATATTCCACATATATAGATCTGTGGAATTGATGGGATCATGTGTTAGAAGCTTGCTTCAAAGATTACGGGTCTATTATAATTTTGAGATGTTCTTACATCTCCATCCAAATTCTTGCACAAATCCTTGCAAATAGCTTCAAGGGTATCCTTGAGAGTAAAGTTGGGGGCATTTGATGAAGACATGATGAGATCGACAAAGATAGAGAATGAGGGAGAAGGTGAGGGTAGGTGAGGTAGATAATGATGTGGTGAGAGAGAGTGAAGGAAAGAAGGATAAATAAGGAGGGAGAGAATGATAGTGAGAGAGAAAGTGATTTGCATGGAGATTTTCTAAATTTAGAAAACTAATTACATGGATAAGTGGTGTGTGTAGTGTGACATGAAAAATTGATATCTTTCATTTTCAATTTTGTGCATATTTTGATGGTGTCTTAATGGTAATAAGGTGGAAGCTTATCCAAGAAGATTGCGGCGCCCACAATGGAATAACGGCGTGGTGATGCGGCGGCTTGGCGGCTACCCCGATAATAACATTCTATCTTCAAATATAATGGTTTTATTTGATTTAGGGTGCACACATTGTAAATGCCACAAGTATGCTTGATAAATACTTTGGTATGGTAGATAGGCTAGTGATGTGGAAAATAAAAGTGGGCCTTCATGCTCACATGGATTTTAATTGTATTATTAATATGGTATTCACCATAAGGCTACAAGTTGGGAAGTGTGGAAGGCATGTGGAGGAGTGTGTGTAGGTGCATAATTGGGAAAGATTCTTCTAGAATGCCTACATGAAAGAGGAGAATTCCGCCATGTGTAAGTGGGATCTCCACCTACATGCCACTTAGACTTGGCTATTATCTCATCACACTCTCAAAGTCAAAAAGTCTTCAATTTAATAATCAATAGAAGACTTAGCCTAAGAGGACAATTGATGGTGACATCTACCCTTATGTCACTGAAGGATTGAAGATTTTTATGTTGTAATTTGTAACAATGGAAGAGAGGGTGATTCTCCACCTATAAAAGGATCTCTCCTCTCCCTTTCAAATCAAGGAATGAGCCTCCTCAATTGAGCATTTTGTGTCATTGCCATTCTCTTATCTTTCAAACCCCTATTCAAACACTCTCTTTACATGTGAATGTCTCATTTAGCATTAGCTCCTCATTCTTAACCCAATTTTGGACCTCTTTGATGATTCATGATAAGTGGGATAAGGAGTTATTATCTTGGCGGGCCTATGACTTCTCAAGGTAGGCTTTGCCTTATTGCCGCCCTCCTTTAGAGGTACCAATGGTTTTAGCGGTAATGAGCATGTGAAAAGACTTTGGAGACCATAGGTAAATCTTTACGATTGTCTGCTGAGCAATGTTAACCCTTATCCTCTAGCTTGAATCATGAAAGAGATGAGAGGAAAGAGGCTATGTGAAAATTGAGGTTTCCTGCAAAGAGAGGGAAGTGCAGTTTTTGTGGTCCAATACCCAAATTTCAATTGGTAATTACTCATCACTCGGGTATTGGTTTCTAAAATTGATCATATGTCTAGGAAGCTCTTTATATACTCTTTCCAATCATGTAACTAATTTCTTAATCCCTTACTTAATTGATGATCAGAATTTCTCCCAAAGTTGCTAACTTTTGGGCGAATTTTGGCAGTTTTATAGTCTTGTAGTAAAATGCTCATAACTTTTCGCTCGGTTGTCCGCTTTTGAAAGTTTTTATATGGGCGCGAAGCTCTCTTCAAGCTCTACGCATCTATGTAATCCTCTTTTACACAAACTATATGGATTTAAAATTGTAATTCTCTGTGTATCTCTGTTTTTATAGACTTTTGGCCATTCTTTCTTCTTAATAATGATTAATTCCTCTTAATCTCTTATCAAAAGGCCAATCCCATGTATCTTATCCTCTTGTAAGTGATTTCTATATTCATTTGCTTTAATATGTTCCGACCAAATCGTCCAATTCAAACGGATGAACCTTACCAATATTCCCCGTATGTTTCCGTTCACATAATCTTGAGTCGGAAGATTTTCTTCCAACAACAAAGAATCACCCTCTTATTTGGAGCTGCAAGACTGGCAGAAATCCTTACTTCTCCGGAGCCTTTCATCTTTCCTTCCATGAATTATGATCTCACCTTTGATGTGTATATCTTTATCTTAACCTAGGGAGAGAAAGGGAGGTGAGGAGGCTATGAGGTTTCATACAAGTGTGTTTTGATTCTAAGAAGTGACCAAAGTCCAAACCCCAACTTCGTGTCACATCTTTTGGTGGAGATGAGACGGGCAGGTTTTACTTAGAATTATTCTATTTTAACCTCAAGGTTTTGCATGATTAAAGAAAAGTTATTTTAAAAAAAGTAAATTTTTCCTTGTTGCTACTCATCTTTTGGTGCAAGATGTTCAACATTCCGGTGTTGTAAGGATCAGAAGGAGAAGACCCGGGGAGTTATCTCTGAGAGTTTAACCGAGCATGTCGCTTGACGGGTTGGTCTATGAAGGAGAGGGCAGAAATACTTCCACATTTCTTGGAGGGTGTGGCCTTAACTTGGCATGAGGCTTTGCCAGAGGAGTCCAAGAATGATTGGGAAAGGTTGACCAAAGCAATGAAGGAGAGATTTGGGACAGTGGAGTCACCAAATGCTTTACTATTGCAATTGGATCAAATTTTCCAAAAGGAAGGAGAGTCAGTTTCTACCTTTTCAGTGAGGTATGAAGCCTTATTCATCAAATATCAACAAGCTGCTTTACATGTTGTTGCTTCTTCTTCTTCACCTTCTGTGGAAGATTCAAAGAGTTCTTTAGCAATGGAGCACCTTAAGATGAGCAAGTTTATCAGGGCTTTGGATCCCCGCTTGCATGGAAAAGTTCTTAGCAAAGATCCCACTAATTTTAAAGAGGCTCTTCGTATTGCTTTGAAGAAGGAGGCCACTCTTCATATTGAGTCCACATTCCAATCTTCTCTGAGTGTGCCAACCCCACCACGAGTAGAGATAGCCTCAACATCTCAGGTACAAGCTCCATCCTTGGATCATAACATTGCACAACTTATGGCAGAATTTGCTGATTTGAAGTTACACTTAGTCAATGCAAGGCCACCTAGGGTTCCACGAGCTGAGGATAAACCTAGGGATAGAAGTAGTGTCACATGCTATGAATGTCAAGAGAAGGGGCACTATCGCACTGAGTGTCCAAAATTGAGGAAAAGAGAGGATAAAAGTTTAGCACTTTTAGAGGAAACATGCTCAGAAGAAGAAGAAACATTGATGCCATTAATGGCAAAAAGGGGTCGTAAAACTAGGAGCCAAGAAGAAGAACAAGAAGATAAATCTGAAGAAGAGGAGAAAAATAAGAAGAAGAAGAAGTCGTCTAGGAAAAAAATTGGACAATCTAACTTTCCTCTTGGACAAGGATCTCTTAGTTATGACATCTTAACAGATCTTAGGGAGAAAACAGCACAAATCACATTTGGGCAGCTTTTGGCACTCTCTCCAAAGCTTAGAAAGGAATGGGGTAAGCTGGCTAGCACAAGGGAATCTAAGAAAAAGAAGAAGAGGGATAATGGGACTCCTATGGTTCAAAAGGTGGATATTGATGTAGGAGATGATGTGCCTGTGATTGATGTCATCATTGAGGGGCAAACAATTTCTAATGCATACATTGATGGAGGTGCATCAATCAATGTCATGAGTGAAAAAACAATGAAAGATGCCGATTTAAAGTTGTCTTCTTCTAACTCTCCCTATCGCATCAAACTTGCTGATAATACTAGGGTGAAAACCTTAGGAATTGTCAAGAATTTGGGAGTGGATGTATGTGGTATTTCTGTGCCTACAACTTTCCAGGTCATTCCTACAAAGCCTGATGCTAGGGCTTATCCATTAATATTGGGTAGGCCATGGCTTCGCCAAGTGAAGGAAATTTAAAAGTGGGAGACAGGTGATCTTATTCTACAAGGTGAGAATAAGAAGGTCCACTACAACATCAAGAGTCATCGCAAGAAAGTGGTAATAAGAGGTGAACCTTCAACTTTCGAAAGTTCAGAGTCAGAGTCATCCGATGAAGAAGAGACAAGTGGTAGCTCCGAGGATTCCATCTCAGAAGGAGAGGTGGAGGGAGTTGCATTTGGTCTTTCCCTGGGAAGGGATCGAGGGGATGCTGAAGACAATGGAGCCTTGGAAGGGGAAGCTTTTTCAACCATGTGCAAGAAAGGAGATGTGGACCTCACTAGTCTTCACCAACAGAATGAACTTCTTCTTGATGAGTCCATAGCAGGTACTGAAAGGGAGGATTATTTAAAAATGTTAGATGGATTTCCTAACCTTTTTGCAAACAGCTACTCACAAGTACGCCAAGTTACCCTAGTAAAGCACAAGATTGATCTCAAGCCCCAAAGTAAGCCAGTGGTGCAACGGCTAAGGCATTTGGGAGTAGTGCAAGCAGAGGTGCTTAAGAAGGAGGTAACTAATTTGCTTGAAGCTGGATTTATTTTTCCAGTAGAGAATTCAGAGTGGATTTCCCCAGTTGTAGTCACTCCCAAAAAGGGTGGAAAATGGAGTGTGTGTGTGTGGACTTTCGCCCTCTGAATGCATGCACAAAGAGGGATTATTATCCTCTACCCTTTCAGGATGAGATTTTGGATCAAGTTGCACGTCATGAGTTGTATTCAGTGTGTGATGGATACTCTGGATACTTTCAAATCCGGATTTGTGAAGAAGATCAAAGGAAGACCTCATTTATCACCCCTTGGGGAGTATATGCCTATAGGGTGATGCCATTTGGCTTGACCAATGCATCAGCAACTTTTCAACGCTTCATGAGTCAGGTATTTGCACCTTACTTGGGGAAGTTTATAAGGGTCTTTCTATATGATTTTTGCATTTATTCAAGCCGCATGGATCACTTGGAAAAGTTGAGGTTGGCCTTGCAAAGTATTGATGATGCAAAAGGGTGTCTTAATCCTAGAAAATGCTGCTTGGCACGAAGGAAGGTGGTTCTCTTGGGACATGTTATCTCAGAAGAAGGCATAGAGATGGATCCTGAGAAGGTGCATTGTGGCCCTTCCACCACCTACCAATGTACGGGAGGTAAGGAGGATTTTGGGTAAAACAAAGTACTACCAACGCTTTGTTGACATGTTCTCTGAGAAGATGTATCCTATAAATCTGTTAACAAAGAAGAATATTTCTTTCCAATGGGGGCCCGATCAAATTCAATCTTTTTGTTTGCTCAAGGAATGCATGAGTCAAAGTCCAATTGTGCAGCCTCCTAGGTGGGGGGAGGACTTTTATGTGAACCCAAGTGTCTCATCACATTCAGTGGGTGCTATACTCTTGCAAAAGGGAGAGCAAGGGCATATGCAACCACTGTATTATGCAAGCCAAAAACTCGCTGATGCCGAGGAGAGGTATGGTGAAATGGAGAAAGGTGGTTTGTCTCTTATTTTTACAGTAAAGAAGTTCAAGTCATACTTGTTACCTCGCCCTTTTTTCTTCCTCACATCTCAACCTTCTTTACAATTCTTGGTCCATAAACCCAATCCTGCAGGAGGGAAGTTTGCAAAGTGGATTTGTGAGCTTCAAGAATTTTCTTTCACTTTTATTACAAAAAACACCACTAGGGCCTCTCTTACAGATTTGCTTACAAGGAAGGAAGAGGAAGAAGGAACAGGAGCAAAGGAAGAAGTATATGAAGATTTGGAGACACCACCAAACTACTTTCACTATGGATTTTGATGGAGCCTTTAGCCCTTCCAGGCAATGTGGGGCTGGGGGGAAAGTTTTATTTGATCCAGGAGGAAAAGAGGTATGATGGCCGTGTGGAGAAACGGCTAGATAAGAAGCCTCTTCAACACTAGGAAGGCCCCTTCAGGATAAAGCAAAAGTTCAAAAATAACACATCTTCTAGACGATGCAAGTGGCCAGGAGGTTCCCGGACGTGCCAATGAGTACCGGCCGCGGTTAAAGATATTTTTCCCTCGAGCACCATGGCCAGCAAATCCCCAAGGCAAGCATGGAGGATCTGCTGGGGGGGAGGGAAAGATGTGACATGAAAAATTGATATCTTTCATTTTTAATTTTGTGCATATTTTGATGGTGTCTTAATGGTAATAAGGTGGAAGCTTGTCCAAGAAGATTGCGGTGCCCATAATGGAATCACGGTGTGGTGATGCGGCGGCTTGGCGGCTACCCCGATAATAACATTCTATCTTCAAATATAATGGTTTTACTTGATTTAGGGTGCACACATTGTAAATGCCACAAGTATGCTTGATAAATACTTTGGTATGGTAAATAGGCTAGTGATATGGAAAATAAAAGTGGGCCTTCATGCTCACATGGATTTTAATTATATTATTAATATGGTATTCACCATAAGGCTACAAGTTGGGGAGTGTGGAAGGCATGTGGAGGAGTGTGTGTAGGTGCATAATTGGGAAAGATTCTTCTAGAATGCCTACATGGAAGAGGAGAATTCCGCCATGTGTAAGTGGGATCTCCACCTACATGTCACTTAGACTTGGCTATTATCTCATCACACTCTCAAAGTCAAAAAGTCTTCAATTTAATAATCAATAGAAGCCTTAGCCTAAGAGGACAATTGATGGTGACATCTACCCTTATGTCACTGAAGGGTTGAAGATTTTTATGTTGTAATTTGTAACAATAGAAAAGAGGGTGATTCTCCACCTATAAAAGGAGCCCTCCTCTCCCTTTCAAATCAAGGAATGAGCCTCCTCAATTGAGCATTTTGTGTCATTGCCATTCTCTTATCTTTCAAACCCCTATTCAAACACTCTCTTTACATGTGAATGTCTCATTTAGCATTAGCTCCTCATGCTTAACCCAATTTTGGACCTCTTTGATGATTCATGATAAGTGGGATAAGGAGTTATTATCTTGGCGGGCCTATGACTTCTCAAGGTAGCCCTTGCCTTATTGCCGACCTCCTTTGGAGGTACCAATGGTTTTAGCGGTAAGCATGTGGAAAGACTTTGGAGACCATAGGTAAATCTTTACGATTGTCTACTGAACAGTGTTAACCCTTACCCTCTAGCTTGAATCATGAAGGAGATGAGAGGCAAGAGGCTATGTGAAAATTGAGGTTTCTTGCAAAGAGAGGGAAGTGCAGTTTTTGTGGTAAATTTCAATCGGTAATTACTCATCACTCGGGTATTGGTTTCTAAAATTAATCATATGTCTAGGAAGCTCTTTATATGCTCTTTCCAATCATGTAACTAATTTCTTAATCCTTTACTTGATTGATGATCAGAATTTCTCCCAAAGTTGCTAACTTTTAGGCGAATTTTGGCAGTTTTATAATCTTGTAGTAAAATGCTCATAACGTTTCGCTCGGTTGTCCGTTTTTGAAAGTTTTTATATGGACACGAAGCTCTCTTCAAGCTCTACGCATCTATGTAATCCTCTTTTGCACAGCCTATATAGATTTAAAACTGTAATTCTCTGTGTATCTCTGTTTTTATAGACTTTTGGCCATTCTTTCTTCTTAATAATGATTAATTCCTCTTAATCTCTTATCAAAAGGCCAATCCCATGTGTCTTATCCTCTTGTAAGTGATTGCTATATTCATTTGCTTTAATATGTTCCGACCAAATCGTCCAATTCAAATGGATGAACCTTACCAATATTCCCCGTATGTTTCCGTTCACATAATCTTGAGTCGGAAGATTTTCTTCCAACAACAAAGAATCGCCCTCTTATTTGGAGCTGCAAGACTGGCAAAAATTCTTGCTTCTCCAGAGCCTTTCATCTTTCCTTCCATGAATTATGATCTCACCTTTGATGTGTATATCTTTATCTTAACCTAGGGAGAGAAAGGGAGGTGAGGAGGCTGTGAGGTTTCATACAAGTGTGTTTTGATTCTAAGAAGTGACCAAAGTCCAAACCCCAACTTCGTGTCACAGTAGGAAAAGTAATTATATGAATAAATACTTTATTTAAGAAAATAAATCCTAATAATTGGTAATATATAAAATGATGTTGACATAAACATTAAAAAGGACTTAAAATAATAAATGAAGATATTCCAACCATTGACATACAACCATATCGATTGTTCTACTAAGACATTCAAAAAACAAAAATGTAAACAAACCTTCATAGAGAATTGATAGAACCATGATATAAAGGACATTTTATTATAGCAAAATCAAGGACATTTTCAAAACAACAGTACATTGTCATCAACCTAGAGGTCCTTTTCAAATTGTTCTCCTACTGTTAAACATTCTTATTAGGTCCTCCTTTTTTAGAGTGGGTTGATGTATAAACATATTATGGTTTAAATCTAACCCAAAAATATGCAAATAAACAAAATAAAGGTGCTTGCATGCATAATATGTCTACCAGCCCCTACCCTGATTTGAAAATCGGGACATGTGTATGATGGATTCTTTCCCATAGTCACCATGTATTTTCCACTACACAGTAGTGATTCCTTGGTCTCAATTACAAACACTTTCATTTGCTCAGCCAAATGCCACAGCCAATTATTGAGTTATAACCTTTATTTTGTTAAGGTGTGCTGAAAGTGATTCACAAACCTTAATGTCCAAGCCAAAGAATTGTATTTTTAAGCTTATTTTTTATTTCTTTTGCTTTGCCCCAAACAATTTCTCTAGCTCATCCCCCCAAGCACCCTTAGATATATCTTGTGATGCAATGTGATGGATAAATCCATCTCCCAATCCTAATGCAATGATAGCTAATTCCTTTTCATTCTAGCTTAACCATTTGTTCTTTTCATCCCCTTCATCCTCCAGACATTTTTTCCTTCCATTTACAATGCCCCATAGCCCATCCTTCATTAACATGAATTTGATTTTGACTTGCCATGTGTGGAAGGACTCTCCTTTGAATTTTTCAAGCATAAATGAAGTAGTCATTTGGGTTTGAGAAGGTCTTAACACTTGAGTACTACTCAAGGTGAGTGTCTAATCTCAATACAAAAGAGATTTGAATGTGAGTCTAATTTTTTAATTCTACCTTTAATTAATCCTAATTATTGTTAATTATATTTTAATGATAAGATTAGTGCCCAAAAATTGTGATTAACAAGCCGTGAGCTTGGAGCCTTTAATTGAGCATGTAGAGACACCAAAATTTGTGCTAAATCTCTTTAAGCCCATGAATGGTTTTCCCTTTACTGTGAGTTGTATGCTTGACCAAAGTTAACAAGATTTGACTTGTGAGTTCCTTAGGGCATGGAAGGTTATGGAGAGATGAATGGCTATGATACCATGTTATGAATTCAGGTATGATTTGAACTCATGGTGGATCAAAACATATAGGAATCATGATTAAGCATATGATTGAAGATATTAAAAAAATATGATTAAGCTAATAGCAAGATAATGACAAGTGATTAAGCACAAAACCACATAATCTCATTACATTAGTGTTGATCCAAGTACATCCTTTTATAACTCTCATGGAGCTCCCAATCCATGCTTTGTGTGCACCCTGGTGCCAACCATGTTCCATAAATGCTTTGTGTGCACCCTAGTGCCAACCATGTGTCCATAAATGCTCACACTACATGTGCCTCCTTGCACTTTCCATGTGCTACCTTTTTGACCTTGGACTTCACCTTTTACAAATGACCAAACAAATCAACCTTTTCCAATGTACCCTTAGTCTATTCCTCTTTCTAATGTGCATGCTCCTGCCCTTGCTCTATTTATGTTGCTCCCTCACACATTGTTTTTCTCAACAACTACTTCCCCTACCAATTGGCTATAGTGGTGGTTGACGAGCTTGGAGCTTTTGATGATCTAGCCTTCTCCATCAACTTTGTTATTGTAGGGCCTGCTCCATGATATTTTCCATGCATGAATGCATGCTTCTTTATGGATTGCAAGAGGGCATTAGCAAGATTTGAAATAGTAAACTGATGGTTCCCTTGAAACCCTCTCCTTCCAACCAACTTGCATGTTTAGTTTCTACTAGATTGGTGGTTGGCATGTGTGACAAAGTGGTGTTGTCCACATCCTATAACAAGAGATTAAGTTAACTGTGATGAGAATCCAAGCTATAAGCTCCAACCACAATCCATAACAAAAGATTGACTTAATAATTGAGAATCCAAAGTGTATGCTTTTTTTTCTTTTAACCAAGAAAGAAGTACTTACCCCTACAAGGTGCTTCCTCTAATGGGGTATCTAGCAGCCATCAATCCATGGCTGGTAAGTTTGCATCAGCGACTTTACCATTCATCTACCATGATTTAATGTGTCTGTACTTCAAAAGTGTTTCTTCTTCACTCAATACATAACACCACTGAGACAGAAAAGTTGCTTTTGTGCTCTTCTTGAAAATTCCAGACTACATATTGAATTGTATGGATGTTCAAACTTTGTTCCCAATTGAAAAAACATGACCGCTCATGACCTTCTAATATATTCTCTGGCCTATTGTTATAGACATCCTTACTACCCTCCAATTAACTCCCGCCTCATCGGCCATAAAATCCTGGTTTGGGAAAGCCTTTATGCACCATAACATTGTTAATCATCTCCCAGAATAGAACTTGTGCCAATGTGTCTTCTTCTTTCATTTTGCACAAGAAGCAATTGTCAAAAGCTCTTACAAGCTACATACCATCATATCATAGTTATAAAGAAGTATAAAGTTTTTAGGAATTTTACAAGACTAAACTATACCTTGGATCATAAACATGTGCAGCCATTGTTGTCCATCCCTGCACATGCTTAACGTGATCAAAATAAACCCAAGCCCTTCTCAAATCACCATCTCCTCTTTGACACATACGGTTCGTTAAGTCTAGGACAATGCGGGCCATGTGGTTGATATTTTAAACATGTACCATTGATTCTAGAAACACATATCATCCTCCTGAATCTACAAGAGAATTGGACAACTTAACAATATATGTAAAATTATGTTGAGAAGCACAATCAAGAAATTAAAATCAATATGGAGCTAAAATTATCTTTGACATTGAATTAGGGGACGCATGTGTTCCAATATATGATAGTGACAACTTCATGTTGCTAATATTTGATCCATACTTTGTATGCTTCCTAATAACTTTATCCAGTACAAGTTGTTTGGTGATATCCATTTGTATCTTCCTTGGACCACTTGTAGCCACCTCTGAAACTACCTCTTGCACAAGTCCTCTTATCTTTTACAATGGTTGCCTTGACATGCCCCTTTGCACCTCATAAAAATGTTTCCCTTGATGTATCATCAATCTAGTCATATGTGGGGCATTAGGCATACAATAGTACATTGTAGCACCACACATGTGTCTACATATATAGGTCTAGTCTTGTAGTAGAAATAAGCAAGAGAGCCATATCCGATGTTAAGCCCATCAAGGGAAGATGGTATGCACTACCTAGGGGAGAGAGATGGGTATGCTCCTATCATTATAGGTGTATTAATTAAATGCCACTGACATGGATTTAATTAATACAACCTTAGTCCCTACCCCCTCCCTCTCCTCCTCCTCTCTCTCCCTCCCTCTACTCGTAGAATAAGCCCTTTGAGGCATTTTATAGAGAATTGTGAGACCTTAAATAGAAAGGATATGGGTGAATGCATGTAAATGGAAAGGGAAAGGAGGGTCATCATTTCATTGACTTTTTCAAGCATTAATCATTACATAGTAAATAAATTGTGAGACCTTAAATAGAAAGGTGAACGTATGCATTTAATAGAAAGGGCAAGGAGGGACATCATTTCATTGAATTTTTTAAGCATTAATTATTACATACTAAAATGAAATATTAGAAAAACTCTCTTATTCTTGAAAAACTCACGAAATATATTTAATGTAAATGTAAAACAACATTTTGGTGCCCTACTTGTGAACTTTTTAAAATTTTGAATAAGCCAACCATACATTCTGTCGTCACAAGAGGAACACAATATTTAGATGCCCAATGAGACCCACTTGCTAATCTCATTCCTCTTGGATGGTGAGTGTAATGACCAAAACCAAACCCAAATACCTCAACAACTGTTGCCACCCCAATCACATTGTTAAGGTTTTTTGTGATCCTGGTATTTGGCTTCATTTAGGAGTTATGGGTTTCTTTCATTTAGGAGTTATGGGTTTCTTTCATTCGCTCAGTGCAAGATTTGTTGTCATCTTAGATATCATACCCCCATATTCTAAAATAAATGGTCAACTAAAGTCTTACTCCTTCCTTGGGTAGGAAGTCTTCACTTGGGTCCTCCCCTATGCTATCGTAGAAAGTGATAGGCTATCCCCAGCCGCTCGAAGGCTTAACTGGAAAATCCTCCCGCCCAAACCATAGGTGATTCATCCAAGAATTTCAACAACTTCGCTTCTTTAATTCTCACAAGTCCATCCCCCATCGAGAAGCTCCTCGAGGCTCAACAAGATGGGTCCTTCTCCTCAATTGAAGAAGTGAACTAACCTAGATACATATCCATTCTAACCCGACGATTCCCATTGTTTGTATTTTTGAGTTAAGATTTAGGTTTGATCTCTCTTGGAAAGTACCCATGGATCCACCCTACCATAGCCCTCTCCAGCCACTCTAGGATATCACCAAGGGTATTGTATACACACACGGCAAATCCACTTTATGGTCGCTCATGTCTGAAATGCAACACATTTACTAAGAATGCTTTTCTAGGCATTGCATTAATTAATCCTTTATCAACATTTCCATCGAAAAACCATTTGCAATAAAATAGGACCTTACCAAGACTTTGGGATGGATTCTCAATTGGGTACTCCGTGTAATCACAAGATGCCATTCACTCAATTTCCCTTACCGATGGGTTAATCCTAGAGACACTGGTCAAGGATTTAACAAGCTTTATCGATTATTTTTGAGTGAAACTTTAAAGAGATGTATTAGGGAAAAAAAGTATATAAAAGACTTATTATGAAAATCTTTTTAAAGAGAAAAGCTTAATTTCATATCTAGAAACCAATCAAAGGGTAGATTGGACCTCAACTAGATCCATAATGTAATGCATGAGTTCCTCATCCCATCTAGAAGCACCTATTATTTCCCTCTTCTTAAAGTCAAGCTAAATTTCTATGTCTCTGACTTCCTCTATGAGATTCTCCCCTTCTGCATCTATTTTGGTCACAAGAATATCATCGAGTTCTTCTATTTTAGCAAACAACATTTCCTTAGTATCCTTTAAAGCACTCCGAATCTATAGAACCAAAGAGTTTCTCAAATCCAGTACCATGTCAAATTGTTTTTTTGAAGAACATGCATATTTCTACCAATCCATACATTCCATACAAATGATAATTTGATAATATTCCACATTTTGGTTGAGCAACCATTAGCTTCACCAAGAAGAATCCGTTTTGAATCAAGATCCTATGGATGAGTGTAGTATACATATACACATTGTTGTAGGAGGAGCAAAGCAGGTTTGATTCTCATGCAAGAAATAAAGAAATGTGGGATATATTCCAAACTATGACTACACCTTGAGCAACGTCCATTTCTCAAACCAAGTTTAGCTACACGAGCATTAGTCCACATAGCTTGATGTAAAATAAGCCACGACAAGCAAGAGATTTTAGGCAAAATGTATTTGGACCATATGTTGGTGAATCTGAATTTCCATTGACTCCTATTCCAACTGAGGTTCCATCTTTTATTGAGTTTGGAGTATAGTTGGGGCTCCAGATTTCTAAAATGAGGGATCAGAAGCAAACTATCCTACAGCCCAAATAAATGTTTTGGGTATAAGGGGACCTTTAATTTAGATAAATTATTCCTCTTGGTTCTACTAGATGGACATCCTTTGTATGAGTAGGTTGAGGTCCTCTTAATTAAGCCTAAACTTTTTTTGAGCTCAGCTCGGGTCAACCAACCACTGGATTTGAAGTTCTAGATGTCCCCCCAAGTAGAAAGACCTTTCTTGGAGATCTTTTGTTGTGATGATTCATATAGGGATTGGGGGATGTAGTCTTGACATACCATAGAGAACCATATGAAATCCTTGTGGTAAATGCCCAATTTAGTTCTGAGGCCCTTATTAAGAGTAATATTCTCCTTTAGTTTATTCCAAGATGACCACATCCTTTTAATTAGCATGCTACCCTTGGGCTTGATAGATATCTTACTAAAGAACAATACCAAAGAAGGAAGGTTCTTCCATCTATGGAAACCCAGGAGGGCAAACGAGGTAGAGTCCCTGTGGAGGAGCTGGTGGGCCCAATCTTCATTGAGGAATAGTAAGCTTCTGACCACCCATTTTCCTGCAATTCTATCTGCTATCAGTTTAGTTATATCCAGAATTCCTAATCCACCTTTATCCTTTGGCAATGTACAATATTTCCAAGCCACCTTAGGCATTATGAAGGTGTCAGCATCAACTCCCCATAAGAAATTTTTGCACATGAACTCCAACAAGGGCTTAATCTCATCTTAGGAAGGTCACCAAAAGGAGAGAAAGAAAATGGTAGTAGGTCTTAAAATATGTTTTAGAACCACTATCCTACATGCCAGGCTGACTTGCATACCTTTCCATTTGGCAAATTGTTTTTTGACTTGTTCCATGACCCAAAGCCATCTCTGATGCATACTCACTCCAAAGCCCATTGGGATTCCCATTAGTTTGAAGATCTTGCCAGATTGAGGGCTTTTAAGCATTATTCACGGAAGAAAGATTTCACAGGAAAGTTGATTGAGGGCTTGCAAGTGTTCAGCCCCTGAAGAAGATTTACAATATTTCATGGGAATGTCGGCCTGTTGAGGGCTTTCCCTTACTATTATTATGGAGCAACCTGACTCCCTTCTCGAATGCTGGTGTATGCAATTCTTCACTCCCCTCGTCATGCTCTGGTACATGTTTGAAATCAGTTGTAGACACAACTTCTGGCAATGATTTAAAGAATTTAGTGATTAAGCACAAAACCACATAATATCATTGCAATAGAGTTTATCCAAGTACATCCTTTTATAGCTCTTGTGGAGCTTCCAATCTATGCTTTGTGTGCACCCTAGTGCCTCCCTTTTTGACCTTTGACTTCACCTTTTATAAATGACCAAATAAATGAACCTTCGCCAATGTACCCTTAGTCTATTCCTCTTTCTAATGTGCATGCTCCTCCCCTTGCTCTATTCATGTTGCACCCTCACACGTTGTTTTTCTCAACACCTCCCCTCAATGTGATGAGGGTCTAACACCTAACATGTATTGACCTGACCTACACTCCATACTCATATGGTTGGAGAGGTCCATCTAGGTTGCTCTATGAGCTACAATGTTGGCTTTGTCTTGACTCTTTACACACCAAGAGAGTGGGGTTACAAAATGAGGAGTTAGGATCCATGCTCCTCATATCATCTAGAAGAGATAATCGGTGTTGCCTCCATCCTACAAGGGCACATCATCGTCTTCCTTCTTTGACATTACATTGGCTTCTTCGGCTCTCTTTTTATGCTAGAACTCCTTAGCTATGTGACCAATTTTTCCACAATGATGACAAGTTATCTTTATCCTTGGTCCTTCTCTAGTCCTCAATCCTGGTCCTCATGAGAAGAGTGGTTTCTCCTTACTCAATGTAGCTTGAATTATCTTCCCTTCGAATCCACTTCTCTCCTTCTATGAATGCTACTTCCACCCCTATAATGGTTAGATCTGGGATGTTCTTCAAGGTAGACACCAAGGGCCCGTACTTCTCAAGTGTCATGCTTTTTAACAATATGGCTATGGCATCCTCTTCTTCTCTTGGTGCCGCCCCAATGCCAGCTAATGATTGAGTTATACTCTTCATTTTGTTAAGCTGTGTTGAAAGTGATTCACTATCCTTAATGTCCAAGCCAAAGAATTGTATTTTCAAGCTTATTTTTGGAATTCTTTTGCTTTTCCCTAAACAATTTCTCTAGCTCATCCTCCCAACCACCCTTAGATGTATCTTGTGATGCAATGTGATGGATAAATCCATCTCCCAATCCTAATGTAATGATAGCTAATCCCTTTTCATTATGGCTTAACACCATTATGGATTAACACCATTTGCTCTTTTCTTCCCCTTCATCCTCCGAATATTTTTCCCTGCCATTTACAATGCCCCATAGTCCATCCTTAATTAACATGAATTTGATTTTAACTTACCATGTGTGGAAGGACTCTCCTTTGAATTTTTCACGCACAAATGAAGTAGTCATTTTGGGTTTGAGAAGGTCTTAACACTTGAGTAGTACTACTCAAGGTCAATGTTTGATCTCAATACAAAAGAGATTTGAATGCAAGTGGCCACTTTCTAATACAAAACTTAGTTCTAATTTTTTAATTCTACCTTTAATTAACCCCAATTTTTTAATTCTATCTTTAATTAACCCTAATTATTATTAATTATATTTTAATGATACGATTAGTGTCCAAAAAAATGTGATTAACAAGCCGTGATCTTGGAGCCTTTAATTGAGCATATAGAGACACTTCTTCATGGGTCTTTTTACATATACTAAAGAAGCTTGATGAGAGGAATAGGTGAATGGTAGATTTTACCTTAATTTTTAGTGGAATTCGTGCTAAATCCTTGCAAGCCAGTGGGTGGTTTTCCCTTTGCTATGAGTCGTGTGCTTGACCAAAGTTGATAAGATTTGACTTGTGATCTCCTTAGGGCATACACAAGTAGCTAACAAAAGGGCTCGGCCCAATTCAGCGCACACACGAAGAACGGCGTAGAACCGTGATTGTAGAAAACCCCTTCAATGGAGTGATTAGCCTAGATGAGGAAAAAGGGTGCTCCTAAAGTTTGATGGAAAATGGTTAGGAGATGAGAGAGAATAGAAGGCTTAAATCTTAGCCACAAAGGAGACAAGATTAAGATAAATGAGATTAAGGCCTTAATCAAGTTGAGCTTAGTAAAATAGAAGTAATTATGGGTAAGCAATGGAAGGCTATGGGAGAGATAAATGGCTCTCATACCATGCTATGAATTCAAGTATGATTTGAACTCATGGTGGATAAAAACATATGGGAATCATGATTAAGCATATGATTGAAGATAATAAAAAATATAATTAAGCTAATAACAAGCACATGATTAAGCATATGGGAATCATGATTAAGCATATGATTGAAGATAATAAAAAATATAATTAAGCTAATAACAAGATAATGATAAGTGATTAAGCACAAAACCACATAATCTCATTGCATTAGAGTTTATCCAAGTACATCATTTTATAGCTCTCATGGAGCTCCCAATCCATGCTTTGTGTGCACCCTAGTGCCAACCATGTTCTATAAATGCTTTGTGTGCACCCTAGTTCCAACCATGTGTCTGCCATATAAATGCTCACACTACATGTGCCTCATTGCACTTTCCATGTGCTACCTTTTTGACCTTTGACTTAACCTTTTACAAATGACCAAACAAATCAACCTTTGCCAATATACCCTTACTCTATTCCCCTTTCTAATGTGCATGTGCCTCCCCTTGCTCTATTTATGTTGCACCCTCACACATTGTTTTTCTCAACAACTACTTCCCCCACCAATTGGCTAGTGGTTCACGAGCTTGGATCTTTTGATGATCTAGTCTTCTCCATCAATAACTCCATGATATTTTACATGCATGAATGCATTCCTCTTTGTGTATTTCAAGAGGGCATTAGTAGTGAGACCTGAAATAGTTGCATCATATAAACTGATGATTCCCTTGAAACCCTATCCTGCCAACATACTTGCATGTTTAGTTTTTGCTAGATTGGTGGTTGACATGTGTGACAAAGTGGTGTCATCCACATCCTATAATAAGAGATTAAGTTAACTGATGAGAATCCAAGTTGTAAGCTCCAACCAAAATTCATAACAAAAGATTAACTTAATAATTAAGAATCCAAAGTGTAAGCTGTGTGTTTTCAAAACCAAGCAAGTAATACTTACCCCTATAAGGTGCTTCCTCTAATGGGGTATCTAGCATGCCACTGTGTTTCAAACTACTGTACAATGGAAGGGTAAGGACATTAGCTCAAACATGAGGAGAGGACCGCTACAATGTTTTGGTTGTGGTGGACTACATCGAATCATTGAATGTCCAAATAAGAATGTGGTTCATACGCCACCAACCACAACAATTGACTGCTCCACCCAATGACATGCCAGTACTTACTTGTACTAAATGTGAGATTGATTATTTGATCAAGGATTGTCCAAACCACACAAGAGGTTCGACTTCAACTTCTAACCAGCTCGGACCATTAGTGTGTAGCCTAAAAATATCATGTCACTATATGTCCTTACACGAGCCCAGGCCCAATTAGGGGACAAAGGGAAGAACCAAGCAAATGTAACCACTTCTAGAACTTGCCGGAGAAGGAGAATGAAAAAAGTGGGTAAGGGTGAACCAGGGTCACAATCCAAGATGGATCCGAAGAAGATATGATGGACATCGGATCCACCCAATCAAGAGAGAAAGGGGATCAAGCAGTCAAATAAAAAGAGCTTGACCTAGAGATGTAAGGGGAAAGACCATCAACCCCTAAAGGAGTCGGTGAATACCCAAATGCCGAAGAGGAGATAAGGAAGCTAGAAGAAGCCAGGGCCTTAGTAGAAGAGTTCCCAACTTCACGAAGCCAAGTTAAGGGCTAACCGGGTCAGGGATACAATGTATCCACCATGAAACAAACCAACAAAGGGAAAGAGAATTGGACATACCTACTCCAATTCCAGAAGAGACGGAAGAGGGATCTCTAGGAAACACAATGTCAAGAATGTTTGAGGAAGATACGTAGGATGAGTCCATCCATTCATTCCCTAGGGATGGATACAAGACACACATGGAAGGACCCTCAATTGCCAGAGAACCCAGAGACATAAGCAGCCTCGCAACCGTACTGTCCACTTCTGTGCAAATGCCATTGGGACAACTGCTATGCAGTTCAACAACATTATGGGCAGACATAAAGGAATGGGTAGAAGGTAGACTAAGACACTACAGAGGGATGTTCTGTCACCTCTGGCCGCAGAAAGAACCTTAAAACACACAAGGGAAAGAACAAACAAAGTCGTCAAGATACCGATTAATCAATTGGGGAGTTATTACAAAACTGACGACACTAACGCTACAATCCCAATTTATCATAACAGGTACTAGCAACAGGCACTGGCTATCCTAGATGGTGGGGTGGGGGGTAGCATCATCACAAAACGGTGTTGGGAAAACTAGGAAAAACCCAATCTAAAAAGAGCAAATCTTATCGTTAAAATGGCAGACATAACATCTTCAAGGCCCATTGGGCTTTTAGAGAATGTGAGACTCAAACTCTTTACGTTTCGCTACCATCATACATTTGTAGTAATGGACTTTCTATGCCAATCAGACTCATATGACATAATATTGGGGAGACCCTTCATGAGGGAATCCAAATTGGTGCACGATTAGGCATTAGATTATGTGTATGTGCATAGGGACTTGCAAATTTTAAAGATAGATCTAAGAACGTGGAGAGCACACCCCATGGAAGAGCAACTGTTTGGTAATGATTCAGTCACAACTGTGTGGACCACATCTGTACAAATACGCCAGCCCATGGTGAAAAATTCCAAAGAGGAAGAGGAAATGAAAATGTATGCATCACTTCCTCCTTCGGATTTAAATAAAAATTGGATGCATGTGCTAGCTACCATAGATGTGATGCAATCCCCAGGAACCCAATATGTGGAATCTGGAACTGTTCCCACTACCTCTGTCTGTATGGTCAATTGGCAAACCATTAATGAGGAATCAGAAGAGGTGGTCTCTAGCATAAAAGGGAATGGATCATAGGGCCATACCAACGCCCAATGCCTTAGAAGATAGCCCTACTACGAAGAAAATCCACGGATGCCTAGTGGCTGAGATACCTCGAAGCCACTAAGGTACACGATGAGTTTTCTAAGGATTGGGGTGAGGAATTGAGTAAGATATCACTTGAAGGGAAACATAAGGATGAAGTCATCCTTCAAGAACTAGAAATGCCTAGGCTTACAAGAGCTGGGCGTCGAAAATGAAACAAAGCTTTGGCAGAAGTTGAATGAGAGGCCAGGAAAGTTATGGCTAAAACAAAAAGTGAGAATGAGGATAAACCAGACTTGCTTTCAGTACCAAACCATTTCAAAACCTACACAGTTGACGAACGAAAGGTGGTCCGACTGACGGCAAAAAGAGTTAAGATGAGTTGTCCACATCATACAATGGCCCAGCTAAAGTCAAGGAAGTTGATATTGTGAGACCAGGGGAGGAAGCCAAACCTATTTATATAGCTAAGTACTTGACTTTGGTTGAAGAAAATGTGCTTGTTACTCTCTTTAAGGAGTTTAAGGATTGTTTCGCCTCCTGGAACTACAAGGAGATGAAGGGTGTACCACTTGAGGTGGTGCAATATACGATCCCAATCATGGAAGGATCATGACCAACTAGGTAAAAACCATACCAAATGAATCCTAAATATGCGGCAATTGTAAAGGAATCTTGAAATCGATAAACTCATTGGCTGCGGATTTCATCTATGAGATAGAACATACGGATTGGTTGTCACCAATCGTAATAGTACCAAAGAAGAATGGGAAACTTAGGGTATGTGTCGATCTTAAAAAGGTCAACGCAGTTACTAAGAAAGACCGTTATCCATTACCCTAGATATAGAACATGTTTTGGACAGAGTAGCTGGTGAAGAAGCTTACAGCTTCTTAGATGGATTTTTAGGCTACAATCAGGTGTCTATAACACCAGAAGACCAACATAAGACAGCCTTCAATACAATGTGGGGGATGTTTGCTTACAAATTCATGCCTTCTGGTCTCACTAATGCCCCAGCAACATTCCAATGATTAATGTGCACAACCTTCAAAAACTACTTGCAAAAGTGGTTGGAGGTATTCATTGATGATCTGTGTACACACTCTCGATAGACAGACCATATGGCTTGCTTAAGGAAGGTGTTTGAGTGATGTCAATTATATCGTATATCCCTAAACCCTTTAAAGTGCCAATTTTGGGTCAAACACGGTGTGATATTGGGACACATTATCTCTAAGAATAGTATATCCACAGATGATAGCAAGGTTAAGTTGATCTTGGAACTACCACCAACAACTAATTACAAAGGTATGCAAAGATTTATAGGTCACGTTAGGTATTACCACCGCTTCATAATCTTCTATGCTAAAATCGTCAGGCCATTATATAAGCTACTCATTGTCTTTGAATGGACTGAGGAATGCCAGGAAGCATGTGATCGATTGAAGCAGGCATTGGCTAGTGCGCCAATTCTAAGACCACCTAATTTGGGACCTTATATTTCATGTGCTTGCTATTGGATGTGTATTGGCACACTGTCAGCCTAGTGAGTTCGAATTGGACTACCCAGTCTGCTCGCTAGTTGCGCCAATTGAATGATGCAGAGGTGAATTATCTACCACAGAGGTGAATTATCTACCACAGAGCGAGAAGGGTTGGCCATGGTTTATGCAGTCAAGAAGTATCGACACTACCTATTGGCCAACAAATTTGTGTTTTTTGTGGACCATCAGGCCTTATTATATTTGATGAACGGGCCTTGAACAACGGGAAGAATCACACTGGTTCCTTTTACTATTGGAATTTGACTTTATAGTTACGGTGAGAAAGGGGACACAGCATGTGTTGGCCGATCGTATGTCGAGAATTCCAAATGGGGAATCGACAACTGGTGTTGAGACGTCCTCCCTGATGCTTGTTTGTTCAAACACTGGACATGGTGCCCGAATGGAGCAAGGAAATATCTGATTATCTAGGTTAAGGTTTTTTACAAGAATGCCCCTTGAACAAAGATAAAATGCAGCGGCTTATTAAGCTTGTTACACCTTATCAATTAATTATGGGAGAACTATATAAGCTAGGTAAGGACAATGTCCTAAGAAGATGTGTGAGAGAAGATGGGTTCGTCCACAATATTGGATGAAGCACATTCATCAAGGATAGCCGGAGGACATTTTTCTGGAGAGATTACTGCTCACAAGGTGCTTCAAGCAAGACTATGGTGGCCTATGTTGTTCGGGGACACCATAGAATTTGTCAAAAGATGTTAAGAATGTCAGCAATTTGCTATCCCCCCCGCAACAAAGGGACAGGATGCCACTCACCCCCATCATTGTAAGACAACCTTTCAAGAAATGGGGGATTGATTTTGTTGGACCTATTAGTCCAGCGGCGCATCTATCACAAGCCCGATATGTAATCGTGCATGGACTATTTCATATAATGGGCAGAAGCTAGAGCCTCTAAGCGAGCTGATGCACGAACAACAACAAAGTTCTTATATGAGCAAATTATTTCGAGATTCGGCTCCCATTAGAGTTAGTCAATAATCACGGTTCACATTTCATAAATGTGGTGATTGATCACTTACTTGTTGCTGGATTCCTAATAGTGCACCGGAAGTCATCACCTTATTATCCACATGCTAATGGTCAAGCAGAGAGTACAAACAAGATTTTGTGTACTATCTTGGTGAAAACATTGGCAGGATCAAGTCATAACCTGATCTCATATGAGACATGGGTAGCCTTAGATAAACCATACCTTGAAACCACCAATGCACAAGTATGCATGCACAAGTATGTAGTGTGCACTTGAAAACTACGAAAGCTGAGGGATTTTTAAGTGTTAATGTTTCTATCAGAAATAATTCCTTGTTTGGGAAGGTGTTTGTCATGCCTGCAGGTTCCATGGAGGAGGAAATTATCCTAGGACGATCTTGGATTTATGCCAGCAACTATAATATCCAATGGGAGAAGAGGAAAGCACTGCTGAATGAGGGCAACAATGTCATTTCCATACCCTTATGGAGCCCGATAAACACAGGGAAGAAACAGACCATGATTGAGGATATAGAAACACCAATCATGGTGGCATCAGCTCATGAAGCAAAAAAGGCATCAATTCCACAATCCCTACGCAAAAAGCAGCCCAAGTCACAGGGTACACATCAGTGGGTGCCTAAGAGTCAACTTGGAAACCAGCTCTACAAGGATGAGAAGGGCATCAATAAGGAATCAATAAGAAAGGTTCGTAATGGAGACAAGGGTCAGAAATGATCTCACAGAGCAGCAGGTAAGTTGGCGGTACTCCAAACAAAACAACACTCCACAAAGCATTAGTAAGCAATGGGTTCGAAAGGACTTGCTAATGGCACAATGTTATTACCAAGGCAATACAACAGTATGGGTGCCTAAACTCCACCCAGTGGTGGCCACCGTTGCAAACACCTCTGAATACAAAAAGAAAGGGCAGTAAAGGCATTCAAAACCAACTCCCAACTCCTCCATTTGAGGACATTAATAAGTGTCATGCAAAGGCACTATAAAAGTTGTACATTATGAGATATTGGCCACCCAAGGCCTTAGTTAAGTAAGTTTTGGGCGCCCAAGTGTGAATAAGGGCCAATTGTATATAAGGTATTTTCTCATAATAATGAATGGATACAATCCCCCTTTGTGCTATTGAGAGCTCTTATTTGTGTCTTGAGAGAGAGCATTCTAGCACTTGTGCCTCTTCTATACTTGTATGTTGTATGCTTGTATTGAAGAGTAAGAGAGAGTGATTGCCTTATGTGGTGGTGCAGGCGACTCTACGATGACAACGTGGAGGTGGAGCTTCTCAAGTGAGCTTGGAGGCCTCAAGGGACACAAGTTTGAAGCATTGGTAAGTGCCCTACGATAGTTGTGTTCTATTGCTCTTCCCTTAGGTGAATGCATTAAGTTCCCTCTTGGAGGTGTGATAGCAACAGCCACAGAGAAGTGACCTTTGAAGAGGGTGACTTTGTTTTCTTAAAACTCCCTGTGAAGTCAGAGACTCTCAAGATGGAAAAGTGTCAAAAGCTTTCTCCTCGATATTAAGGTCCATTTAAAATCCTTAAGAAGATTGGTAGCATATCATACAAACTTGAGTTGCCGGAGAGCTCTCGAGTACATCCTGTTTTTCATAACAATAGACTTTGAAAAACCATTGACCATAAAGAGAACGCAGTTACTTCTAATTTTCTAGTAGAACTTCTTGAACCATCGACTATTCTAAATGAACTTGAAAAGATTTTAGAATGTAGGGATCGGAACACAAGGAATATTGTGTACCAAGAGGCACTTGTTAAATGGAAAGACTGGGAACAAGGAGCATCTATATGGGAACGTTTAAGTATGCTAACTAAGAACTATCTAGAGTTGGATTTTGAGGATGAAAACTCTTCTTAAGGGTGAGGTAATGTCACAGCAAGTAACGCACGTGAGGCTTTACTGAGCTTTGAGTACACATGCCAAAGTACAAGGTTCAAGGGTAAGTCATCCAGGTCAGAGTACATATAGGCATGCCACTACATATAGCCCGACGAGATGGGTGTATGCTCATTTTGCTCTATGGTTAGGAGGTGAATAAGAGCCCTACCTTCTATGTCTCCACGTAGCCGAAGCGCTACTATGTAGCCAGGAACATCACATACTCCCTTAGCTCTCAGAGCTCTAAACCACTCACCACATTTGAGGCCACATGACTTGACTTTGGTCAAAAAGTCATCTTTATCATCATAGGCCTTATAGACTTGGGTGAAGGTTTCTAAGTGTTGTTAAGGGTATGTATCTCCATGAGGCATCCATTTCACCACTTGAGATGGTTTGATTTAACTTATTCATGTCTCTCTTCTAGTTTCTCTTGCTACCCCTTCTTATTTGCTCAACCCACCAATCTCAACATATCTATTGCAACTAGGGTTATAGCTATAGGGGTCAGTAGTGTTGGTATATGTCCTCCTCCCACCATTCCGTAGTAAAATGGTGTTATAAGGTACAAAAGGTGTTATTATGGAAGGAACCCTTCTCATAACTAAGTCTCTCTATAGTAGCACCCATTGAAAATGCTAGAATAGTCACTATTATACAAAACCCCATTGTGGTTATCGACATATAAGGACAAAAACTTGAGGTATGAATTTACCTAGTTCTTGTTTCTGGCTTTTTTGGAGTCTCTCGTACTCTAATTGTGACCATTTTTATCATGTTTTTTATATTCTTTCCATAGCAGGTTTCAATGAATTCCTTAGCAACAACTGAGCTAGCATCTCATATAACATTCTCACTCCATTATCACTAACCATATATAATGAATTTGGTATAACCTAGAGTGTCAATTATGAGTAAGGGGTTTCCACCTTTTTTTCCTATTTGTCTTGGGTCTACGCTCCTTAGGAATCTCTATGGGTATCTTATTGGGTTGTAATTTAGTGTTTTATCAGTTGGGTTTCTAGTCATGGGTGTTATTACTGGCACTTCTAAGGCACTCCCTTAATTTGCTATTGGCCCCTAGGTTGCACATTTAATTGAGATGCAACCTTGAGCTCCAACTACTTTTAATGTATAATGGTTTAACTAAAAGAAGTTGATGTCCATTCCCCTATGCCCTCCCCCCCCCTTCGAAACCCCCTTTCAAATGAAGGACTTCACCTTAAGCTAGATTTCTAGATGGAAACAATCAATGCAGATCCAAATTTTCTCAACTTCAATATAAAAGAATCCCTAAGAAGAAAAAATATCTCCTATGGTTAATCATGCATCATGTTATTTGGACTAGTTCTAGAATGAGAAATGCAAAAGATGTTATAGGGAATTTGAAACTAGTCATTAACTATTTATTTCTTGGGCTATATGAATTCCTAGAAACTTTTTGGGATATATATATTGCCATAAACTATTTGGGACACCTACACTTGATCATATGTGTAGTGTGTTGAAAATAGGGTTGCAGGAATGCGCACGTACACAAGCCGTTTTGATATCCAACTAACGTACATTCCACCTTTATGTGCTATAAATGTAATGATAGTCCACAAGGTAGTCATATAACATGTGGGCGCGCAAAGGTTTCACCATAGTCAATGTCCTTCTCTTGTGCATAACTCTTTGCAACAACAAGCCTAGCTTTATGTCGCTCATTACTGCCATCTACTTTACGTTTAAGCTTGTACCAATGGCCTTCTTGCCAAGAGGCAAGTCTACCAAATCCCATGTATCATTTTTTAGTATCAAATCATACTCATATTGCATAACACTCATCCAATTTTCAAATTTCTTTACTTCATCAAAGGAGACAGGTTCCTCTTCATCACATAAACCAGCAATAAGAGCATAACCTGCGTCAACAAGAGATGCATGATGATGAGATCCTGTACGTGTTCTACTAGGCAAAGGAGTGACCAATTTGTTGTCACCTAGTGTTTGCACCAGCCATTTTGGCATACTTTTAGACTCCACAATTTTCCTTCTTTCCTTACAAGAATCTACTTGTTGGTGGTAGTAGGATGATAGAGACAGTAACCCTTACTTTTCGAGCTGTATCCCATGGTAGCAGGATGATAGAGACAGTAACCCTTACTTTTCGAGCTGTATCCCATAAAATTACATTTAACAGTCTTATCATCAAGCTTGCTACAAAGTTGCTCAGACATAAGTGCATAAGCAAGACAACCAAAAATGCGTAAGTGAGCCATAGAGGGCTTTCTTCCATTCCAAGCTTCAAAAGGTGTAATTGTATGCAAAGCTTTTGTAGGACACCTGATCAAAACATATGTTGCACACATGACTACTTCTAGTCATAAACCATGAGGTAACTCCTGACTTTTGACCATGCAACGTGCCATCTTCATGAGAGACCTGTTTTTACGTTCAGCTACACCATTTTCCTAAGGTGTATAGGGCACAATACATTGGTGTTTTATCCCATTATCAGCCATGTATGCATGAAACTCCTTAGACATATACTCCCCCCCTCGATCACTACTACGCAAGGTACCAATCTTACATGTAGAAGCATTTTGAACCATAGCAGCAAAGTGCCTAAAGCACATAAAAACCTCTTATTTCTATTTCAATGGATATACCCAGGTATGCCTGGAATAATCATCAATGAATGTGACAAAATAGAGGTAGCTCCAAATAGATGGTGTTCTCATAGGACCATATACATCACTGTTTATGAGTACAATTTTTGGACAGCTCTAACTGAACCATCTTTGGGAAACGATGCTTGTTGCTTTTTTCTATGAACACAACTCTCATAAACATGTTTGATAGGGGCTTCAAGATGTGGCAACCCACACACCATGTCATGTTTAAGCAAACGCAGCAAACTACCAAAGTTTGAGTGACCAAAGCGTGCATGCCACAACTTATCATCACCCATTGCCTTTGTGGTAGAAACTGTACATATAGCATGTCTTTATTTTTCATATGCATCTAGCCTGTACAGGCCTTTGTGGTAGAAATTGCACATATAGCATACCTTTGTCTTTCATATAAATCTAGCCTGTAAAGGCCATGAGACAAAGTACCAAACACAACAATTGTTTTGCCATTACTGCGATCATGAACAATACATCTATCATCCTCAAACTGAACCACTAAGCCAATCTTAGTAATGGTAGAGACAGATAACAAGTTCTTCTTGATCCCTGGTACATATAATACATCTGAAAGCATGATTGTTCCACCATTTGCAGCACTGAGAATAATTTTACCAACTCCTTTTACAAGATGTGAGGAGTTGTTTGCATATGTTATATCTATCATCCTCAAACTAAACCACTAAGCCAGCCTTAATAATGGTGAAGACATATAATAAGTTCTTCTTGATCCCTGGTACATATAATACATCTCAAAGCGTGATTATTCCACCATTTATATCACTGAGAACAATTTTACCAACTCCTTTTATACAAGATATGAGGAGCATATGTTACAATGTTTCCTTGTGGAGCACATTCGAGTGATGAGAATAAATTGTGATAAGAAGTAATGCACTTACTAACACCATTGTCAAAATACTAGACATGTACATCTGTAAGAACCATGCATACATCCTCATGCGAAGGGTCATAACTGCATTGCACAATAAAGCCCAATCATCATGTGCATAGTTTGCAAATTCTTTGTTTTCTGCATTGGATGCTGATGCATCAGCTACTACAGCCATACCCGAGTCCTTCTTTTTCTCCTTCTCTAACCATTTCTTGCACTCATTAATGTAGTGACCAGGTTTCCTACAATAGTTGCATCTACCCTTTTTCTTTGGCTTGTCGCCTTCTTTGTCTACAGGCTTGCCCGATGACTCTAATTTTGGCTTGTAACTACCCTGAGGAAAGGATTTACCTTTGCCTTTTTGTTGACTAGCAATAAAAGCCTGATCTCTTGTATGCATGACATGTTTGTTTTGCATGGATTGTTCTTCTTGCAAGAGCACAAAACCAACTCCTCAAACTTCAAGGCATTTGGATTGCCTTTCATCCTCATGAGTCTGATGGTAGAAGCAAAACCTTGATACGAGTCTGGTAACGCATTCAAGACAATAGAGGCACCAATGAACTGCCATGATATATTTCATCAACATTGGCCACTTGCTCCTTAAAATCCTTGATTTTCGTAAGGAAACTGTCCATGGAGTCTCCCTCATCCATATGCTTGCTTGCGTATATAAGTAACACGTGACGCAAGTGCATGTTTAGTAGTCCTATATGACCGAATGTGAGGAATGATACTCCTCTTAAAACTAACAAAGCAAGCAACGCCTATGCTTGCTTGCGTATATAAGTAACACGTGATGCAAGTGCATGTTTAGTAGTCCTGCATGACCGAATGTGAGGAATGATACTCCTCTTAAAACTAACAAAGCAAGCAACGCATATGCTTGCGCATCTCTTTCATCCCACTTTGTTTGTTCATGTGTAGAAGGTGTGTTATGCTGTGGGTCATGCACTATGTGAAACTAAGTCCGTGTCTACATATGTACCTTTTGCATCATGTTCATAAGAGGAACCATGTCGTTTCTCAATACCAACCGCACAACATTCCGTAGCCCTTTGGATACCAATATATGCCGCATTATATAGAACCATAACGGGTAGTTGGTCCCGTCAAGCTTATTCTCAGTATAACATCTGAAATACATCACTATCGGCCATTTCTAATAATACCCAAGCAAGTAATCACACAACCTACAAAGTGTTGAGTGCTCTTTGACGCAACCAAGATGACTACTAATAAGGTCGCCTCGCTGACAATGGAGACCTACAAGACGTATAAAAGAAATGCAGAGTATAGTGTGAGTAGAGATTTTATCATAAGATATAAAGATCGATGTCGCTGAAGTGAAGCTCGTAGATGCTTTCTCGTGTATCTGCACACCCATCTGTAGTAGATATGATAAAACTACTTTGATCCTTGAAGATGTTTGCAAAAAATCAAAAACCACGTGAACGACCCCCAAAACGCGCTCGAAACGAAAATATGACCTCAAAACTGTCGTATAAAAAGTACCACATACTTTATGGTCCTCTTTCTTCTCCCAAAAAGGCTCCTTGATCTGATTCAAGAAGACAAGCAACTCGGGGGTGAAGGGTAGGCTACTAGCAGCACTTGGGCGAAGGCGTATTCTGTGATACCAAATGTTAGAAATAGGGTTGCAAGATTACACGCATGCACACACACACACACTGAGTGGATAAGCTCAAGAGAGCACATAGTTAGATGATAGATAGATAATGAATGTGTGTTGTACAAAAATGATAAGTATACCCTCAGATAGGTGTATACTAACGGGGAAAAAATATCCTAAAGAGTGAAAAAGTGCCCCAACTGGTCCTAGTGGTTCACACACATCACTACCAAATACATAGTGTATGTGTTTTTTGGTGAAAGTTTGGATTCCTACTTTTTGATGAAATTCTGGATTCCTACTTTAAGTACATATTTATTTATTTTAATACTTGTTGATGTGATTGAGGCATACTTTAATGGCTCCCTCTTTTAATACATGTCATGAGAATATATTTTAAGTCCTCTTTAAGAATATTATTTTCCCCTCTTGAGTAATTTGGGGACGCCTAGGTTACTCTTGCGTCATGCCGGCTAGGTTAATATCGTGGGTGACACCACTATAAATATTAATACGTGCGGTATATGACGTATGCTTGGGGCCGTCTATGATTATTTCAGTTAGGTTTGTAGGGCAGGGTGATTCCTGGGGTACTTACGCCTGGTACTCATGAGTTGGTGATGGTTTGTGCCTGTTTAATATTTGCGGGATTAATTTAATTATTAATTGGGCTTATATTTTTAGGTAATGAAGATTACGAGGATTGATGAATAATGTTGAGGAAAATGTTTCTTATGCGCATCATATTTATTTTTACAAGCATAGCTTGTAACCTTAGTAGTTGATTTTTCCATTTTGATACATTGGAAAAAATACATTTATAATATTGAATTTATTAAAGCCTAAAGGCTTTACCCTATCCCCAATTTTTGGGACACTCTATTTTTGTTGTGGAAGAGTGTCGTGCTAGAGTGTCGTGCTCTCTAAAAGCACACTTTGTATATTTTTGGGGGCTATGGCCTATTTTTGGTGGAAAGCTAATAAAAATACTCTTGTGTGGGGAAGGCCACACACAAGGGGGGGGGGAAGATTGCACCTTGCGTGTTTGTCTTGGAGCTAAGTATTATGTTTGCTATGCTTTTGTTCAATTTATTTGATTTTGTTGAAACCTGCAAAGCATGTGTTTTCATGGTTGAATTTATGTGTTAAATTTCTCAAGTGTTCCACAAGCTATCCTAGAGAACGATTCCGTTTTCAGTGGTATCAGAGCTTGGGCTAGGAGATTTGTGGAAAGGTGGGAAAGGTCTTCATCAACACAACTCTCAAGAAAGTTACAGGTTTTTAACCGGTGGGCAAAAGAAGGGTTTGTGGTCTTTAACCAAAAATTCAAATTCTCAAACTAGCTCTACTTCTCAAACCCACTTACCTCTTCCCAAAACCATTCTTCTTCATCAAAAAGTGGTTTTGCTCAAAGCTTCATGAATTTCAAATCCAACCATATAGATGGATTCCCCATAGCCAAAAACCTTATGTGATTTGCTGAGTTTTTGCAAAGGTTCAAGCTATAAGCAACCTATAATGGACGGACTGCATGCTATGTGAGTTTTAGCCATGGAAAAAAAAGTAAAATCAAGCAAATTTGAGGCGCCGATTTGCAGCCTCACGGGCGAAAAAACGTGAGAAGAAGACCACCAAAAATCAATTAAGTTACTAAATACTTAATCTCAATCAAGCCAAATCCTCAACTTAACCCAATTCTACTTTTCCCAAGCCCAATGCATGTCACATCAACTTTTGGAGCTTTCACACTACCTATTTTCTTATTTCAAGGAAAATTCCAAAGAATTGCAATTTTCAAATTTTTGGGTGCATAAAATTGATTTTTCAGGGCTCAAAGAGGCTTAAAAAGCCAAATAAATGCCAGAAAATTCCAAAATAATTTCTGAAATTTTTTAAAAAATTCTCAAAAATTATTACAGAGGTTTGGCCAAGTTTTCAAAAAGGTGCAAAAAATTATTTCTTCAGCATTTCGACTAGCCCAAGTTTCCTAAATTAAATCACTCGGAATTGCTCGGGACTTGTGCGAAACGAAGGGAATTCGACCCAACCATTGAACCAAAGTCTTTGTTCAGTTTCAACACAAATCGAATTCGGGAGAATTGAGATAAGTACAATCATTTGCTTTATTTACATACATCAAATAATATCAATTTTACTTATTTACATCGTTTGCATGAGCATTATGGCAAATTTTCCTATTTTACCTTCAATTCAAGAGCAACTCCAATCTCTACAACAACAAATTGTAGAAGAGAGAGAGATGCGAATTGAATTGGAGCGACAGCTCATGAGTTGAAGCATAAGCGTGACTCTTTGCCATCTTATGAGGATGACGAAGACGACATCATCCAAAGAGCTGTCAATGCTACACTTCAAGCACAAAATTCACAGAAAGATTCTAAAATCAGTCGTAAAGCTTTTTCATTTCATAATTATGATGGCAAGAAAGATGCTCGAGTCCTTTTGGCATGGCTTAGTCAATTGGATGACTACTTTTCGGGGGAGAAATTTTTCGAGAAGGACAAGATCAAATGTGCGGGTAATCACATGGTGAATAGCGCAGCTTTATGGTGGAGCGTCATCAAGCAAGGACGTGACAAACCGAATTCATGGAAAAGGTTTCAAAGGCTAGTAAAAAAGCATTTCTTACCTTCACAATCTAAATCTAAAGCTAGTCATCAATGGGATACATTGCATCAACTTGAAAAAGAAAGAATGTCTCAGTATGTCGAGAAGTTTTGGAATACATTACTACAGGTACAGGTTGTGGAGAAAGTCAATGAGAAGGACCAAAAGAGGAAATTCATTGGCAGGCCTTAAGTCTACAATTAGGGCCGATGTGAATATGTTTAGACCTCATTCACTTTCTACAGCTATATCTTTGGCAACAAATTTCGAACGTAAAAATGGTTTTCTTAGAGAGGCCGTCATTTGACAGTAACCACTCTAAACCTTTTTCTAAACCTTTTCATGTTTCAAGAAATTTTCATAAGCCAGGGTTTGACAAAGGCAAGGAGATGGTCAAAGGCGAATCAAATTCAAAGAAAGTCAATGGTGGCAAGCCCAAAGGTCCTCCAATCAAATGTTTTCGATGTCATAAAGAAGGACATATAGCACCAAATTGCCCAGAACGTGCAAAGAATCCGACACATGCGGCACGAGTCAATATGCTTGAAGGGGATGACAATGAAGATGAATCGCTCAAGCAAGAGGGTAACTCTGACCCGGACTATTCAGAAGCAGAAGGTAAGCCTCAAGCTCATTCGTTACTCAAAACAAATGCAAAAATTAATGAGCATGAAGTTATTGTTTTGCATGACGATGGTAGCACTCATGACTTTATTTCTGAAAAGGCAATTAGAGCTTTAAACATTCAACCTTCACCTACACATTATAGAGTTAAAGCTGCATTTACTGGAACCAAGTATAATTGCATGCAAGAGGTGAAAGGTTTAACTTTAAGCATCAATTCCTTAACAGAAAAAAGGGATTTCTTAGTTGCACCTTTACAAGGCGTAGATGTAATATTGGGTATGCCTTGGAGACATATGTACAACCCTATTATAGACTATGATACACATAGCATTTGTGTAAGGAAGGACAATGAAAATATTTTCCTCCAATGTCTAGTCAAAGGAGAGACGAGCCCTTTATTGAGTCATACTCAAGCAAAGCAAGCTCTTAGAAAAAGGGAGAAGACTTATATGGTTTGGGTTAACCAGCTTAGCGGCGCTGAGTTTAACACATCCAAAAGTCCAAAACTTGTTCCTTATATCTCCAAATTCAGGATTGTTTTATGGAAGAATTACCTCCAGGATTACCTAAGTCTAGGCCTGAAGACCATAGTATTGACTTATTGCCAGGCAACTCTCCACCTTGTAAAGCTCCTTATAGAGTCAACAATTTAGAGCAAAAAGAAATCCAAAAACAAATCGAGGATTTGTTAGAAAGAGGCCTTATTAGACCTAGTAGTTCACCCTTTGGAGCTCCAATCCTTCTTGTTAAGAATAAGAATGGAACTTTCCGAATGTGTGTTGACTATCGAGCATTGAATAAAATCACTGTCAAGAACAGATACCCTATCCCTAGGGTAGATGACTTACTTGATAAGCTTAGAGGTTCAAAGGTCTTTAGCAAGATTGACTTAAAGTCTGGTTATCATCAAGTACGCATGACTGAGTCAGACATATTCAAGACTGCATTTAGAACCCAGACTGGCCATTATGAGTTTTTGGTTATGCCATTTGGTTTGACCAATGCTCCAGCTACATTCAGTCGTATGATGAATCGCATTTTCCTAAAGTTCCAAAGCTTTGTTGTGGTGTTCTTTGATGATATTCTTGTTTTCAGCGAGAATCATCAAAAGCATGAGGAACACTTGGAGCAAGTGTTTAACCTTTTGAGAGAAAATGAATTGTATGTCAATACTGAAAAGAGTTCTTTCTTTCAAAAAGAGATTGAATACTTAGGCCATATAGCGTCAGTTGAAGGAATCCGTGTGGATCCTAAGAAGATTGAGTGTATAGCCTCTTGGCCTACACCTCGAGACATTCATGACCTTAGATCTTTTCTAGGTCTATGTAGTTACTATAAGAAGTTTGTCAAGAATTTTGCTTATATTGCACATCCTTTGACGGAACTTCTCAAGAAAACTACATTTTTCCATTGGACCGAAAGTCAAGATAAATCTTTTCTAGTACTCAAGGATGCATTAGCTCATGCACCAGTTCTTACACTACTTGACTTTCAAAGACCATTCTTTGTGGTAGTAACTGATGCTAGTGGCAAAGGTTTTAGTGCTGTGCTTATGCAAGACAACCATCCTATTGCCTATGAAAGTCGAAAGCTAAAACCTGCTCAAACAAATTATAGTACATATGGCAAGGAATTAGCAGCGGTTGTGCATGCCTTGAAGATTTGGAAGCATTACCTAATGGGTTCATAATTTCTTATCAAGACTGATCAACAAAGCATTAGGCATTTGCTTTCACAACCCCTTATTTCAGATAGGCACATCAAATGGGCATCTTTCATACAAAGTTTCCAACCCATGATTCAATACCAACCTGGAAAGGAAAATGTTGTTGCCGATGCGTTAAGTAGAAGACCACATATCAACAACATTTCCGCTATTGAAAGCGAACCATTTGTACTTATGAAAGAAACTTATGAAGTAGATCCAGATTTTTCTGAGATATGGATCAAATTGCGTGAAAACAATTGGACTCCTCAAGTAAATTATTCTCATAATGATGGCTATCTTTTCTTTGAGAAAAGATTATGTGTTACTCAACCCTATAGACAACTTGTCTTGGAAGAGATGCACCAACCACCATTCATGGGACATAGAGGAATTTTCGCAACACTTCGAGTAGTTTCTCGAGAATTCTTTTGGCCTCGTTTGAAAAATGATGTAGCAAAATTTGTAGTAGCTAAGTGTAACATTTGTCAAGCTACAAAGGCAAAGCTTTGGGATTGCTTATGCCTTTACCCATTCCAGACCGACCATGGGAACAAGTGTCTATGGACTTCATTACAAGCTTTCTTACTACTTCCAGTCATCATGACATGATTTGGACAATAGTGGACATGTTTAGTAAGCAAGCCTATTTAATTCCATGCAAAAAGACACTGACTTCTCAGCAAGCTGCGACCATATTTGTCAAGCAAATCTTTGTTCATCATGGTCTACCCAAAGTGATAGTTTCTGATAGAGATTCCAAATTTTGTAGTCACTTTTGGATTGCTCTTTTCTCAAACTTAGGCACTAAGTTAGATTTTTCTACGGCTTTTCATTCTGAATCAAATGGACAGACAGAAGTTACGAATAGCACTATCTTGGATATGCTTAGAGCCTATGTTTTCGAGTAACCTAGTTCATGGGATAAGTACATACATCTACTCCAATTTGCTTATAATAATACTCCTCATTCTGCTACTGATCGAGCACCATTTGAGATTATCTATGGTAGAGCTTTGCCTATTCCGGCTACTAGACTCTCCCATAAGATTGAAGCTGCTGACCAATATACTCGAGACTTTGATCGCATTTTATATGAAGTGTGTGATTGTATTGCAAGAGCTCAAGAGAAATATACATTTCAAGCAAATAGGAAGCGTAACGATTTTTCATTCCAAGAAGGTGAAAAATAATACTCCTCATTCTGCTACTGATCGAGCACCATTTGAGATTATCTATGGTAGAGCTTTGCCTATTCCGGCTACTAGACTCTCCCATAAGATTGAAGCTGCTGACCAATATACTCGAGACTTTGATCGCATTTTATATGAAGTGCGTGACTGTATTGCAAGAGCTCAAGAGAAATATACATTTCAAGCAAATAGGAAGCGTAACGATTTTTCATTCCAAGAAGGTGATTATGTACTTTTGAGAATTGAGAAGAGACGATTGAAGAGTGTGGAAAAATTTCCTGCAGTTAAACTTGCACCTAGATACTATGGACCATTTAAAATTATTGAAAAGATTAACGATGTAGCCTATAGACTAGAGTTGCCATCTAATTGGAATATCCACAACTCTTTCTATATTCATCTCTTGAAACCCTTTCGAGGAACACTTCCTTCTCACCCAATTTATGAGGAACCACCTCTTGTTGAAGGAGAGGACGAAGTCTTAGTTCCTGATGCTATTATTGATCAAGAGACGACAACAACAAGAACTAGGAACCAATATATTAAATATCTTTTGACATTCAAAAACCATCCTCAAAATGGATGCCCGAGAAATTTTTCCGAGCTTATCCTGAGATCCTTCGTTCTTTTCAAACCCAGCAAACCTGCAATTGAGGGCAATTGCAAACTCAAGCAAGAGGGATGTCATGAGAATATATTTTAAGTCCTCTTTAAGAATATTATTTTTCCCTCTTGAGTAATTTGGGGACGCCTAGGTTACTCTCGCGTCATGCCGGCTAGGTTAATATCGTGGGTGACACCACTATAAATATTAATACGTGCGGTATATGACGTATGCTTGGGGCCGTCTATGATTATTTCAGTTAGGTTTGTATGGCAGGGTGATTCCTGGGGTACTTACGCCTGGTACTCATGAGTTGGTGATGGTTTGTGCCTGTTTAATATTTGTGGGATTAATTTAATTATTAATTGGGCTTATATTTTCAAGTAATGAAGATTACAAGGATTGATGAATAATGTCGAGGAAAATGTTTCTTATGCGCATCATATTTATTTTTACAAGCATAGCTTGTAACCTTAGTAGTTGATTTTTCCATTTTGATACATTGGGAAAAATACATTTATAATGTTGAATTTATTAAAGCCTAAAGGCTTTACCCTAGCCCCAATTTTTGGGACACTCTATTTTTGTTGTGGAAGAGTGTCGTGCTCTCTAAAAACACACTTTGTATATTTTTGGGGGCTATGGCCTATTTTTGGTGGAAAGCTAATAAAAATACTCTTGTGTGGGGAAGGCCACACACAAGGGGGGGGAAGATTGCACCCAGCATGTTTGTCTTGGAGCTAAGTATTATGTTTGCTATGCTTTTGTTCAATTTATTTGATTTTGTTGAAACCTGCAAAGCATGTATTTTCATGGTTGAATTTATGTGTTAAATTTCTCAAGTGTTCCACAAGCTATCCTAGAGAACGATTCCGTTTTCAATACAATTTCCTTTTTTTAAAAAACCATTGATGCCAAAGAGGTCATGGTGGCTTTTGCCAATATTTGCATGTGAATTACCCCTTAAATTATTATTAAAATGATTATTTTAAAATCTTGCAGAGAATGAGCTTGTAATATTTACACTTAGTTTTTCCATTAGAAGAAAAACATTATATTCATGAGATGGTGGGCGACCGTTGTCGCCTCACCTGCTCATCTAGTAGCTATTGTGCTGATTTAATATATAGCTCAACTGATTGAGAAGCATCTGTGGAAACTGTATTGTTCTTGTGAAGCTACTAGAGCTGGCACACATAGAGATTAGGCCACTGAGAGTTGCTAAAAAGAAGAAGACCTTTGCCACTCAAATGCAGATTACTACATATAGAAGATCAACCCTTGGGAGAAGCTATTTCAGCTCAAATTGTGGAGGTCATCAAAGTGCTACTCAATTGAAGTCATTCGCCTGTTGTTTTATCAATAAGTACTAGGAGATGTCTAAAGCTATGGCACTAGAGTTGTAGCTACCTTGCTTGGCTATGAATGTTGGATTATTATACAAAGCCTGTAGAGAGATTTTTATTATATCTTTTCTCTCCCTCTAGGTTTGATGTAAAATCTCCTTCCTCCCTCACCTTCAATCTATCACAAAGATTAAATGTTATTGTACCACATGCTACAAGAAATGGGGCTTGTTGACATGTCAATGGATTTTGTAGCTAAATTGTGAACTGAAGAGCTATCGAAATGGAATTTGTAGCTAAACGGTGAACTGAAGAGCTATTGAAATGCACTCTTTTTTGTCAAGCTGCAAGGGTGGGAGATGAGGTAAATTTGTGTTGTAGGAGCTTAGATGCCACTCACAAAGAAGAGTTCTATATTCTTCTCCTTATTCGGTCATAATCACTTGTGCTAAAAGAAGAGGATATCATATAGTTAAAGGTTCAGCTTGAAAAGTAAGATTAGACAACCTCATGCTACATATAAAAAAAGTGGAGAAGCAAAAATCAAACACCTAAAAAGAACCTAATCTAACCACACATCTAAAAGGAACCGTAATTAGCTCTAACTTGCTAAGAGCCCCTTAGGAGGCTCTGATACTCAACACAAAATTTGGGGTAACTTAGGGTGGAAAATAGCAAGCAACAAAGAGCCTCATGATTGGAAGGTTAACTTAATTAAATCGTTTTTGTCTACTAGCTAAAGAAGCCTAGATGCTACTCACAAATAAGAGTTCTCTATTCTTCTCATTATTCAATCCTAATTACTAAAGAAGAGTCCTCTATTCTTCTCCTTATTCAATCCTAATCACTAGATAAAAGAAGAGGAACTGAACAAATAAAAAGAAACCTAATCAACTCTAAGAAACTTGCTAAGATACTAAGTCAAAATTTGGGGCAACTTAGGGTGGATCATTGCAAGCAAAGAACTTCATGATTGGAAGATTAACTTAATTAAATTAGATTGGAACAATAATACACTAATCAAGTAAAAGGCTAATAATCATTCTCATTGCATTAATCCAAGTACCAACTACATATTTATAGCTTTAATGAGCTCTATGCACCACACAACAATGCCACCTCAAGTGGCCCAAAATGCTTCCACACAATGTAAACTCCGTCCACAACCTTTGAATTTTATTACTCTCTCTTATTCTACCCTTTTCCTTTTCACAATCACTTGTTTACGCCTAACCTTTGGACTCATGAACTATATAACTTAAACACACCAACTAAAGGCACATGCTTCACCTCAACGATACAATCACTATATTTTCTAGCAAGCTTGGCATTGCATCACAGAGGTAGTTCACTTTCATGAAATTGAGGGAGCGCATTACATATCATATCCCCACCCTTATATTGTAATGAGTACCTACCTCATGCATGTATAACCCTAATTAGGAGGAGAAGCTAAGCAGCACAAGCTCCTAAAGTCCGGATGATGGTGGCATGGGGATGCCTTTGATAGATTTGGCCAACTGAAAATATGCTACATGCTCGTGAGGATGGTTCCCTATAATGGTCCATGCACAAAGTGGGTGGTCTTCACAGCAAGATATCTTGCCCTTAGGTTATGGGTTCCGTATGAGCATTAGATGGGCTCAAAAAAGGTGGCAACAATGTAGGTCCTCATGGGTTTCATTATTAGTTGGTGGATGCATAGTGATCATGTTTGCTTCTACCACATGGTGATGGAAGGCCGTCTAATATAGTCAACTAAAATATTCAGAGAAAAGAGTCATACTCCAACCCTTCCACATAATAGTTCTCTACCTTATTAATGTCTTTCCTTATATTAACAGACATTCTCCCCTCTCAATAGTTCTAGATCAGACATCATCAATATAATTTTGTTCTCCATCTTATATTAACATATGTTCCCCCTTATAATAACATATAGATTAGCCATTAGCAATACAATATCATTCTCCATCTTTATTGCTGTGCAATTTGAGTTCGAGTTTTATGGTGTGAGATATCCTACATACTCTATCCTCTTTATGTATAGGGAATGGGAGTTAGACTAATATATCTATTTGGGAGGCTAAATATTCCGAGCCCAAAGAAGAAGAGGCAGAAAGTAAGGAATGCAAAGAGAGATTGGATAAAGAATGTAAAGATAGAGAAGTAAAATGGAGGATGTGTATGGTAGAGTTGGCTCTTTAACAAGCCATAGAAGATGGGTCTTTTAGTAATTGTATGAATTGTATGTATATACAATTAAAATTCTTTTCCTTGTTTACTCACTTTTTTTAATAAGGTGTTGGCTAGAAGGCCACAAGAAAATTAATCACCCAATTTGGGAGATGGTTATAGAAGACTATAAAGAGAGACAAACATAGGACTTTAAATTGGAACTTGTGATACAAAGGCAAGAAAGCCACATTAAAATTGAAGCCACCAAAGCATTTGAAGATTTTATGAAGAGACCAACCAAAAAGAACAACTATCATTTAAATATTAGTAATAGTTCAAATTCCTTAACCTCTCCATCACTTTTTGGTAACTATTGGGAAGATACCCTTGTTGTTTGGACTTCATCAATCGATGACACTAAAGCCCAAAGAGAGACAAACCTGGGACTATAAATTGGAACTTGCAATACAAAGGCAACAAAGCCATATTAAAATGGGTACGCAACCAAAAGAAGGTGAAGTTGATAGAAAATGATTGTACATGGTTTGGATAATTGAGCATTGGAACCGAAGCCACCAAAGCATTTGAAGATTCTATGAAGAGACCAACTAAAAAGAACAACTATCGTTGAAATCTTAGTAATAGTTCAAATTCCTTAACCTCTCCACCACTTTTGGTAACTATTGGGAAGATGCCGTTGTTGTTTGGAATTCATCAATAGATGACCCTAAAGCCCAAAGAGAAAGTAGAGCATAATAGAAGCCTTCATAGTATAATCCATTGCTTTTTGGTAATTTGACCCTAAAGCCCAAAGAGAAAGTAGAGCATAGTAGAAGCCTTGATAGTATAATCCATTGCTATTACAATGCAACAAGTTCACAAATAAAGGAGCATTGGAGTAGATCCTTATAATTATTCACACATCGTATGCCTCCCACAGATGCTAGTCAGAGATCCATCAAACTATAAGGTATTCTACAAGACCTCAAGTTCATTTACGACCTAATGCTTCTTGGTTGCCCTTAGCCATGCTGTGTGTGTGTGTGTGTCTTCGCTCTCTCTCTCTCTCTCTCTCTCTCTCTCTCTCACACACACACACACACACACACACACACACACACACACACACACACACACACACACACACACATGCACGCACGCACGCACACACACACACAAATGCATTGTAGGATTCAATAAAAGAACAAAACTACAAAACATTGGGTTAATTAAATAGGAAGTACATATCGAATGCAACAATTTCACAGATAAAGGAGCATTGGTAGATGGAGGAGTAAATGCTTTGTTCACATGTCTCATGCCGCCCACAAATGCTAGTTAAAGATTTATCAAGCTATAAGGTATTCTACAAGACCTCAAAGTCATTCATTATCATTAGGATGGATGTTGTCATTTCCTACCTTATACCCTTAGCCATGCTCTCTCTCTCTCTCTCTCTCTCACACACACACACACACACACACACACACACACGACTTTCCACCATATTCAAGTATTACAAATTGAAAAAATTCAAGGTGTGTGTTACTACATGGAGGCACACTATATGTAATTCTAAGTGGAGAAAATACTTATCTTCTTTCATGCAATTAAAAAATAAAAGCCCATGATAAAGTATTATGTGAATTTACTTTATGCATGAAAACAAGTTCACCTCTTCATCAAAACGAATGTTCTTGATAGTGATGTTGTAATATGTGAAAATTCTACATCTATTAATCACCTCAACCACATCAACCACATGTAGCCTCACCTTCCACGCAAGAGTAGAGATACTATTGTTGCAATCACTTGGACCTTGAAGCTCCCTTTTGGCTCCATGCAGAATTGAAGGCTTACACTTGAAAGGTCTCTCTCTCTCTCTCAAAGTGTAAATGATGCTAGCTACATTGACATCGCATTCACATCGAGGTTTACTGTTGTTGTGTGCAGATGTTATGGTGCCACTTTATAATGACACCAAAGTGTGGGGATGGCACTTGAACCTGGGATCTCTGGATTGGAAGCTCATCTATGTGGTTGTTCGCACATGAAGATTGGTGCCCAGCATAGAGTTCATGCATCTAATTTTCAGTTGGTGGCCAATTTGGTCAGTTGGTGGCTTGTTTAACCATTTACGTGAGGGGTTGGCTAGAAATAACACCAGTTGGCCACTAGTGGCTTGTTTAACCATATGCGAGGGGTTGGCTAGAAATAACACCAACATCTCACTAGTGGCTTGTTTAACCATTTACGTGAGGGGCGGGCTAGAAATAACACCAGCATCTCCCTCAATCTGTTGAGTACAGCTGAACGAAGCTTTAAAATGTTGGTGAACCAGTCTCAAAAAGGTTCCCTAAATCCACCTGCCAAACTTAGGCCTTGTTTTTTTGGGGGTTAATTTTCAATATAAACAACACTTTAGTGAATTTCACCAACTTCTAGCATTAAAAAGACTCCTCCTCCTCCTAGCATTAAAAAAACTCTAGCATTTCACCAATTTCTAGCATTAAAAAAGTCTCCTCCTCCTCCTCCTCCTCCTCCTCCTCCTCCTCCTACTAGCATTAAAAAAACTTGTAGCATAAAAAAAACTCCCCCCCCCCCCCTCACATTACACACAGGCACATTCCTTTGAGCAAGTTGTGACTCCACCGTTCTCACGGGGGGCATCCGGCTTTCTGCTTTGTTTCCCGCCCAGCTCTCATACCCCTGTCCGTGCCTTGGTCCCTATCTAGTCTTGCCAGGCCCACAGGGTTCGCATCTGCCTCTCTCTCTCTCTCTCTCTCTCTCTCTCTCTCGCCCTTTTGTTTCTTGCCTTTCCACCCCTAGCTAATTCCCATAGCTTTCACCATCTCTCCATCCCTGCATTCCGCTCTGCCTTACCAATCGGCGTAACTGTTACTGGATAAGGAGTTCTGTTGGTCTCCCCGCTTCATTTTCCACGGCGATGGCTACGCTGTTGCCCTTGGCTAGTTAGCACGCCCCTCCGCCATGACGAAGATCGAGTCAGGAACACGGAAGAGTGCAGAAATTGGTTCTGTCTTCACAGGGATCGACTCCTCCTGGGGCATGAAAGCAGACGAGCCTGTGGCTATGAGAAAGGAGAAGGAGAAGGGGAGCTCCGCAGCAGCAGTAGCAGCAGCAGCACCCGCAGCACCACCGTTGATCGTAGCTCTCAACTGCCTAGAAGACTACCATCTCGAGGAGGAGGCGCTTACTGGCGTTGCTCATATTCAGCACGTTGGCCTTACGCAGATTTCAGACGGAAAAATTGAAGTCGCCATCGCCGTCCTTTTGCATTCGCTCTCCTTTCTTCCGCGGGCCGCACAGCGCCGCCTGCAGCCATGGCAGCTCATCCTGTGCCTCGGATCGGTCGACAAAGCGGCCGATTCTTCGCTTGCCAACGAATTGGGGCTTCACCTTCTCCATGTAGACACCGGGCGCGCAGAAGAAGTAGCAGACACGGTCATGGCTCTGGTTTTAGGGTTGCTCCGGCACACGCATGTTCTCTCAGAGCGGGGTCTGTCGAGTTCAGGAGGCTGGCTTGGCACCATACAGCCTGTGTGTCGAGGAATGAGACGATGCCGAGGTCTTGTGATGGGGATTGTTGGCCGATCGGCTTCTGCCTGCGCTTTGGCATCCAGGACCCTTGCTTTCAAAATGAAGGTTCTATACTTTGAGGTCGAAGAGGTACGCTTATCCATCTACACCCATCCCAACAGATGATAGAACTTCAGGATCTTGGCAGGTTCTATGAAATACAGTTCAGGTGTTTCCTTTTTCCTTTTCTTTTTGGTGAAACTTTCTTTCTGCTTTTGCATTTCATCTCACCTTGCAGGGAAAGGATGGAATTCTCCATGGACGGTTGAACTTCCCATCAGCCGCAAGAAAGGTAGAAAGCTTGAAGGAGCTTTTGGCAGCCAGTGATGTTGTGTCTCTGCATTGCTCCCTGACAACAGAAACAGTGCAGTTGATTAATGCAGACGCCCTGCAACATATCAAGCCTGGTAAGACAGTGATTGATTCCCTTCACTATGCAGGTTACAGAACCTAATAGTGAAATGAATGCTTGCCCCTAGGTGCACTGCTTGTAAATACCAGCAGCAGCCACCTGCTGGATGATTGTGCATTGAAGCAAGCTCTGATTGATGGAACTGTTGCGGGCTGTGCTTTGGATGGCGTGGAAGGTCCGCAATGGATGGAAGCATGGGTAAGATTTTAGTCTTATATCCTGCAGCAAAAACAGATGCCGATTTTTATTTTTCAACGAAGATCCAGCAGTTTATTGGGCTGTATCATGTCAATAAATGTTACATGTGGAAAAGTTGTTTTGGGAATGTCAGCTGGAAAGATTCGAGCCTGATGATAGCCACTTTTGAGATCTATCTTTGAAAAGAACTTAGCACCATTGAGTCGCTCAAGGATATACTCAATCTTGGGCATTGGGACTGTGAGCTTACTGAGTGCTGTGTAGTCTATGCATAATTGTGCTGACTTGTATTTCTTTTGCACAAATAAAATAGATGCAACAAAAGGTGAGGTCCGAGGATGAGGGTCTGATAAATCTTGCTCGGAGTAACTAGGAAAGCTTCTGCTCCAATTCGCCCTCCAATGTCTTAGAAAGGTGATAGGGGAACTTACTCAATGTGATGATCCTAGGACAATTGGGTGGGAGCTAGGGTGGGGGATCAATCTTCAACATAAAATTGTGATATTGTGCGAGGAGACCTTCCATGCTTTGCTTCAAAGGAGTTTGCTGGTTGAACAGTAGACTGTTGGATATATATATATATATATATATATATATATATATATATATATCAAAGCACATTCGGCTCCTTTTTTGATGGCTCTTTGGGCTTGGATATGGGAGATGAGTGGGATGCTGAGAATGGTCCTATTTCGGCGAATCAGGATAGGCTTAGGTGTTGAGAAATATGGTGCCAAAGAGCACAAGGAAAGTAAAGAGCACAAGGAAAGTATGGAGTGAGTGTAGGCACATCACCAAGTGAGAATTATCCCACATGCAAGAGAAAAGCCAAGTTGTACTCTTCTCATATAAAAAGAGGACATTTCAAGCAATGGAATACAAGCACAATATCGCAAGTCTTTTTATGAGTACAAGTTTCTATCTTGTAACCTAGCTGAACTTGAGTCTAAACTTAATTAGCACATACTCATTACAATGAGTCTCTTTCATTTTTATCCACCTTAGATTAGTAATGTCATTAGAGTAGATCAGTGTCGTGATTAGTGTAGGATTAGTTTATCATTAGGTAGATGTTATGTCTTTAGGAGAGCTTGATCCATGATTTTTAACATGGTATCAGAGCTTAGGTCTAGCTCTCCTAGCTTAGTTCTTTAATATTAGCAAAGTGATTAATAGATGTTTAGTGCTTAATCATTAAAAGTTCCTTACTCATTATCATTAGGGTTTGATTAGGTAGCTTATTTTCATTATGATTCTTGATAGTTCTCTCTTCTTGTTGCTATTGTGATTAGAGAGAGGAAAAGCTGCCATCATGCATTTAAGGGATAATTGAAAAGACTTTTCCTAGCAACAGAGAGAAACATAACAGCCTACTTGCTCTCTGAAATAAAGAGTGTCTTGGTAGCCGTCTCTAGTGTAGAGAAAGGCTTTGGTCGTCCCCGCCTAGCATTGTGAAGAGAAAGAATAGAGGGGAGATCAACCTTAGTACAGAGAAGAGAAGTAGCAGTAGCTGCCACACGGTGCTCGTCCAGGAGGACTTATTACTTTCGACTTCAGCAGTCTGTGAGATATTCTCACCATCGACATCAATAGTAGAAGCAGCGCACACAACGTGGTGCCCGCCTCTGAGCAATGTCATAATCAGATAGCAGCATGGTCCCTGCCTACAGCAGTGCATAGTGTTGCACCACGTGTGCAAACAGCGTATTGTGTCATTCCTTATCTTGCCATAACACCAAAACAATGCATAGTAGACTGACGGGCACAGCAAGAACACCATTGCTGACAACTTGTAGGAAAAGAGGAGAGACTGGTGGAAGAAGCATCTGCACAGATGAGCGATGGAGAAGAATCGTGCAGGAGATAAGGTCTAAAAAAAAAGGAAAGATTCTCTCTTTTTTTCTTAGTGTACAAGAGACCTCTTTAAGAGGCTACTCACATGTGCATCATGTACGATTACACCATGGGATTCGACAGCACCAATGACATTATGCATCAAGGTTTTAGACCAACAAAAATGAAAAATCATTGTAAGCGGCCAAATGAGCATGCTAGTGTGTGAAAAGAAAAAGTACAATCTTTGTAAAAATGCCGCAACCACATGAGTAGGCGAGCATATGTGTGAAAATCATAAATGGGAAATTGCATCTAGTCCACATTAAAGAAGCTACCCACCTCACTACTAAAAAAATTGAAAATCCTACTTCCTACAAAAAGTGCTTGTATCTAGCCTCTGGAATCGATGATGTACCCAAGCTAGAAATTCATCCCTTTCCTAGAGCCAAAGTAGCATTAAGGGGGGGAAGTGCCAAAGTAGCACATGGGCCAAAGTTGCTCATAGCACATAGGGGAATGTAGAAAGAAAAAATTCAAACAACATTATGTAACCAACATCCAACCACCTTGAGTAGCCTAAAGATTTGGCACCAAGAGGGGGTGTCGAGAAATATGGTACCAAAGAGCACAAGGAAAGTATGGAGTGAGTGTGAGTAGGCACATCACCAGTGAGAATTATCCCACATGCAAGAGAAAAACCAAGTTGTACTCTCCTCATATAAAAAGAGGACATTTCAAGCAATGGAATACAAGCACAACATCTCAAGTCTTTTTATGAGTACAAGTTTCTATCTTGTAATCTAACTGAACTTGAGTCTAAGCTTAATTAGCACACACTTATTACAATGAGTCTCTTTTATTTTTATCCACCTTAGATTAGCAATGTCATTAGAGTAGATTAGTGTTGTGATTAGTGTAGGATTAGTTTATCATTAGGTAGATGTTATGTCTTTAGGAGAGCTTGATCCATGATTTTTAACATTAGACACACCATCAACAATCGTGAAAGTGTTCTGCCTCCAATCAAGAATGGATGCATACTCCCTAAACCACTGAATGCCGAGAATCATATCACTCCCTAAAAGAGGTGACAATGAAGTTCCGCTGAAATATGGCCTTTTGAACCTTGAATTCAAACTTTTGAGGCTTATGGGAAATATGAGTGTGAAGACCAGGTATAAACCCATCTATGTCGAGATGATGGGATACAAGTGTACAACTCATCTTGCTAGTCAACTAAGGAGAAATGGCATTCTCAGAGTTGTCCATATCGAAGAGAACAATAATTTGTTGTCGCTTCATTGTGCCATAAGCACGGATAAGGGCTTTCTTTTGTCCCTCAACCTCACTTTCCTGCTTATCGTCAAATACCATGGGTGGCATTGAGTTTAAAGTGAGTAAGAGTTGTACGGTATCAGTGGCCGATGATGGAGGTATGGATGAAGCTTTAGTGTGGCTATTGTGGAGGCGGATATCTTGGAGGCTTGTGCAGCTTGCCACTTGGTACAATCTTTTTTACCTTGTCCCATGATGTGGCATAATAAACCTCGATTCTCTGCCGTGTACCCCATTTGCTAGTCTGGTTGGAGATATCCACCAGTGATGCTCTCAACCTTTTCTTAAGGTATCTTCTTAGGCTTGTATTCCTTGTCTTTCTTGCCTGAGGCACTTTGGGAATCTTTCTTTGTATCCTTGCTATTCTAGGCTCCCTGTTTGTCCAAGTTCCAGTCAGTTGATATTGTGTTAATTCTTTCTATCTTTAGTGGTGCATATGTCCTATCAACTACCTTTTTGTTGTTGTAATAATTCTTTCTATTTGTTATGATCCTTAGTGCTAGGCTTCATTATGGCTGAGTGTGTGTTGTATTTCCGGAGCTTTGATAGAACTTAGTACACAGGCCTTTGTATGAATGTATGCTCTTATGTGTGTGTGCGTGGGGTGTGTGTGTGTGTGTGTGTGTGGGAGCATATACTGATACGAAGTTCTACACCCACTATTGGGCACTGATGACGTTAGTGGGGATGTCGTAGTATCTAGGCCCTACTATGCATGATGGAGTTGATGGTTTATTGTCTTGTGGATGACTACCATGAGGTTATAAATTGCACTTTCATATAAGGTGAATTTGGGCATGTTCTTGGATTCATCTCTATATATATATATATATATATATATATATATATATATCCCTTCTCCGTCTAGGATGATGACTGCTAGGTGGTGGATGATTGCTGTTGGGGTTTGGAGCTAGGTTGGATCTGCATGGACTTAACTTTGTTTAGCATCATCTCTTGATTGTGAGACAGAGTAAGAGCCCTGTTATATGACTGTGGCTCAAAGCTACATACGGTGAACCTAATGTTTGTATCCAAGTCTCTAATGAATTGTTTCAACTTGTTCTTCTTGGATATTCCCAACTGTTGTGTTGATGTGATAACTTTATTAGAGTATGCTAGTACTGGAGACCCATTTTGGGAGAGTTTGTAAAACTCATCCTCACGGTTGTTCATGTATTGGGGAGGATGGAACCTTTTTTTGAGGTCGGACACAAAGGTGTCCCATACATACTTATTAGCCCCAACCCCGTATGGTCAGGTCTACATGTAGGCTAGACCCATGTTGCCATCAAGTAACTGCGCGGTGTGAGTGGTGAGGTACGGCCAGGTGGACTTTGTCTTGAGGATCTGAAAGCTCAGCCATCGGAAAGTATGCTACATATTGATGAATAAATTGCATAACTACGGCATGATCACACTTATCATCATACTTACTAAAATTTGGTGAGCTCGAATGACGGTGGTGTTTGGGGTGGTGGATGTCACGTGCACACTCGTGCCATGGCCTAATCCTCAGCATAGGTATATAATTCAGCCGTATTAGCCATGGAGATTTCACATTGTGAAGTTTTCGTCCGAGTTGCGGCCAGTTGATATTGTGCTAATTCTTTCTATCTTTAGCGGTGCATTTGCCCTATCAACTACTTATTTGCTGTACTAATTCTTTCTATTTGCTACTTCCCTGCTAGGCTTCATTATGGCTGAGTTTGCCTTGCGTCTCCAGAGGTTTGACAGAAACTTAGTACGAAGGGCTTTGTGTGAATATATGCTCTTTATGTGTGTGTGTGTGTGTGTGTGTGTGTTTGTGGAGTGCGTGTGTGAGAGCATATCTTGATACAAAGTTCTACACCCACTATTGGGCACTGATGACGTTAGTGGGAATATCGTAGTATCTAGTCCATACTATGCATAATGGAGTTGATAGTTATATAGTCTTGTGGGTTGACTACCATGAGTATATAACATGCACGTTCCTAGAAGGTGAATTTGGGCATGTTCCTGGATTCATCCAGGTATATATTTAATTCTTGTTTAGTACAACATCAATATCATCATCATCAACATTAGAATTATGGAGGGCATGGGAACCCGGTCGACACCTACCAGGGGAAACCTAAGCAGCAGGTAGCCAGCATCATCCAGTTAGCCAACAAGTTTGGGCAAACATGGAAGTAAGTGTAGCATTTATCAAATTATTTTATGAATATATTTTTCCAAAGCTGACCGATAGCAGTATTAGTAGGCCAACGAGTAACCTTCAGCATATATATAAGTCTAAGCCATCATTTGCATCATTCATTCAGCACATTCAACATTTTGAAGGAGTAGAATTCAATAAAAGCATGTAGAAGGGGCTAGAGGTCATCCCTAGGGGTAGACCAAGGGCCTCGGATATGTGCAGATTTTGTCACCTTTTTGTACCGTATAATACAATAAACTCTGACACCAACTGTCTCTCTCTTCTTCTCTTATTTGTCTTAATCAGGCTTAGGGTTGTGGATTAGTACAAGGCTTCTACGCATGCAACATTGGTATCAGAGCATTCAGGCTCAACCACTAAGCATATAGTCCCAAGGAGGTGCACAGATCCATCAGGCGAATGCAGCCAGGGTAGCATATGGAGTGGTCTACAACAACAAGCGAAGCTAGAGGAAAGCATTCTTTGGGGGTATGTTCTCAAAACCCGTGCTCTCAGATGAGGTCTAAAGGCCTAGCAACATGCATGATTAGTTCTGGTAGGTGACCTGCCGCCGCTGTGTTAAGGGAAGGGGATAGCAAGCATGGGAACAACAGTGGAACAAATGCTTAGTTCTTTAGCAAGACTTGGACGTGGAGATTAGAAATGGGAGGTGTTCAAACAAAGTGTCAAAGTTAGCATCAAAGTTAAAGTAGAAGGTTAAAGTTAGTAGTCGAGGGAGGAAGGATGACACAGTGTCTACCTCGTCATCAAGTTTAGCAGGAGGGGATGTCATGTGCACACTCGTGCCACGGTCTAATCCTTAGCATCATGAACAAACTTTAATCCCTGTTTAGGACAGCATTAGTATCATCATCATCAACAATAGTATCGTGGAGGGCATGGCAACCTAGTCGGCAGTCATCAAGAGCATCCAACCAGCAGTCGACAACCATGAAGGGAAACCTAAGTAGCAGGCGGCCAACATTATCTAGTCAGCCAGTAGGTTTGGGCAAACATGGAAGTAAGCGCAGCATTTATCAGATTATTTTATGAATATATTTGTCCCAAGCTAGCCGACAACAGTAGTAGCAGGTGGACCAGTAACCTTCAGCATATATATAAGCATAGTCACAGGGGACGACGGGGACGGAGCCTAGGAACGCTGGGACGCCGAAACGGGACGGCGCAGGGACGGGGACAGACGGGCGTCCCCCGACGGGCGTTTCAAACCGGGGACGGCGCAGGGGACGGGGACGGCCTGTGCGGGGACGGCAGAGAGCGCTTGCGCTTGCGCTTGCGCCTGCGCCCGCGCCTGTTTCTGGCCGTTGCGCGTGCCTGCCGCCTCCCTGTCCCTTCGTAGCCGTTTATGGTTGTTGGGCCTGGGCTCTTCTAGCCGTTTATGGCTGTTGGGCCTTGGCCCTCTCTCTCTCTCTTGCCCTTGAGGCTTTCCTCTCTCTCTCTCTCTTGCCTATCTATATAAGAGCCCACCTCTACAAGGCTACAAGCACACACAAGTTCATAACTCTCAAGGCTCATTGCTCAAGCTTTCAAGGCTCAAGCTTCTTGAATCTTCTCTCTTCCAACTTCCAAGTTCCAAGCTCTAGGGCCTAGGCTCTCACCTCTCCCTCAAGCCTCTTGAGTCTTCCAACTTCCAAGCCTCTAGGCTCTCTCTCTCTCTCTCTCTCTCTCTCTCTCTCTCTCATTCCTCAAGGCTCAAGAGTCAAGCCATCTTCAACCATGGCATCCTCCTCACGTGCCGGGGCTTCTCGTAGAAGGACAACGGGATGGACATGGTGGGAGAAGGTAAACTACACCACATCCGTTCATGGAGGCGGTTCTCGGCCATGGGTATGCAAGCTTTGCCCGTACCGGCGAACGGGTGGCGCTGACAAAGTGCGAGCCCACCTCTTGCATGAGAGTGGGCATGAGGTGAGGTTTTGCACGAATGTCACGCCCGAGAAGAGACGGGAACTTCTTGACAAGCTTAGCGTCTACGAAGCGGTCGAAGCGACAAGGACACCACGAGTGGCCGTGGATCCCGCGACGATGGGGAGAGGAACTCAAGCCTCTACCATGGAGTCATGTGGTGGATCGGGATCATGCACACCATCACCTTCACCATCAAGTCGGAATGTTACTCCATCCACGACACCGGCACCCTCCATCTCCACGGCCTCTCAATCATTACGTGGCCCACGGCGACAATCTACACTCGGGGAGAATTGGAACCCCAAGTTGAAGGAGGAGGTGGATATGGCGGTGGCCCGCTTCTTCTTCCACGACCACATTGCCTTTCAAGCGGCTAGGTAAGTGCAATCGATCATTGCCAATTCATCATTCATGTTTTCATCATCCTAGTCCCCTTCTCATTAGTAAATTGCTCCCCCCTCATCCGAAAGCTTGCGCACTACATTGCTCGACAAGGAGAAGCGCATTGTAGAGTAAGCGGCCGACAACACAAAGCGGCAATGGGAGAGGAACGGAGTCTCCCTCATTGTGGATGGATGGAGTGACACCCGCAAGAGGAGTATTCACGGCATGGTTGCATATTTTCGTGGAGAGATGTACTTCATCTCATCTCATGATGCATCCGGCACTGGGAAGAGCGCGGATGTGCTTGCGGCGGAGTGGGCTACCACCATGGAGATCGTTGGCCCCGAGCATGTAGTGGGCTTTGTTGCGGATGGGGAGCCTTCCAATAGGGCGACGGGAGCTATTCTCCAAAGTATGTATGGACATGTCACGGTGTCCTTTTGTATGGCTCATTGCCTAAACAACCTCCTCAAGGACATCGGGGCATTACCATGGATCAGCCCGCTCATTGAGGAGGCCAACACCATGGTCTCCTTTGTCCTCAACCACCAAAGACTTCGGCATGAGTTCAACAAGAGGTCCTGTCTCTCTCTCCTCAAATATTCCGACACCCGGTTTGCCTACAACTTTCTCATGTTGGGCCGGTTGAAGGATTGTAGTGGTGCTTTGAGGGGGCTTTTCCTTAGTGACGAGTTTGTCGCCATGCAAGAGTCCCATACAAACACTGGCCAAGAGTGTAGGCTACGGGCGGATGACGCCTCTTGGTGGGAGCGTGTGAAGACCACAGATGCTATGGTGAGGCCCATAGTCCACCTGTTGAGGATTGTAGACGCTATGTAGCCATGCATAGGCAAGGTCTACGAGGCCATGGATCGCATGATAGAGAAGTTGAAAGACTTCGTGCCTGACGAAGACAGATACGAGGAGATCCATGCCTTGTGTCTAGGAAGGTGGAATTCCTACTACTCTCCATTGCATGCAGCAGCTTATGTGGTGGACCCAGAATTCCAAGGGAACAAGCAGGAGAGCGACCGGGAGGTGAGCACTGGATGGAGGATCATCTTGGATTGTCTTGTGCCTGATGCATCGGTTAGGCGCAAGATCAGGGACCAGCTTTCGATGTACAGGTCATTTCATGGCTCCTATGGCTGTCATGATGTAGAGGTTGACCGCTCCAAAGTTGGTGCTGCTCTATGGTGGGAGGACTTTGGTTCAGATGGACCGGAGTTGCAGCAGCTTGCCATCCGCATACTTAGCCAGGCCGTCAGCTCCTCTTGCTTGGAGCAACTTTGGAGTTCCTACAGCCACATTGCCTCTAGGAAGAGGAACCGACTCGGGGTAGAGCGTGCCAATGACCTTGTCTTCGTCAGCGCGAACTTGCGAATGCTTTGCAAGAGCGTGACCACGAAGGCAGATTTCTTCACCGAGTGGGAGATGAGTCAACAAGAAGAGCAACGGGAGGATGAGCAGCATGCCAGTGAGGATGAGACTGAGGATGAGCTTGATGCTTCTTTGGCAGCCGCACAAGCTACCCATGACCATGAGGCGAGTACTTCACGTGGATGATCATTCATGGATCATGATTCACGGGCCTTACTACTTAGCTCTAGCCTCTAGCCTCTAGTCTTCAGCACTTTTTTGTCATTGACTCATTTGAGTCCGTCCTTGTATTTTGCCTCCTTAAGGCTTAGTCCTGACTCCTGAGTCCTGACTCTTGAGTCATGACTCATTTTGTATCTACTTAATTATTAATATGACTCAAAATCTTACCATTTTAGTGTAAATTTGTGCTCATTTTGATGTACTTCCAAAGTAGAATAAGTGCAGAGTAGAAAAATTTTTAAAAAAGTATTTTTTGAGTGCCGTTTCCTCCCCCGTCCCCGTTCCCTACTTATGGCCGTCTCCCGTCCCCCGTCCCTTGTGACTATGTATATAAGTCTAAGCCATCATCTGCTTCATTTAGCACATTCAACATTTTGAAGAAGTAGAATTTAGTAGAAGCATGTAGAAGGGGCCAAAGTTCACCCCTAAGGGATAGACCAAGGGCCTAGGATATGTGCAGTCTTTCAGTCACCTTTTTGTACCATATAATACAAGAAAACCTGACACCAACTATCTCTCTTCTTCTCTCTCCTCTGTCTTAATCATGTTCATTCAGCATCTTGCTCTCAATCAAACTTAGGGCTATGGATCAGTATAGCAAGGCTTCCATGCATGCAATAGTGGAGGAACTCAGGCCTTGTTGTATCACTGTAGGGAGAATCAACAACATAGTTGCCATCAATTGCGGTTGTTGGAGTTGCAGAGCGTCTCGTTCAAGCCTTTGTTGGTGTTCTCGGGCTGATTGGTCTGCTCGTCGTTGGTCTTCATTAGCCTTGCGTTTGGCATCCTCGGCCCTTCGTTCATCATCACATCGGGCTTCTTTGGCCCTTCATTCTTTAGTCCGTTCGCTTCTTCTTTTTGTCTTTGTTGCTCCATGACGAGGAACAATCTTCCAAGCTCTGAAAGTTCTTTGGACTTTTAATCTTCTTTGATTGCTTCCTTGGCTTTTTCAGCTTCTTCTTTTTGAGCCTTGATTTGGAGCTTGAGCAATCTATTTTACTCCAAAATTGCTTGGACGAAGTTGTCACTGAAGTGCGGAAGCATTTCTTTGGTTGTATCGTCTTTGTTGATCTCTCCTTCCATGTCTTCTTTGAAGCTTTTTGAAGAAGTCTCTCTTGACATTGTGGAGGCTTGGGTTGTTTTTTCTACAGTTTTACCATCCACGAGATGATCTCACTTTTGTTACTTTGCTCAATCTGCCCGTTAGCCTTGTCTTGCTGCGTCTTTGCTCTGCCTTTTGCTCTTGCCACGTCAACAGGCCATGTGGCAGTTGTTGCCCATGCCCACCTTCCAAGCGCAAGCTCCACTCGACAAGCGTCATCATTGCGTCGATTTTGTCCAGCTTGCACCTAAAACTATGAGCTATGAGCTTCTCCTTCAACCTGTGCGCACTGACTACCATGAGTATATAACATGCACATTCCTAAAAGGTGAATTTGGACATATTCCTGGATTCATCTAGGTATATAATTCAGCTGTATTAGCGGACATGCAGATTTCACATTGTGAAGTTTTCGTCCGAGTTGCGGCCAGTTGATATTGTGCTTATTCTTTCTATCTTCAGCAGTGCATTTGCCCTATCAACTACTTATTTGCTATACTAATTCTTTCTATTTGCTACTTCCCTTAGTGCAAGGCTTCATTATGGCTGAGTCTGCCTTGCATCTCTGGAGGTTTGACAGAAACTCAGTATGAAGGCCTTTGTGTGAAGTATCAAATCCCCATAGGATCTCCTCGTGGAACGCTCCTGGTACAAGACTCGAAACCTGCAAACAAACCAAACAAACAAGACGAGGGTGCAGGCCTGACTCACCTCCCAACCTCGACAGCCGTGGGCAAGCCCACAAGACTTGGCTGTCCCCACCGAGCCACTAGCTGAGCTAACTAGATGGACGTACCGACCAATCTCCACCTCGTGATGTCCCATACTGCCACGAAGCTACCCTCGCGGGCCTTGAGATTGCTGTCGGCCTCGGCTGCATGAAGCAGGTGCACGTCTGTACTAGATCCAGGCTCCTGACCATAGAGCTCTCACAAAGACACGCGAGACTCTATATGACTAATGACTAACCTTGGCCACCCTTTTATAGATTCTTGGCCGGTCATCGGGCGTCCATACTTGGGTGCCCGCCCGTTAGTCTATCCCTAACTCAGCTCGTCAATCAGCTTGCCTAGCTCCAAGCTTTCCCAAACCTCGAAGCTAGTCATGTGTGTGTGTAGCACACGGTAGATACACACTGAGCACATGACATTCGAACTGTGCCCAAGTTGTCGGTTTAGGGTTGAGTTCTTTCCACCAAAGCAAAGCTTTGCCTGAGAGGAAACCTGCTGCTAATTGGGTCTTTTCCCATCGTCATATGGATGAAACTGAAAATGGACTTGCCACTTATGTAGCCAAGTGTCCACTATCTCCTTGGTACGTTGCTTTTGCTCGCCTCCGAACTGTTCCGGAGTAGTGTTGGGGCCTAAAGCAGATGCCAAGGTATCCATACTCGAAAGAGTAGATAGGGTAGTGGTCAACAAAGAGATGGAGTTCTGCAAAGCCTGCATCTGTGCGGCGATTTGTGCTTGACGTTCCGAGGAAGAAGCTTCGAGAGCAACTTTAAATTCTTGGAAATCTGATTTTGACACATAATCGTCGAAAAGATAGGCATCGGTGTCTTCCATAGCTTGCAAGCCTTCACGTTCGATAAGGGGCTCCAACTCGGATTCTTGGGTCGACATCTTGAAGAGGGCAAGGTGAGAAAAATTGATCTTGCACAATAAGAGTGCTAGGGAACTGGAGAGCTTGAGAGCTTGAGAACTTGAGAGATGTGTGACTAGAAGCCCGCTTAAGGGGAATATATAGGTTTTCCCAAAAGCTATCTTTAGCTTTCGCTTTAGTGTTTTTTTTGGGTTTATATATATATATATATATATATATATATATATATTCTGTTTTCTTAAAAAAAAAGAAAAAAGAAAAAAGAAAAAACGATTATAAAGCAAACTTGGGTTTCTTAAAAAAAAAAACCTTTTTCAAAGCGTGGGTTTATAAAAACCTTAGGCACATATGAAAGTACCAAAAGCAGTCGATTGTTTTTTTTCCTAAAAAAAAAAGCTAAAAAAACAACTCCTCGTCAACTGCTTTTTTTTTTGGGGGGGGGCTAATTTCTGCGCTCCTGTTCTTCGCCTGCCTATGTGCGCTACTTGGCCGCTTGCAATCATACTTGGCTACCTACTAAAGTGCGCTTGTGATTGGCTGTCCTCTGCGCAGGCCTGCACGTAAGAGTCCAATTGCTTGCGTGCGCTTGATATTGCCGCTTGCGCACTTACGTGCCTGCCTGGCTGCACACACTTGGCTGACTGCACTTGCCTACGTATACAGCTTGCTTGCGAATAACATAAAGGCTGCGGCAGTCATACTTGCCTGCCTACCTTCATCGCCTACGTGGACTGTGCAACCACTTCAGGTGCCACATAGTGGCAGGCACACAGGCGATACAACCAACGCTACCTCTCTCTCTCTCTCTCTCTCTCTCTCTCGCATACTAATATACAGCCGACATGCTTTTTCTTTCTTCTCTCTCTTCAAACTGTTCAAACTATTGAAACATCTAAGCCCTATTTCTTGCAAAGCAAACCAACGCAACTAGACCACAATCTCTACCATCACGAGCTCCTACGATGAAAAAGCAACATACTTAATCTGAAAAATAGCAGTATGCACAGAAAAAATAGCAAGCTTCTCGAACTCATACCTTTTCTTCGACCTCTTTTCTCTACATACCGACTTGCTTGTTCATGAGGCTTGCTCTGATACCACTGTCAAATTCCCATAGGATCTCCTCGTGGAACGTTCCTGGTACAAGACTCGAAACCTGCAAACAAACCAAACAAACAAGACAGGGGTGCAGGCTTGACTCACCTCCCAACCGCGACAGCCGTGGGCAAGCCCACAAGACTTGGCTGTCCCCACCGAGCCACGAGCTGGAGCTAACTAGATGGACGTACCGACCAATCTCCACCTCGTGACGTCCCATACCGCCACGAAGCTACCCTCGTGGGCCGCGAGACTGCTGCGGATCTCGGCTGCATGAAGCAGGTGCACGTCTGCACTAGATCCAGGCTCCTGACCATAGAGCTCACAAAGACACGTGAGACTTTATATGCCTAATGACTAACCTTGGCCACCCTTTTATAGATTCTTGGCCGGTCATCGGGCGTCCACACTTGGGCGCCCGCCCGTCCATACTTGGGTGCCCGCTCGTTAGTCTATCCCTAACTCAGCTCGTCAATCAGCCTGCCTAGCTCCAAGCTTCCCCAAACCTCAAAGCTAGTCTTGTGTGCATGTAGCACACGGTAGATACACACTGTGCACATGACATGAATATATGCTCGTGTGTGTGTGTGGAGTGCGTGTGTGAGAGCATATACGAGAGCATATCTTGATACAGAATTCTACACCCACTATTGGGCACTGATGACGTTAGTGGGGATGTCGTAGTATCTAGTCCATACTATGCATAATGGAGTTGATAGTTATTAGTCTTGTGGGTTGACTACCATGAGTATATAACATGCACGTTCCTAAAAGGTGAATTTGGGCATGTTCCTGGATTCATCTAGGTATATAACAATCCATTGTGCCCGTGGTGTCTAGAATAAGAGCCGGTGCACCTCTGCCCATAGTGGTAGCGCCAACACACTTCTGTTGGGGTAAAGGCATTATGCCCACCCTTATAGTGTGTACTAGCCCATAAGTTTTATAGTACATAGTACACTTAGTACTTTTAATGTACTAAGTGCACACTGTGTACTAGTGCAAATATACATGTGTGATAGGGGAGTCACACACTCATACATTGAGTTGACTTATCCCCACATGTCTCTCTCTCTCTCTCTCTCTCTCTCTCTCTCTCTCTCTCTCTCTCTCGCTCTCTTCTTCTCTGTGTGTGTCTCCCACATGAAACCCTAACTGTGCATACAGCTGAGCTTTCATAGCACCTTCAACTGGTATCAGAGCCACGGTTGTGTCCATGTGTGTGCGGGTGTGCTGAGTCGTCTTCATCGCGAAGAAGAAGCTCGGCTATGGAGCCTTGAGCTTGGCATGAGCAGAGGAGATTGCTTGGAGCTTTCTGGTGCTCAGCAAGGAGCACGTGCGCTGCAAGACCGTGAGAGGTGGCGGCAACAAACAAGGCTGGCCACAAGGCGTAACAAAACGAGTGCAGAGGCTCAGCCCGTTTCGGCGGTACTGCCGCTGCCCACCACTCTCTGCCCGCTAGCCTGGGCAGCACAAGTGCACAGAGTCCGCACATTCGAACGGAAAGCATCAGCGTGTCGCCCACGAGGAGAGCTACGCACCAACGTCAACATCGCGCGCATACGCCTGCTTCTCGGGAGATTCACCCGCGAGCTTCTACGGGAGTTTCGAGCTTGGAGAAAAAGCGCAAGAAGTCAACGCAGGCAGGTGTGTGCTGGTTCTCGTGTGCTGGGCGTAGTCTGTGTGCGTAGTGGCCAACGCTACAACTCCTCAGCGCCTAGTGGCCATCGCTACAACCACTCGCATCCAGCTGCACACCTCGCAGCCATCCAGTGGCTTCATCATGTCAACCTGGTCCTCTGCGCCACAAGGTAACAGAGGGTAAAGTCGCGAGGTACCGCCCACCTGCATCCGTACCTGCACAGCAGCAGCAAATTCGACACCCTCCCTTTTTCTGCCTCAAAAATCAGAAATTTTCAGAGGTATTTGCTTCAATTTTTTGGATTTGCATGTCCATTTTCATCAATTGAGCAGGTACAGGTGCCAAATTGCTCAGTTTTGAGCACAATTGGCAACAATTGGGTGACATTGGTCACATTCTGGGTCAATTTGCAGGAAATCGGGTGTCAACATTTGGGGCTTTTGATGTAATTGTGCCATTGGGCATTCATACATGCTGCATGATGTGAGCAATCTCACATTCGGGCCAAAATTGCAGGAAATTGGAGTGCGAATCAAAGGGCTTAGGGCTTTTGTGCCAATTGGGTTGATTTGCATGCAGGCACTGGCATTTGATGCTTTGGGCAATGTGTTGATGCCTGTCAAGCACTCAATGTGTCAGTAAATCAAGGGGCTTTTATGTATTGGATGTATATGTGGCCTGGGGGAAGCATTGTGAAAACTCTGGATGCCTTCATGTGCATTAATGTACCATGCATGATCAGAAATTGATCTTGAATCAAGGGGCTTTTCAAGATTTTGTGCTTGTTGAGCTTGGCAAAGCAGCAGGGAAGACTTTTATGCCTTGAATCCTCAGAAATCCACTTGCAGTCAATGGGCTTTTGCCCAATTTCTGTCCGGGACTGTTGTATGCAGTGGTGGGGACTGTCAAGGTCTGATTTTCACTCATTTGGACAGCCAGGAGAGCATTTATTGCTGTTGTACTTGTTGGTACAGATTTGGTACAACTTTGTACAAGTTTTGGCATGGCTGTACATTGATTTGAGTGAGGAAAAGGTTCATTTTCAGCTGCTGTACTTGCCGGTACAGATTTGGTACATCATTGGTGAGCACTTAGTATTGTTGTACAGTACTTTGGAAGGGGAACAGAGCACATCTAAGGTGCTGTCATAAATCTGCAGCAACCAGATTTTGGTGATTTTATCACATCCAGTGGGAGGAGAGTTGCATTCGTGCTTCCGCAGTGGGAGATAAACTTTGGGAGAACAACTGTGAGCACTTTGTGTGCTTTTGGTGCAGTGTTTGCACATCTTGCAGGGAGTCAGGCATTGACTGTGTCAAAGGTTGCATATTGCTATGGCAACCATAGGTGAGAGCTCTTCATTGCTTCACATCAAAAAGCTTGAAGGCTCACATAATTATGACATTTGTCAAACCCAGTGCTATAATGTGTTGCTCCAGAAGAAGCAGCACAAGCCCATCAAAGAAAGGGGTGTAATGCCCGCTTCTCTTACTGCTGAAGAATGGGAAGATATGGATGAGCTAGCAAGATCCACTATCATGTTGTCTGTGTCAGACACTTTACTTTTCAGCATACGTGAAGAGAAGACAGCTTGGGGAATGTGGCAAAGATTGCAGGACTTGTATGCCCAGCAAAGTGCCTCAAGCAAAGTGTATTGGTTGAAGAAACTCATAGGTCTTTAAATAAAGGAAGGGGCGTCTATGACGCCCATCTAAATGAGTTTAATGGTGTTGTCAGCCAGGTCATCAATCAAAAGTTGGCAATGGACGATGAGTTCAAAGCCACCTTTCTCTTATGCACTTTGCCAGAGAGTTGGGACACATTCAGGATAGCCACTAGTAATTCAAATGCTATGCTGTCATATGCAGATGTGGAGGGTGCTCTCCTTCAAGAGGAGATGAACAGGAAGAACAACTCTGTTGGAAAGTCAAATGCAATGAATGCACGTGGGAGATCCCAGCAAAGGGGTAAAAGCCAAGAACGGGGAAGGAGCAAGTCCCGCTCCAAAAAGGACTTGGAATGCCATTATTGTGGCAAGAAGGGACATATCAAAAAGCAATGCTACAAATGGAAGAATGATCAAAAGGAAAAGGGCAAAGGAAAAGACAAAGACAAAGATGAAGCCAAAGATGCAAAGCCAAAGGGCAAAAGTGGAGTCAAGATTGAAGAAGTCAATGTGTCACATGCAGGTGATAGTGAGGATGAAGTCCTATTCATGTCTTCACTTGATGCTCATTCACTTCATGCAGGAGATGGTCATGATATGCACTCATGGATCATTGATTCAGGTGCCTCCTTTCATGTCACAGGTTGCAGAGACTTGTTTGTCAGGTATACTGCTGGCAATGAAGGAGTAGTTTATTTGGGTGACAACCATGCATGCCAGATTCTTGGCAGAGGTGATGTGAGGCTTGTGTTTTCAGATGGATCACAGCAGCTTATGCTCCATGATGTCAGGCATGTACCTGAGATCAAGAAGAACCTGCTTTCTACTGGACAGCTTGATGATGCTGATTATGTTACCACATTTGGTCGTGGAAAGTGGAAGATTAGTAAGGGCTCACTGGTTGTTGCCAGAGGCTCTAAGGTGGACACTCTTTACTTCATGCATGCTGGTGTTTGTCACCATGTTAATGTAAATGCAACCGAGCTGCCGGAAATCTCTATGTGGCATAGCCGGTTGGGACACATGAGTGTCAAAGGAATGGAGTTGTCTCGTTTTGGTTACTTGCCTTCTCTAAAGTTCTCAAGTTTTCAGTTTTGTGAGCATTGTATATATGGCAGGCAGTTAGAGCTTGTGCATACAGATGTATGTGAGATGCCTCAGCTTTCTTTGGGAGGGGCAAAATATTTTGTGTCTTTTATTGATGATGCCACACGCAAGGTGTGGGTTTATCCTCTTCGTTTGAAGAGTGATACATTCTCAGTGTTTGAGAAGTTTGTTGCTCATGTTGAGAATCAAACTGGTAAAACACTGAAGGCTTTGCGTTCCGACAATGGTGGAGAGTATATGTCCAAACAGTTTCAGGACTTTTGTGATGCTAAAGGCATCAAGAGGGAGCTCTCTTCTCCTTATGATCCTCCACAAAACGGGACAGCAGAGAGGATGAACAGGACCATTCAGGAGAAGGTCCGTTCTATGTTGTCACATGCTACGTTACCTTGGTTTTTGGGCTGAAGCTGTTATGACAGCCGTTCATCTTATAAATAGGTCACCTAACACGAGGCTTGGTGGGAAAGTGCCAGAGGAAGTATGGACAGGGAAGCCTCCGTCATACAAGCACTTGAGAGTGTTTGGTTGTGTTGCGTATGTCCACATACGCAGGGAAATACGCACCAAACTCGATCCTAAGTCTCACAAATGCATATTCCTAGGATATGGTGACAGAGGTGAAATGGGGTATAGACTTTGGGATCCAATGAATAGAAAGATTATACGCAGCAATGATGTCATTTTTGATGAAACATGCATGTATAAGGAGCCTGCAAGGCAACAGGAACCTGGCAGAGTCATCTTTGATGATGATGGACATCATGGACAACAACCAAGGGCTGTAAATCAGCCATTACAGCAACAAAACCAGCCCTTAAATGGTGTTGAAAATGGTCCAAATGGAGAGCCAGAGTTGGCAGAAGATATCCCTATGGATATACCACAGTTAGAGGAGATACCGGGCATGATCTTTTAACCTTATGGCATGGAACAGGAGCCACCAATAGGTGATATGCAGGCTGGACAGCAACCTGCAAATGATGGTCATTGGGTACGGAGGTCCACAGGACCCTCCAGAATCCCTGACAGGTTTGTTCCAGGGGTTGACTACTTGATACTCACTGACTGTGGGGAGCCCTCTTGTTATAAGGAGGCTTTACAAAGGGCAGGCAAGGCTCTTTGGGAGCGTGCTATGAAGTCAGAGATGGATTCTCTGCACAAAAATGGAACATGGAAGTTGGTGCATTTGCCTACAGGCAAGAAGGTTTTGCCATGCAAGTGGGTTTACAGGCTCAAAGTTGCACCTGATGCAAAGCCAAGATACAAAGCCAGGTTAATGGCTAAGGGCTTCAAGCAGGAATATGGTGTGGACTTTGATGAGATCTTCTCTCCAATGGTCAAAATGACCACACTTAGAGCTGTATTAGCTTTGGTTGCTCATGATGATCTGGATTTGATTCAGATGGATGTGAAGACTGCTTTTCTTCATGGTGATCTCCATGAGGAGATATATATGCAACAGCCAGAGGGTTATGCAGTGAATGGAAAGGAGAAGCTTGTATGCAAGCTGAAAAAGAGTCTTTATGGGCTCAAACAGGCACCAGGGGAACGGTATCATAAATTTGATACATTCATGAAATCCCAGGATTTCAGGAGAAGTGACATAGATCACTGCTTATACACCAAGAAAGCTTTGGATGGCAGTCTATTGATCCTCATCTTGTATGTTGATGATATGTTGATTGTCGGGAAATCTCGTAAAGAGATGGATGCCTTGAAGAAGAGGCTGCATCAGACCTTTGATATGAAGGATATGGGTGATGCAAATCACATTTTGGGTATGCGGATACTCGGGACAGAAATCAGCATGTGTTGTATTTGTCTCAGAAGGAATACATTGGCAAAGTTTTGCAGAGGTTCAATATGAATGGGGGGAAGAAGACTAGTACTCCTTTGCCTCCATATGTGAAACTCAGTGCTATGGACAGCCCACAGTCAGATAGTGGCAGGGCTGATATGGCCAAGATTCCGTATGCTTCAGCTTGTGGCAGTCTCATGCATGCCATGGTTGCTACCAGGCCAGACATTGCATTTGCAGTGGGAGTAGTTTCTAGATACATGGCCAACCTTGGCAAGAAGCATTGGGAAGCAGTGAAAGGTGTCATGAGATACGTGAAGGGCACACAGGATATGTGCATTTGCTTTGGCAAACAGGATGCATTAGTGCATGGTTACACGGATTCGGATTATGCCGGTCATCCAGATAACCGGAAGTCTACTACCGGTTATGTGTTTACATTCACAGGAGGTGCTGTGTCATGGATATCCAGGATGCAGAAGTGCACTGCCTTATCTACTACAGAGGCCGAGTATATTGCAGCCACAGAGGCTTGCAAGGAGGCATTATGGCTATCTCGGTTAGTGGTTGATTTGGGTTATACAGGGGATATTCCATTGTTGCATTGTGACAGTCAGAGTGCCATCCAGTTGGCAAAGAACCCTGTCTTTCATGCAAAGACGAAGCATGTGGATGTGAAGTATCACTTCATCAGAGAGGTGATAGAGAACAAGCAGATTCAGCTTGTCAAGATTCATACGGATGACAACCTGGCTGATCTGTTGACAAAGAGTTTGCCTCCAGAGCGATTTGCTCATTGCAGACACTTGATGGGCATTGGATGAGGCCAGTTTCAGCCTTGATATGGCCTTGTATATTATCATGTACATGCTGATTTTTTCTTTTCCTTCATTTAAGGGCACTTTGCCTTTAAGTGGGAGGTTGTTGGGGTAAAGGCATTATGCCCACCCTTATAGTGTGTACTAGTCCATAAGTTTTATAGTACATAGTACACTTAGTACTTTTAATATACTAAGTGCACTATGTGTACTAGTGCAAATATACATGTGTGATAGGGGAGTCACACACTCATACATTGAGTTGACTTATCCCCACATCTCTCTCTCTCTCTCTCTCTCTCTCTCTCTTCTTCTCTGTGTGTGTCTCCCACATGAAACCCTAACTGTGCAGACAGCTGAGCTTTCATAGCACCTTCAACTGAAGTGAGAGGTGATAGAGAACAAGCAGATTCAACTTGTCAAGATTCATACGGATGACAACCCGGCTGATCTGTTGACAAAGAGTTTGCCTCCAGAGCGATTTGCTCATTGCAGACACTTGATGGACATTGGATGAGGCCAGTTTCAGCCTTGATATGGCCTTGTATATTATCATGTACATGCGATTTTTTCTTTTCCTTCATTTAAGGGCACTGCCTTTAAGTGGGAGGTTGTTGGGGTAAAGGCATTATGCCCACCCTTATAGTGTGTACTAGCTCATAAGTTTTATAGTACATAGTACACTTAGTACTTTTAATGTACTAAGTGCACTATGTGTACTAGTGCAAATATACATGTGTGATAGGGGAGTCACACACTCTTACATTGAGTTGACTTATCCCCACATGTCTCTCTCTCTCTCTCTCTCTCTCTCTCTCTCTCTCTCTCTCTCTTCTTCTCTGTGTGTGTCTCCCACATGAAACCCTAACTGTGCAGACAGCTGAGCTTTCATAGCCCTTCAACTTCTTGGCCCACTGAGTGTACCTCCTAGCCTCAACCTGTGTCATCTCATCTTTTGCTGCTCGTCATCGTCACATGTTATAGTGTGCCGCCGACCATGTCACCAATATCCATCAGAGGTTAAAAATAATTGGGCCTTTTTTTTATTTCATACTAAAAAATCACCTTATTGAAGCTTCTCCACTCTGTATACTTGCATCAACATCATTTGTAAACTGGCAATTTTCTGTTTTAAAAAAGGGTTTTCAGAATTCGAGGCTTCTGCAAAATTGGCCATTAGCATCAAAATAAAGCTGTTGTACACATAAAATTGGGGTTTTTTTCCAAAATAAAAAAAATCAGCTAATTAACCCCTCTGCACATGCCCAAATTTGGGGTTTTTTTGTCCAAATTGACCAAATCGACCCTAATTTTTTTGCCCAAATTAGTATGTGTGTAACCATCTATATGCGTTTGTATAGCTGTGTGCCATGTGTCATGTCCCAATATGTGAGTGTAGATGATGTTTGCAACCTATAAAAGCATGTACTTGGTGTACTTCACAATTTATCTAATCAATTCACATTGAGTCGTGCAATCCTCTCTCTCAAGATTGAGTTTCTCTCTCCAACTCTCTTTCTCTCTCTGCATGACCACTATCTATGGAGCTCTTTGATCCTCCATAGCTCTTGCTTCTCTCACCCACTTGTGGCTTGATCACCAACATTTCTTTCATTAGATAGTTTGAGATTTCGTTTTGCAAGGAGAATCTTTCAGAGAAGTCTATGCTCTGACATGTGGGTATATGCATCTCAAGGACATTGCTAGTGATGGATGGCTAAGCTTCTTGATTGCATGGCTGCCTTGACTTGGGAGAAGTTCAAAATTCAGTTTTATGATCAGTTTCTACCTCTGAATTTCGAGAAGGATGTTTGCAAAGAGTGGGATTGGCTAACTCAGGATGAGGAAGAATTTGTCTCTTCTTATGTGTTGAAGTTTTGGAAGGTTCTCCTCAAGGTAACTCCTTTTATGCATATTTGCGAATGAGAAGCTTTTTGAGTTAGGCTTGTAGAGAATCATTCAGAAAAGCTTGGTGGTGTACCCAAACCGGACTTTACAAGAGTTGATTTACTTGGTCATTGTTTCCTAGGAGGCGCATGTAAAGGGAGCACCGAAGAAGCAAGAATTCAGCTCACACAAGGGAAAATTCAGGGGTGGTTTTGAGTAGAAAAAGGGGACACATCTAAAAGTGTGCCCAAAGAGGTCAAGGATACAAAGGATGGCTTAGTGAAGAAGCCGGGGGGTAGACAGTGTGTTTCGAAGATGTCAAAACAGCAGTATTAGGAGTACAGATAGGAGAGTTACTTGAGCCCATCATAATTCGCGGGGATGGAGCATTCTTGGAAGCCCACTAATTTAACATGTCCAAACCTAGGGAGCTATTGAAAAAGGAGCTGAGTGTGCATTGATTTATTTTCGTGCCTAGTAGTTTGATGTTCAACCAACAACACCCTTAGAAAAAAAGTTGGCACGTCTCTTCCAAAGTTCCAGGATATCATGTTGAGGGCCAACCTCCCACACAAGCTTCCACCGATTCATCCTAAGGATCATTGCATTGAATTAGTACCCAAGATAGATCCACCTAGTAAGTTCCCCTATCCCCTATCTAAGACATTGAAGGGTGAACTAGAACAATAGTTATCTCAATTACTCCGGGCTAGATTTATCGGCCCATCATCCTCGCCGCTCACCGAATCCATCATATTTGTGCAAAAGAAAGACAAGACCACACGTTTATGTGTGGACTACAGGGCACTTAATAAGCTCACCATCAAAAATAAGTTTCCAATGTCCAAAATTGAGTATATTCTGGTGCGTCTAAATGGTGCTAAGTAATTTTAAAAAATAGACCTCAAAAGTGGCTATCATCAGTTTTGGATATTTACAGCCGACATTCCAAAGATGTCTTTCCAGACTGAACGTGGCCATGATGAGTTTGTGGTAATGCCGTTTGGTCTCACCAATGCACCAACACAATAAAATGATGTCTCGAGTATTCCTTCGAGCTCATTGAAAAGTGTGTGTTTATCTTCTTGGATGATATACTAATCTTTTCTGCCACTACAGAGAGCAGCATGAGCGAGATGTGGAGGTGGTCTTGTAACTTTTGCGAGACAATGAGTTCTACATTAATGAGAAAAGAATGCATTTGACCTCTTAGAGTTTCATTATCTAGGATATGTGATCAACGCGTCTGGTATTCGCCTTGACATCGAATAGGTACATGCTATACTGGATTGGGATATACTTAAGACTACTAAAGCGATCAGATCATTGGCGAGTCTTTGCCACGCCTAGAGCACCCATATGGACGAATTTTCCGACTTTGCATTACCTCGTACAAATCTGCACAAGGGCATGAAGACGCCTTTGTCAAAAAGTGTCTGTCACGGACAAGGCTCCCAAGGCCTTCCATGCATTGAAGAAAGTGGCCTTTGCAGCAGGAAGAAAGTTTCAGTAATATCAAGGCTTTCTTTCTAGTTAGGACACGCCATCACTAGTCAATGCATGAGGGTGAATTTTGCCTTGGAAGCACAAAATCTGGGGTGTCCAGGCAAGGGCATGGAACTTGGAAGAAAACATTTTGTTTCATCATCTTTGTCCTCCCACGAGCCTTATTCATCTAAAGCTAGCCTAGGAAAAGCGCTCATATGAATGTTGGAAAGGGAGGAAAGATGGCCATGAGAGAACAATGAGTTGGAAGGTGCAAAGGGATTGCTAGTTAGGCAAGGGGGTGTACCAATCTTGAGTGAAAAACAATGTCCATAGGAGGAGGGGCGGGAGACAAAAAGGAGCAGAACCAGCTCAGCCAGTCAAGTCCAGCTTGTTGGCAACAGAATCACGAGCAGTAGCAGACATCAGTAAGCATACAAAAGTCATACTCCCTTTGCCCTTTCTAAGAGTGTTACTTGTAGAAGCTTTTGGGACCTTTTTACTTGATTAGCAGAGAACAATCACAAAGTAAAATTATGCAAGAGAGATATGGAATGGAGAGAGAGAGAGAGAGAGAGAATTGTACAAATGATTGGGTCCCAATAGCCCCCCAAATTCCCCCCACTTGTAGTACAGTGGGTCATCTAGGGGTACAACAAACCTATGATTTAGTAAAACGGGCGTTTTATTGGCCTAAGATGAAGGCGTACGTTTAGCTAGTTTTTTAGAAATTGGAGACTATGCTGAGTACGAGTTCCTTTGATCATTCTCAATTTGGGCAAACTAGTTAAATGTTTGAGGAGGGAAAGAATGTTATGTACTTGGACACTAATCTATGGATTAGGGATCTAATCCAACAGAGTTAAGGGGCCCTAGGATTAGGGATTATCAGGTTGATACTTGGCTAGGGTTCCTAGATTGATAAAACAAGCGTAATGACACTATATAAATGAGAGCTTGGGTTATTGTGAGATATAGTCGTGTGGATGCACCACCGAAGGTCTGGCTTGGACCAAGAGAGCAGACATGCTCATGCCACGCACATGGTGAGTACGTAGGTTGGTGTGTCAAAGGCCTACGGGTAGGCTTTGGTGGTATGTTACAACTTATGCCGGAGTTAGACACGGGTCTATGAGATTGTGTAGGAAGCCCTAGCCAAGTATCAACTTGCTAATCCCTAATCCCATGGCTCCCTAAGCGCGTTGGATTAGGTCCCTAATTCGTAGATTAGTGTCCAGGTATATAACATCAAGGCAAGGACGCATAATATACCCCAATTAACTTTGGTGCAATGAAGAGAACCCAATTAAGGGTTTGGTGGTGCAAGGGCGCACAATATATCCCAATTAACCCAAGTGCACTGAAGAGAACCCAAATATCTAATTTCTCCTATAGTGGTTGCGTACTTTATGTACAACGTGGTACGATATGATATGCAAACGAGTACGTAAAGTACGCATTGAGATAAGTACTTTAAGTACGTTCACTTTTTTAAAATATTATATATATATATTATAACCTTTTATAATCTAGCAACAATGGTACACAAAATTGTGCAAAAAACAATTATAATTCAAACATCCATGCTCTATAAATGTCAAATGAGTTGCGAGCATACAACATGAAGTCTTGTTGAATCTGAAATCCTAGTACAAACGCCAATAGCCATATGGTTGGCACAAAATAATATGACATTATACATGTTTGATCATAAATCATGAAAGTACAAGGCTAGCCGGCTAGTAGCTACAAGATGAATATGTGACTAGTCAGTGGTTACTACTGAAATAAATACCAATATGCTAACTACTAACTAGAAAGAGCGACCAGTCACCACAAGGCCAGTTGCTAATAAATCAAGTCTCATGAGCCACCACTCACTCATAGCTTGAAGATGAAGATGAATCAAAATTATAATAGCGGCTCCCGCTCTACTACATCACTTGGTACATTAGAACCCGATATCTCCTCAACAATGGTAGAGGGTCGAGGTCTCTCCTCTGGAAGAGTTTGCATTTGGTGCTTTGGATCGCCATACCAGTCGCTCTGTAGCTCTCCCTCTCGAGTGTGCACCACGAGTATACACCTTGGTGCCTTAGAGGCGGAAGGACAACTCTCGAGGTGAAGAAGTGAGGAAGTGGTTGTGAGAGCTCGAGTGACTCGTCTATCAATTCTCTGCGAAGCTATCTGTATATCTCCTCCTGCTCATCACGTACTATGTCGCCCTTCTTGGCATGCTGTTGTTTGCGATGCTCGAGCTCCTCAACATCAACCTACATACCATGTATTCACTAGTAGCTATTAATGACTAGTCACTTTAAACTTTTTATTTAAAGTACGAGTATGGAAAGCATGATATAGTACGATACATATTGAAAGTACCGAACAGATGAGTACAAGTACAGAATGCAACTATGCTTTCCCCAAACCCGAACTTGTACACTCTTGGAATCTAAGTGCTCCACCCTATTCAAGCAGCCAACGCGCACGAGTATCAGAAAAGGAAAAAAATTTGTAGGTTCCCTAGGCTTTGATAGCAACCATAAAACACTTGTGTCTATGAGGTAGGGTTTTCCAAAGAGAGCGAGAAGAGTGCAGCGGAATCACACATATAGCACACACAAGAGTCCTAAACTATTGCTTTGTATTATGTATAAGAAAGGAGTAATAGAACTAAAATTCAAGTACAAGGTGTGGCTGAGAATCAAGACATCAAATCACAATCCTGTGATCCATTGTACACTCTTGGCAAGTACTTTGTCTAGAGAAACGCCTTGGGAAGTCCAATAGTGAGGAAAGTAGATGAATATGATGATTTGGCTACCCACATATACATATATGCACCAATACTCCTAGTTGGCCGATAGTATTCCACCTATATCTTGTATCTGATTGCCACATCATTAATGCCATGTCATCAATGCCACATCAACATTGCCATGTCATCATTGCCATGTGGCAAAGCCATGTGTCACTTGTGTTGTCTGATTTTGCATGTCGGCTACTGTCTGATGTCCGGTTGTGCCTTGCGTACTCGTAGGTGTGTCACAGAGTTTGCGGATCCATGAAGGGTAAAGACATTCCCCTAGTGGGTTAGTTGTATGACAACAATAATCTACCGGTCATAATTGATGCGCCATTTATATACGTTGGTTAGAGAGGATAGAGGAGAAAAGAAAAGCCCAAGCAAACCATGTCAATTATGCACTCATCAATTGTAGAGATGATGAAGGTACATGAGCACACAAGTCTTCTTGAGGCTAAGCAGATGCTTATTGGATGGGGGTCATGTAGTTGCAGTCTTTGTTAAAGTTTAGCTTAATGTTTGGTTTTGGCTCTTTAAGTGCTTTAGGTCTAGAGTTTACAGTTCTCTGTTTTGCTATTTTATGTTGTTGTTTAGTATCTCAGCTCAAAAGGTTTAAGTTCTTATTAAGAAGAAGTGTGTGTATGCTTTTGTGTGTGTGTTTTGTTTTTTGTCTTTTTGTTTTTTTGTTTTGTTTTTTGTTTTTTTGTTAACGTCTTAATTAAAAGTCTTCGTTTGATATTATCTTTTGATTTTTGTTAGTTTATTTATTTTTGATCTTTCAAATGCTTTGTTTTTGTCTTTGTCCTTCTTCACTATTATTTCTTTCTCAAATCTCTCAATTCGTAAGTTCGGATTTTTCTGACCTTATGAAGGTATATGACTTGAAGCCAATTAGACACACATGGTAGAGATGATGAAGTCTTGCGAAGTGCAAGCAGATGCTAATTGTGTAGGAGCCATGTATGACCCCATGATGGAGAAGTGTACTTGACCTTGTGGAGTGTTCTAAAAAACGAAGGTCATTGGTGCTAAGTACCCATTTCAAAGCCAAGTATAGATGTGATGTCTCATTGGAAAAGTACAAAACTTGACTAGTGGCAAAAGTTTTTGATGAGCTCGATGGATTTGAATTCCAAAAGACATTCGCTCCCATAGCCGAATTGACCACAATGCAGTGATGCACACATTCTTGGTCTTAGCTGCACTGGGGAGGTGGCCAATCATGCACATGGATGTAAAGTCAGCTTTTCAAAATAGACATCCTAGGGAGGATGTTCAGCCACCAAGGTTTGTGTTTCTTGGTTCAGAATGTAATTCAGTTATGTTCTCTTTATTTTTCTCATTTACAATTTGTGCCTAGTCTTGCTGTGTGATTCGTGAAGATCTTACTATTTGTGTTAATGCACCAGTCGTAATTTCTTGCATTGTTTTCTCCTCTTCCTTCGTCCTAAATTCTCCACCTCTACTCCAATTTCTGAATCAATACTAGAGTGAAGAATTGTATACATTTAATAGTTTTGAAAACATTCCTTTATCCAAACCACTCAAGTTTTTCCTCTAAGTAACAAAGCGTTACAAATTTACACTCAAAATACCTCAGAATTTTTTTTGTTTTGACTATGACATTTGCCTAGATAACAAAGTCCTCAAATCAACTTGGATTGGTATTGGGATGAGTTGAATTTTAAATTAACAAGCCTTTGACAAAAACAGGCTTGATGTTTTGTAATAGAACTACCTTGTGCTTGAATGGGTTTAAAGTTGACAAGCTTTTGACAGCATCTGGGCCTGCTATTATCTGATTCATACAAGTGCTCCCTGCTAATGCTGTTGTATGACTGAGGGCGTATTTGCAACAACCCTGTCTGCAATAGGTCGGTGTGGTGTTAGTGTGACTTGCAAGCAATATTTTTCAAGGATTATGTTTTAAATGAGACTTTTGCTACCTTCTAGCCAGAAAATCATAATGCATCAAACTGTTTCTTGCATCCAAAATGTTAGTCATTGAAGAAGAGTCCATTTACAATCGGGCAATTAAAGGGTAACTATCCTCTTATGCAGGTCAGAGAGATGCCAAATGTCTTGATTTTGCCTCGAAGTTCTGACTATAGTGAGGAAGTTTGGATGGAAATTCGAGCAAAAGCTGTCACAATTTTGCGTTCGTTTCTACTGGATGGAGTGGTTCCTAGCAGTGCTGTGTCTGATGAAGAGGATGATGATAGAGATTATGGCTGGCAAGACGAAAGGCAAGATAGGCAAGAGAAGGACACACTTTTGTGGTCCAGTGATGGGAAGCCTTTGTTGGGGGATACTCAATCAGGACAGGAGCTTCGCCACAAGCAAATGTATTTTAACACCCCAGATCCTCGCCTTCAGGATGGTGGAGTTTCTCAATCCCTTAGTCAGCGCGATAGTAGGAGTCATGGTAAGGGTGCTGGGAAAAAGGCGAAGAAGCGACCCGGTCGCAGGAAGTCCCAACGAAGTGCAGATTCTTTAGCAACAGAAAGAGAGACTAACTGGGTTGCGCTGCAACGTGATGATCGTGGTGCAAGTATTAGTGGAAGGGATCAGGTGCTCAGCTCCAGCTCCCGGTTTGCTTCACCAGAGGATTCAAAGTCAAAAAGAGAAGGAGAGTACCCTTTTACTGAAGAAGTCATGTCTGAAAGACGGAGCTCATTAGGTTTCAACAATGGGATATTTGGGCAAGCAATCGACCTACTCAAAGAGGGTTATGTTGTTGCATTACGAGCAGAAGATGGGTCGGGTTTCCATGTGGCAAGGCAGCGGGGTCCAGGCCGTGGATGGTGTCTGGACACAATGTCGAATGTTACAATTCGTGATCCAGCAGCTCAGTTCCTTGTGGTCTTACGAAACCGGGTAACAACTTTATTCCTTCCGGTGTTTTTACTGCATGAAGCATAAAAAACCAGTTGAAAATCTAGTCAGCATTATGTTAGATCGCCCTAAAAGTTTGAATTTTAAGCTTCTCTTTGGATGACATCAAGTAAATGTGCTTGGTTCTAACTTCTGTAGGATAGGATTGGTTTGCGGTCTCTGGCGGCTGGGGGAAAACTCTTACAAGTAAGGTTTATTAACCTGTTTTTTTAAAAATAAAAGTTCCTTGAAGACTAATGGGTACTTTCATTCATGGTATTTGAATTATCTCATACACCATCAATTGTGACATGGTAACCTCCTCTTCTATGATTGTGGTTTTGGCATGGTTTTTTCTTCTTTTCGTGTTGCCAATTTGAACTTTTAGAGAACTTCTCCCCTCTCCTTTTCAGGCCAACAAAAAGCTGGAGCTTGTGTTTGTTAATCATACGTTTGATGTATGGGAGAGCTGGATGCTAGAAGGTAGAGTCTTAGAGGAATGCAGACTAACCAATGGCAAGTTTCGCATGGTAAGTCTTCATTACTGTGTCTTGTGCAGGACAAGAATTTCTCAGTTTTTGTCAACAAAGGATTACTGGGATTGACCTTTTCCAATGTTTCTTTTTAATGTAAACTGAGTTATTTTTGATCAATGTCATGATGCTTTCATCCAGTGATCCGGCACAGATTTTGCGTATGAGATCTTTGCCTATTATACCTGTGGCAAGAAACGTAGCTGTAATGTGATGCAACAAGGAAGATGCTAGATATCACCTATGTCAAGAAAAGGAGGGGTCTAATGACCTTCACCTCCCATCCAGAGGGTGGCGATAATGACCTTGCTCTCACGTGGCTTTTGTTATGTTACTTGGAAAACCAAAGCAGTACGCTGTGTAGTAGAAGATGCTAGAGGATCCTTAAGGTCCTGTTGTATCAAGTGAATTATTGATCTGGCTAAGCACATGTCCAATGAAACGTTTTGAACCACTGGTGAGCTCTGTCCAGGTTCACCCGTGCTGTTATAGCTGCACACTTACTCCTTGTCAAAGCAACTTGATCGCCAAACAGATAAATCTTACCTGCCCTTGTGGAAGCTCTGGATGCTAGACGTGGCCTTGCTAGTCTTGTGAGGCAGGGAGAGATACATTGTTACTTTCACTGATAGCATCTAAAACTGAATGTGACTATTGTTTGCAAAGCTAGCGATTAATTGATCTTCCTTCTTCCTGCAGGTTTCCTTGGATATTGCTGTGGAGATTTTGGCAGTGTTAGGAGAAGATGATGGTGTAGCACGATGGCTGAGCTAGATTTTAGTGATGGAGTGGTGACGATTAGATGTATTTTCATTCAGTCTTTATTTGTAATTTCACTCCTTTACTGCTGTATAGTAAAAGCTGTTAAATTAGGTCAGTCAACAAGCTTTATGTGCCTGAAGTTGAAGAGTAATTTTAATCCTTCAATAGAAAATAAGATAACAAGTCTTCCTCTTTGTTATCATGAAACTTACGCTCATCGGTTGGCTTGTGGAGCACATTTTTACCTCCTCCATTACTACAGGCTAAGTTCTTTGCATATGTTGCATAGACCTTTTGTCTTTTGCACGCGTTGACCATTATTTCTGTGTATGTTGGAGCCCTTATGTTTCTTAACACTAGTTTGGTACTAGGACATTTTAAAGTGTACGAGGATGTTTGTGTGTGGTGAAGCTTGCAATTGATGGATGGCTTGGTGCACACGGCAGGAGTTCTTTTTCTTGGCTTAACATGTCGTGAGGTTTGCGTTCCTATCAGTTTTTGTGGGTGTCTCTTGGGTGCAAACTCTCTACCCTGGAGATTGGCAAACCATGAGCGTTGAAGGTGTGCAATCTATTGTGAAATGTTAGCAACCTTTTGTTCTTCAAACAAGGAGAATAGAGATTGATTGGTAGTAATCAAGAAGAAATAAGCAGTGATTGGTAGTAATCAAGAAGAAAATGGCACGTCAATTGCAGGCTACTTGGTTGCAGCAAAGAGGATGCTTCCAAAGAAAGGCAAATGTCACGTTTTGGTAGAAGGCAATGCTATTGATGGTACATTTGTTCGTATCAATTTGAAAAACATGGTGAAGAGGATGCGAGCAGATGCCAAGAATGGCACTCTAAAGGCCAAGGAGAAATCCAATCATGTTGTAGAAATGGAGCTATTTGTTGCCATTGAAGAAGTGTGCAGTGAAACAACTAATGTTGTAGTATATGATGATTCTTGAATCATCAACATTGGGTTGTGTAGGCACATGACTAGTCACAAGGATTGGTATATCTCCCTGACATTATCGTGGCAGTGGAACAATGAAGTGTCCAATCAAAGGTTTATCTACTATTTCACTTATGTTTAAAGAAGCCGGTACAAAAAGCCTTTCAAATGTTCTTTTGGTTCTAGATATGAAGAGACATCTCCTTTCAGCGGTACAAAAAGCCTTTCAAATGTTCTTTTGGTTCTAGATATGAAGAGACATCTCCTTTCAGCGGTACAAAAAGCCTTTCAAATGTTCTTTTGGTTCTAGATATGAAGAGACACATTCACTTGGACAAGAATTGTGCACTCATTCTTGATGGAGATGATAAGGTCATTGCAAAGGGTATTCAAAGGAACAACTTATATTAGCTTTCAACATGTGCAATCCAATCTAATTTGGCTTGCATCTAACTTTGGCAATGAGAGGTATGGGCATCTCAGTATGCAAACTCTTTCAAAGACGTAAAAAGATAAACTAGATGAGCATTTGCCACCAATTTTTGATAGTCTAGATGTTGTATGTGAAGCTTGCATGTGATGGGGGTAAGTAGCACCTAGAAATCCTTTCCTCAAGAGGTCAATTTTAGGGCCAAGGTTCCTCTTCAACTCATACACATTGATCTTTATGGAAAGAGGTCAATTTTAGGGCCAAGGTTCCTCTTCAACTCATACACACTGATCTTTATGGAAAGATCGATACAATTGCAATTGGAGGTTCTTCCTACTTTACATTGATAGATGCTTATAGTTAGGAAGATTTGGGTGTGTTTTCTTTAGGAAAAGTCTCAGGATTTTGGAAAGTTTCAGGAATGGCTCGTACTGGTTGAAAATGGGACGAACAAAATTAAAGTAATTCAGAGCAGACCGAGGAGGAGAATCCATGTCTAATAAATTCTTTGGTTTCACAAGGACAAAGTGGTAGCTCACTACCACCCACACTTCTTGCAACAAACTCCATAGCAAAGTGATTGGAGTGCATGGGTACGAGTAGGAGAAAAATTATCAAAGATATCAAATGCGATGGGAGTTAACCATTGATTGTGTCTTACACCCTTGGAGAGATCTCCATTTCCCTTGGAGTGTGCCTCATGCACTCTTGTCTCACCATCCTTGTTGCATGACATTATAATCTACAATCTAGTTGTTTATCACATGTATGCGTATGTGCTTTGGCTATTTTACCATAGATTGGTCCTTGTCGGAGTAGTTGAACACCCTAGTAACAACCATTACTCAACTCATCGATAATAATGCTCAATCCATACACTTCCTTTCATATTGTCATAAACCAGTCCTTGCTAGAGTTGTTACTTCAACTTACCAACAATATGATCCATGCACATAAAAACAAAGATATATTATACTGTTCCTTTCAAACCATGCATATATAATATATCCACATCACGTGATAGACAGTAACACATCATTGTCATCTCAATCAACATAAATCTCCTTGCTCCATGATTGTGAACCTTAGACTAGGATGGCATGCCACCGATAAGCTTGAACACTCTTGGACCACAGTGATGATCGGAGGAGCCCTACAATGTCTCACATACACCTCAATGCAATTGTCAATAAATCGTAGGAGTTGCTTTTATCAGATGTCACCTATCGCAAAAGCACGGACACTCTAGGTATTGGTGTTAGGAGCCCTACGATGTCAGGTACCAACATGCATGCTTAGTCAATCACCATGCACTATCTTGTGCATATCACTTCGGAGTCGCTTCTTGTCCTCACACCAATCGTGCCAGGAGTATACCCATGTTTGATCGAGAGGGGTCAAGGTCTCAAACAAATGCCTTCATGTGATGCACCTCTCGAGTAACATCCACATGACAATCCATAAACCTGTGTGGTACCTTCACAGGTTACACACAAAAACATATGCACCACATGAATACACTATTTCAAACAAATAAAGAGTATTTATAAACCTGTGTGGTACCTTCACAGGTTACACACAAAAACATATGCACCACATGAATACAATATTTCAAACAAATGAAGAGTATTGCAACCAAAGCATATCATAATCTTATTCCAAAGCAGAGTAAACCATCGCAAGCTTGGTGAACATCATAGCTCTCGAGTTAAAACTTCGAAATCCTCTAGTCATAGTATATCCTCACAAGGTTTTCTCAAGAATCTTTCCTTCTTGGGGAATTTTCCACATGAATAAGGATGGTCATTTCTAACTCTGAGAATCTAAGCCTTATCACATATTGAGAATTCCTTAAAACTATCTCTCCTTGAGAGTGCTTTATCAACTTGTTGGAGAACGGTTCATCTTGAATCCATTATAAGAATATTTATTCATCTAGGCCCTTATTTTTCAACAAAATTCTCTCAATCTACACTTAGCTTTGGGGTTCACCCTTATAGGTCTTTGAATTAGGGGTTCACTACCTAGATGGTGGCTAGTGCTTTCGAGAAGTACCAGGCTCTCCATGACAAGTTTCGAAAGATTTTTCAAATAATAATTTATTCATATGCTTAATTTGATTTTCAAGAGGCTAATTCACTCTCTTTCTCATTTTCTTTCTTTGCTCTTTAGAATTCTACTTGAAGGATTCTTCTCTTTCTATAATTATACTCATTAAATTTTAAAATGATCCCTAATCGTTTCAGTAAACAACTTGATTGAACTAATTTCTTCTTTATTCATAAAACCATTTTCTCTCCCTAAAACCTTAATTCTTCTTTTATCTCTCTAGGATTAGGGCTTCTTCTAAAAATGAAACTTATTCAAGAAACTAGTTTCTCACTTGACTAATAAACCTTTAACCAAGGTTCTCGTGCAAGGGAACCAATTGTACACTTTTACCAAGGTTTCTTTGCAAGGGAACCAATTGTACACTTTTATGTGCACATTTGTGTGCATCCATAGGGCATACACACTTAAAGTGCAAATTTAGTGAATACATCCTTAATTAATACCTTAAAATGAAGGCTCCTAAATCTATTGTACCCTATTTTTACCCTCATAATTCTAGAGGAACAAGTCCTCTATTTATTGAGCTTTTACCCTTGACCATGTTTTTTTAACCTAAGGTCTAATTAAATAGTTAATCCTAAGGTCACTTCTCAGAATCAAATAATATTTCATTTTTGAAAGAAAACCAAAGAATATTCCCTCTCTAAACGAATTAAATTAATCCCTTATTCAAGGCCTATCCTAGGCTTTAAAATCTACAAGGTTTTCATTTTATTAAATTAATAAAAATTGGGCACATAGGCATGTGAAAAAACTTAGAATTTGATAAATTACTATGGTTCTTGCATATTTATTTATATAAAAATCTATAATATAATTTAATTCGAATTAGACCAAATAAAAGTAAGAAAATGCCAATTTTGGATGATAATTAAGAACTATAGCTCTTAAGGCTTAAATGTGACTTTAGGTAGATGCAAAATTTGATGAAAAGGACTTGTGCAATATCGTGGAAGTCTATGTACCTTCGACGCCCATGATTTTTTTGCTTATCCCTAGGTACATACAATACTCCAATTGATAAGATTTTGGTGCTTTGGAAGAGGTTTAACGACAAGGAAGGGGGTTGTACTAATCAAGATGATGTACTTGGCACAGAAAGAAAAAGAAAGTACTCACAAGAATCAAGGTTTAAATAGCTAGTAAGGGGGTTGTACTAATCAAGATGATGTACTTGGCACAGAAAGTTTAAAAAAAAAACTCACAAGCATGAAGGTTTAAACAGTTAGAAAGGGGACTATGCTAATCAAGATGATGTCCTTGGCACAGAAAGCAAAAAAAAAGCACTCACAAGTATCAAGGAAAAAATCATGATCTCTTTAGGAAGGCGCCCGAGGGGGGGGGGTTTATACAAGGTGAACCTCCACATACTATTAGTTCATTATAGTTGATGGCAAGCCATAGCTACCATGCAACTCATGCACATAATAGAAATTGGGGGCTAAACTAAACATTAGTCTAACATGCATTCACTTTATCTAAAGTGAACTAATAGAAGGTATACTACTTTAGTTTTACACAAACCATTTGCCAACTAATACTATGGGTAGATAAACCATTTGCTAACTAATACTATGGGTAGATAAACCACCACCTACCAACCAAATCCACCTTGGCTTTTCCCAAACCATGGTTTTCTAGACCTTAGAAAATCCACCCTTAGTCCACGTAAATTGATTAATGTGTACACATATATGGGTATGCATATTAATTTGATTGAACTCTTGCAATTAAATGTACTAATATTTTAATTAATCTCTAGTAATTGATTAAATTATTTATTTATTTAAATTAATATTTATCATTTTACCCTTTTGATCTAATTAAATTTGCAAGGTGTGCGCACTAATATGCACATGTGTATCCAAGGGTCTTCCCTTTATTTTTGCACATTCACCTTTAAAATAAATTAATCTAAAAAAGGCTTTAATTTATTTACTTATACACTTCTCTTAAAATAATACTCCTTTTTCCATTATCATTAAAATTTTCTTCATAGTAAGAGAGATCTTACATTCTCCCCCACTTGAAAATCTGAGATGTTCTCACCTCGCGAAACTAAGGATAATCTCTTACTATATCTTCTTCCTTTTCTTAGGTAGCATCTTTAGTTTGGAACTTTCATTTAATCAGATAATCCTTTAATATTTGATTCATAAAGGGCTTTTCTTTAACATCCAAAATTACTTCTGGTTCTAGCTTCACTTGACCTTAAGTAGAAAAATTTATAACCAAAGTAAACTCTATTCGAAGAGATAGTGACGCTAAAGCTTCAAGGCATGCACGACTGTAAGTAACTTAAGACCATGGAAAACATAATTTCTTTCATGGGGTCTTAATTTCCCAGACTTATAAGCTATGGGACGTCCTTCCTGCATTAGGATTCCTTCGACATTGAATTTAGTGGCGTTAGTATAAATAACTTCGAAGGGCTTTCTAAACTCTGAAAATTTTAGCACTGGGTTGGTACTAAGGTAACCTTTAGCTTATCAAAAGCACTTTGGCACATTGCAGAGACTAACATAATGGAATATCCTTCTTAAAAAATTTTGTCAAGAGAGAAGCTATTTTAGCATATCTCGGGGAATGAAAATCTCATACCACCCTATCAATCCTAGGAATCCTTTGACTTCCTTTACTGTCACCGTCTTTGATTCTGGACAATCAATGATAGCTTGCACCTTTGCGAGATTAGCTGATATACCATCTTTTGACACTATGAACCCTAAATACTCAATCTAGTCGATAAATAAGGTACACTCACTCTTCTTGGAAAATAGTTTGTGCTTTCTAAGAGTTTCCAAGACTTTACGCACAGGCTTCTCATGACTATAAGTATTCTTGGAGTAAACTAGAAAGAAGAGTAAAATGAATAATCCAAATGCTCTTTGAAGATTTCTTGTATCAATTAATTAAAGGTGGGGTCTTTGTCAATCCGAATGGCATTTCTGTGAACTCATAATGTCTATATATGTCCATATATCGGGTGTAACCCATCTTGGGATTCGGGGGAATATCTTGTTCCTTAAAGAATACTAAATTGACTAATCCAAATTCTCTTTGAAGATTTCTTGCATCAATTGGATTAAAGGCTGCAGGGGTGTTCGTCAATCCGAATAGCATTTCTATGAACTCATAATGTCTATATATGTCCATATATAGACATTTCTGTGAACTCATATGTCTATATATGTCCATATATCGTGTATAAGACGTCTTGGGAATATCTTGCTCCTTAATCCTTCTCTGATAATATCTAGAATTTAAATTAATCTTTGTGAATATTTGGCCTCCATGCAAACGGTCTAATACCTCATCTATCCTAGGAATAGGGTACTTATTCTCAATACTAAGCTGATTTAACCCACGATAATCAATGCGCAATTTGAGAGTCCCATCCTGCTTCTTCTAGAAAAGAAGTGGTGCACCCCATGGGGATACACTAGTCAAACAAATTCTTACTCTCCAAATGTTGCCTCAATTTGAGAGTCCCATCCTTCTTCTTCTAGAAAAGAAGTGCCGCACCCCATGGGGATACACTAGTCAAACGAATCCTTGCTCCAAATGTTGCCTCAATTTCTCCTTGAGCTCGATTGCTTCTGGAATGACTATCTTATAAGCTCTCTTTACAGTCAATTAGGCTATGAGAATCAACTTTATCTTGTGATAAACCTCATGCATCAGGGGCATTTTAGTCAAATCTTCAAGGAATACATTGGCATACTCAACCATTATGGTTGATTCATAGCCGCCGATTCTTTGCATACAAGATTGAGCTTCACAACATAAATTGCTTGCTTCTTCTTGAGTCCCTTCAATAATTTGATGATTTAACAAGTTATAGGGCGTGAGTTCTAGTTACTTCAATCCCTTGCACCTTGTTTCCATGGAGATCTAAGAAGAAAATGGTCCCTTTGTGAGATTGAATATCTGCTTAGTTCCGTGTGAGCCAATATATTCCAAGAATTCCATTGTAAACACCTAAGCATAAGATTTTGAACTTACAAATGAGAATTGAATTACATTTGTCTCATGGTGCGAGAAAATAAATTTCCACTTGCAAATTCCACTTACATTGGTTTACGTTGCTTTCTGGTTGATTATTAAGTTATGCATGCATCCCGGTGACATAAAAGAATGAGTGCTACTTGAATCAACAAAGACTACCATAAATTTTGTTATTAGCTTAGATTTGAGACATAAAATGACATCTACTCAATATCTATTACTACAATAAACTTTTCTACATCTTCATCCCAATGTTGATGCTACATAAATAAAGACTCATAAGGATGTTCTAAATAAAATTCTTGAAAAATTGAGATTAAAATTTGCATGAAAACATAGCCACCACACATGCGTAAGTCCTTGGCCATAATATAGAAAAATGCTATAAAAGGTAATCCATAAATTTGACCATATGCATAAAAGCAATGCATAGCCAACAAAGATGGGCCCAAAAAAGCAATGCATAGCCATAAATCGAATATATGCCATTGTTTTATCATGTCTTGTTTCTAGATTTTAGGTATCGGCGGGTATCTTAGAGATATTCTTGAGTGGAATGTCTTCCCTTCGCACAGGATCAGGAGGATTGGGGTTGGCCATTCCACTCGTTCGGATCAACAAGAATTTCTCCTAGATACTGCATTTTTAATTTTACACAACATTACTTAAAATACAAGACAAGATTCAAACAGAAGACAAGATAACATATATTCTAATAAGCTTTATTTGAATACACCAAGAAAAGGTAATCAATGACCAAGCCTAGCTCTCATAGAGTGATGATGCATTTGAATAGATATGCCAGGATGCACCCAATTAGAGGCTTGGGATAGTTGTCTAAGAGTCCTATACATAAGTCTATGAACCTTGAGATCTCTCTAATGAATATTAGTTTGAGATCCTATGTCAAGGAATATATTGCCTAAGAGTCCTATACATAAGTCTATGAGCCTTGAGATCTCTGACTAAGAGGTCCATAAAGAAATGCCTCTTAAGACATCCAACCGAATAAGCATCATCGTAAGGGTAATGTTCTTTGATAGCCACTCATCCTGGAATAGCTATGATCCCTAATCTTGAGTACCCTGGCTTGCTTGGTTACACAATAAGGCTTTCTAGTTAGGTGCAAAGCATTTGGATGTTGTCAAAAGGATGCTGATGATGAAGGAAGGTTAGATCAAGTAGTTAAATGCTCAATTGTCTAACAAGGAGAATGAATACAATGAGTTAATAGAAGTTATTCATGCTCAGCATTTGCAGAACCATGAATTGGATAAAAAAGCAAAGGATCTAGAGGCCAAGAATAACAAATTAGAAGGGGTATTAGAGAAGATAGTCAAACATGGGCCCACCTCTAATTTGGATGCACATGAATGAGTAAGAGAACAAAGCCCAGTTACTACATTGTCAAAAAATAGTGGAAACTACAGATGCCGTATACATGCCGGCACTGATAAGCTGAAGAATCTTACACAAGATAGTGGAGCACTCTCAAAAGTCTTCTCAAGATAGATGGTGAAGACTACACTTTCTCATTCAAAGTTCAGAACAATTAGTGATGATCTCGTGCATGCACGATTGCAAGATGTGAAGAATGCATTTACTGCAACAACTGAAACTTAAGGTATATGTGACAAAGTTGGTTTAAGTAGAGAATCCTATGCAATGATCCACAAACAAATGGATACAAGTTTTAAGTCCATGTTGCAAAACAAAAGGGTAACTCCACTGTAGTGTCCTTATAGTGTCAGAAAAGCAAGGCAACAATTGAATAACAATGTCATTGAACTCATTGGTGAGCCTAAACACATAGTTCACTCACATGAATTCCTATGAAATGTATGTTCAAGAATGTGGTGGCACAACACTGAAATTTGTACTAAAACATGATGAGAGTGAAATTGTAAAGAATCAAAAGATAGAAAGAGTAAGTTTGACATTGATGAACAGGGCATTGGATCCTTTCATAAAGCTAGGTGATCCTCAGTACTTCAGTGTTCAATTTGAAAATGAAATCCGGTGACTCGCAACATTTGAGGTTTCAAAAGAGGACCATGAGATCCTAAAGGTGTTTTTCAATCTAACAGAAATTCCTATTGTGGTTCAACGTCAAAAAGCAGGTGAAATTATACATGTGGATGGTTTTGAAGACTACTCAGTGGAATGGCATCTTGCAGGTGATCTAAAGACACTAAAGTGCATGTTTGGTGTCTCAAATGATGCAAATGCAGAGTTCGCTTGCTTGTATTGCATGTGCTCAAGGAAAAAGTGTAAGAATGGAAAAAAGGCGTGGAATATGAATATTGGGGAGGAAGGTGCACTGACTCGTGATTAGTTCATATGGGATGGCAGAACAATGGTTAGGGTGGATCCAAAGTGAGACCCTATACTTGGCATTCCTTTAACACAAGTCCATCCTTGTACCATTTGTAGAATTATGGAAAAATTGGTTTATGAATATATATGTTTTTCATATAAGATGCAACCAACGTCAGAGGCCCAAGCAGTGTGTAAGAGAGTGGAGGAGGTTCTTTAATCATGCGTGGTTCTATATAAAGGGAAAGTCAAAATCAAGTAAGATGAGAAGAGGTCGGGTGCAAGTGGAAATGTGTCATGCAAACTAAGTATTGGTGGAGCCAAGGCTAGAAATTTTTTGTCACCACCAAGGAACCATGAAGGCAATTTGTTAGTTCTCCAACCATGGAAGTATGAGGCATGGAGGAAGTTACACATGGTTGTCCCAGTCCATAGTAATAATGGCAAGACTAGAATTGCAAAGGCTAATGTATGGATTGCCTTTGATAAGGTTTCTACACTTCTACAAAAAATGACATTCAACGAAGAAGATGCCAACGACTTTAAAGAAGCTATGAGTACGTTTTACAAGTACATGGTGGAGGCATGGACATCAAGTAGCATAACACATTATATGGTAAGATCCCCAATTTTGTATGTTCTTATGTTGTTTAGCGATTCTTATTGAAAATAAACATTGTGCATATGCTATTGTCACTTTTATTCTAGCACATTTTGGAGGCTCATGGTCTCTACTTTGCAAATCAGGGAAGCTTAGCTATCTGGTCGACCCAAGGCATGGAGAAACTTCGGACAATCCATTTGGCTGCCATTTGGTCAGTAAAGTCTGCTATGTTTGGAATACCCAGTCCACCTTGTTTTCTGGGTTGTGTGCATACATTCCAAGAAACTTTAGGAATTTTGGCTTCCATTGCATTTCCCGACCATAGGAAGTTCTTGCATAGTTTCTCCAACTGCTTTAAGTCAGAGTTAGAGAGTCGCCAATATGACAAAAAGTATATGGCATGGGGAAGAGGATATGCTTTAGAACTACAATTCTACCAACCAGATTATGTTGCATACCAGACCATTTCGTGAATTTATTATGCACTTTGTCCAAAACTCATGACCATCTTTGACACATAGACACTCCAAACCCCATTGGGATCCCAAGGAGCCTGAATATTTGTCCTTCCTAAAGAACCGTACATCCCTGATCCAGCAACCATTGTGGTGGCTTTGCAAGAATAGTTCTTATCCTGGTTTTTGAGTAGTTAATAATTGAACTTGAGGCCAGACAAAATAGCTGCAGGCATTTCCAAAATGTACGAATTGAGGCTGAATCGTTATGTATAAGACCATTCGTATCATCAGCAAATTGTTGAAGACAAGTTTAGCTATCATTTGGCAGATAGATGCCCTGCATCTGTCCATCTTCCATGGACTTGTGCACCAACCACTCGAGTGCATCAGGTGCAATGGCAAAAAGTAGTGGGGCTAGAGGACAGCCCTGTCTAATAGATCTGAACAACTCAAATGGCTATGTTAGATTACCATTGACTGTGACCCTAGCCCTGGCATTACCAAACAGGACATGCACCATTTTAATGAAGTTAGGCCCCAACCCCATGTCTTTGAGGGATTGTAGAACAAAATCCCATTCTAGTCTGTCAGCTTTGTCAAAGTCAATCTTAAAAAACATAAAGTCTTGTTGGGTCTGTTGGGCATGTTCAACTCCCTCCCATAGGGCAATAATGGCATCCTGAATGTATCTGCCTTTAATAAACCCTTTTTGTTCGGGTCTTATACGATGTTGCAGATGTCCAGATAATCTTATGGCTAGAACTTTGGCCTAAATTTTATAGGCTATGGAGAGCATGGTGATTGGTCGGCAGTTAAACCCTTTTTGTTCAGGTCTTATCCAGTCCTGCAGATGTCCAGATAATCTTATGGCTAGAGCTTTGGCATAAATTTTATAGGCTATGGAGAGCATGGTGATTGGTCGGCAGTTAGATATATCTTCTTTGGCCCCTCTCTTATGAATAAGTTTGATGATCCCTTTGTTTATGGAGAGTGGAAGAGCACCAAATCCGATAGGTTCTTTCCGGTCAGGCCAGAATTGCTTCTTCTATCTCCCCAAAATACGAGCGCCAAACACTTCAATAATCTGCGCCTCTGCAGGTGCGCTGCTAACGGATGAGGCTGCTGATGCGCCTGTGGATGTTTTATTGTGTGACTCTGCTTCGCGCCCTCCAGGTGCTTGCAATCTTCTCTGTGCCACATCACTGTTGAAGAGCTCATGGCAAGGAGGTTGCTTAGCTGCTCACCACTATGATGGGCCTTAGGCTCAGTGTGCTGTGTGAAAGGTTGCTCCTTGTAGAGATGTGCCAAGATGTTGCAAGAACCTTCTACTTTGTCGATTCTGCTCTGTGTTAATACCTCGCTCTGTGTTAATACCTGCCTTGTAGTGCTAATGTCTCTCTCAAGGTTCTCCTAGTTGATGATCTCACTTCTCTTTGCTTGCTAGCCTTCGAGCTGTTGACACTACTCTTCCACTTGGGCTCCCAATCGTGAATGACAGGCTTGTCGCAGTTCTAATGTGCATGCTCCTCCCCTTGCTCTACACATGTTGCACCCTCACACATTGCATTTCTCAACAAAGTAGGGCACTCATATCACAATAGATTTGAAACAAGCACAAAGGTTGTTATTTCACTATGTATAAATCTCAATAAAAGGCAATCCTTAGTAGATGGAGAATTTTAAGTTGTGATATTTTTTAAAGGGGAATTCAGACGAGTGATTAAACAAGCAGTTGCTGGTTTTAATTTTTAAAAATCATCAAACATTGAAACTCCAGAGATCTAAAGTTTCATTCAATTACACTATTATAATTGCTTCTGTAAGGCTTACATGACATTGCAACAATTTTTCCAAATGAGACAAACTCTAGAAGTAACAATAAAGCTTGTAATTCAATAGATAAAGCAAAACACGCGAGGGATTTAGAACATCGGGAGCACAAATAAGAAGAGTGAAATATTGGGGGAACCAACCATGAGCAATAACTTCAACATCAACAAGCGTAGTTTCAAATTCAATTGGTAGATACACGTAGATTTGAAACAAGCTTTAGTTTCAAATTCAATTCGTAGATACATATAGATTTGAAACAAGCACGAGGTTGTTATTTCTTTAAATCTCAACGAAAGGTAATCCTAAGTAGATGGAGAATTTGAAGTCATGATATTCTTTCAGAATTTGGACGGACAAGCGATTGAACAAGGAGATTCAGCACTTTTTAATCCTTAAAAATCATCAAACATTGGAAGCCTAGAGATCTATTAGACCATGGTCCCCAAGTTCACCATAGTGGTGGATCTCAAGTTCACCATAGTTACAATAGTATCCAAAGCTAGTGTCTAAAGGAGAGCCTTCAATACAACTGGTGGGGTTTGCAAGGGCCTTTGGTAGTTTTTAAAAAAATTGTATTGTGAGGGAGTTTTTTATTTATTTATAGTGAGGGAATGGATAGACCACATGCCATTTAGGCATGCGGGAGGAGGGGCTTGTATTGAACCCAAGCTGTCATGGTGTAGGGCCAGAGCCCTTAGGAAAGTGTGGGTATACTTCATGAAGGAGAAGAGTGAGGTGTTCACTCATTTTCAGAATTTTAGAGTTATGGTTGAAAAGCAAACAGGGAAACATGTAAAGTGCCTAAGGTCAGATAGAGAGGGAGAGTACTTCTCCAATGAGTTCTCTGAATTTATACAGAAGAATGGTATTCAAAGACAGTTTACATGCACATACACTCCACAGCAAAATGGAGTTACTGAGCGAAAAAACAGGTACATTGTTGAGATTGTGCTAGCATTGATGGGAGAGAAGAATATGCGGCATAGCTATTGGGCTGAGACTGTTTCTACAACAGTTTACATCATGAACAGGACTTTAACTACAGCCATACATGATGTAACTCCAGAGGAGAGGTTTACTGGCAGAAAACCTAATTTGTCTCATCTAAAAGTCTTTGGATGCATTACATATGTGCATGTGCTGGATAGGCTGAGAACTAAGTTGGATCCAAAAGCTGAAAAATGTGTGTTTATTGGGTATTCCCTTGAGCAAAATGGATACAGGTGTTATAACCCTGCTACACGTGCGTTGAGGGTAAGCAGGGATGATCAGTTGGTATGCTGCTGAAAAAGAAGCTATTGAGACTTATGTGAGTGAAAATGTGGTTGCACAGAATGCAAGTCAGCAATCATAGACTTTGATTGGACCAGGAGAGTCCTCATCTAGTGGTTCAGTTGATAGACAATGGAGTGGCAGGCTGCGTCATAATACTAGTCCTGTAAATGTGATTAGTACATCACATAAAAACAAAGAGAAAGTGGTTGAGCCCCTTAGTATGCCTGACATTTTTGCAGGGCATTCTCATGTTAATGGAGAGTCTAGTGGCTCAGAGATGAGCCTTGATGAGGATCTTGGGATACCAGGTATGAGAACACTTGGTGTAAAGAAGACTATGGAAGCCATGAATGCAAAGCTGCGAAGATCTGGGAGAGTGAAGAATCCTGTGCAGAGGTTTACCGATGATGTGGTTATGTAGCACATCACTTTGCATACATGGGAAAAGTTGTACAAGTTTTAGAGCCCACATACATTGATGAGGCTGTTGGAAATGTGTGTTGGGAGAAAGCTATGGATGAGGAGATGGATGCACTATATGGAAATGAGACTTGGAATTTAGAGCAATTGCCTAAAGGCAAGAAAGCCATTAGATGCAAGTGGATGTACAAAGTAAAACATAACAGTGATGGAGGCATAAGCAGGTACAAGGCTAGATTGGTAGCCAAAGGATATGCGCAGACATATGGCATTGATTATGAGAAAACTTTCAGCCCAGTTGCCAAGATGGCAACAGTGAGAGTTGTGATAACAGTGGCTGCGTCAAAACAATGGTCTTTACATCAGATGGATGTAAAGAATGCATTCTTGCATGGGGATTTACAGGAAGAGGTGTATATGGTGCAGCCACTCGGTTATGAGGATGTGAGTCACCCCGAGCATGTTTGCAAGTTGAAGAAAGCCTTGTATGGCTTAAAACAAGCACCAAGAGCATGGTCTGACAAGATTTCTGAATATCTTGTCACTATTGGCTTTCATGTAGCCAATGCAGATTTCTCACTGTATGTGAGACAGTGATAGAGGGGTTGTGCTTGTTGTCATCTATGTAGATGACCTGATCGACCTGATCATTACGGGGGACCATGATGCAAAGATCTTTGATGTAAAGATCTTGCTTAGACAGAAGTTTGAGATGAAGGATCTGGGAGAGCTCAGATATTTCTTGGGCATTGAGGTGATTAGTCACCACATGGTATTGGATTACTGCAGAGACAGTATGGCTTGGACATGTTGTCCAAGTATGGTATGATAGGCTGTAAGCCTATCTCAGTGCCATTAGATCAGAATAGCAAGTTGATTGCAGATTCAGGAGAGATTTTGGAGAATCCTACTATGTATAGGCGCATAGCAGGAAGCTTGATCTACATGACGATCACCAGGCCAAATTTGAGCTATGCTGTTGGGTTGGTGAGTCAGTTTATGCAGGTTCCCCGGAAGCCGCATTTGGATGCATTGAGACGCATACTGAGGTATGTAAGGTCTACTTTGCATTGTGGACTATTTTATTAAACTGGGTGTGACTTGGAGTAACAAGAAGCAGTCTACGGTTGCTCTATCCAGTACAGAGGAGCCGAGTACAGAGGTGTTGCTAATGACAGCATGTGAGGTAGCTTGGTTGAAAAAGCTACTTGTAGATTTGGGTCTATCAGTGGTGGATAGACAAGTTGTCATTTTCTGTGACAAATTAGCAATATACAATTGGCCAGGAACCCAGTTTTTCATGCTCGCACGAAAAACTGGCAGCATGTGAGGTAGCTTGGTTGAAAAAGCTACTTGTAGATTTGGGTCTATCAGTGGTGGATAGACAAGTTGTCATTTTCTGTGACAACATTAACAATATACAATTAGCCAGGAACCCAGTTTTTCATGCTCGCACGAAGCATATAGAGGTCCACCACCAGTTTGTCACAGAGAAGGTTTTGGCAGGAGACGTTGACCTTGTCTATGTCAGCACCACACAAGATCAGGTCGCTGACATCTTCACCAAAGCATTGGGTACAAAGAAGCTCCGCAGATTCAAGGCTTCGCTTGGTGTACATGAGATGGATCAAGGGAGAGTGTTGAGATATTGAGCTCATCTAATGAGGCAATGGACACTGATGACCCGCCTGGAGGATAGGCCCCACACTTACACCACTGGCATGGTTGGTGAGATTATGGGTAATATGCGGAGAGTGAGATGACAGGCTGTGTGACAACCATTCTAAAGACTGGCATAGTTATAATGCCAACTCATTTAGTTGAATTCACACTATAGAAAACCTTAGTATGTATTTAGTTGAGTACCTTTTCATATTGTGTGTACTCTTATCTTTGTATATGGTGTGTTGAGTGTTGTGTGAAGAACATTTTCAATCTCTCACCTTGTGTGTTCTCTTGCAAGGTTTTGTGAGTGTGTATGTGCTTGCAAGAGCTTAAGCTCTCTTTCCCCCTGCATCTTTTAAGTGCAAACATTTTCAAGAAATGCTTGGGTACCCACAATTTAGCTGTCTTCTGTCTATGTGCGTCCACTAAGGTCTTGGATACTGAATTCAAATTGAGACTAGCTTTTCCAGTTTTGCCATTACAAAAAAGAACCATAATTTCTTGAAACATTCTCTGGCTTCTCTTCTCTCGAGGTTCAATTTCACTATATGTACCGCATCAATTTTCAAATAAGGGACTCAAGGTATGATGCATCTCTCTCAATTGGGGTTATTTAAAGATCACAATGCATTGCTACCACATAGCAAGCCACTTCTATTAATTGCTAGAGTGTAATTACAATACACAAATAAGTTGATTTCAAAATTGACTCTAAAATATATTTCAGAAATACCATTTGAGCTTAAAGGAGGTTGCCCTCAGAAGCTCATACACAATGCTTAGTCCTACCTAGGAGGAACAAGAAAAAGCTGATATGCATCACATTAAAAAAACATTCTACTTCTACTTAAGTAATCTGTTCTATTTTCTCCTCATGATTTATGCACATGATAGCAAGTCACTAGTGAGCCAACCCAGCCAACGTATCATATACCGAACTGGAGGCACTCTTCAAAAAACCGACTCTATTTCCTAAAGATAAATTGAAAGCAATTGTCTGCATTTAACTCTACCCCCTAGTACAGCTCAAAAGTTCCCGTCACAAATGCTCAAAAACAGAGAAACAAATGACAAATCATTTCAACCACTTTTGCAATTCACATTAGTTTATTTCTCATCACCATGGCAAACTCATAAGAACCAAGAAACACAAGTTAATGTTTTTAATGAAGAGCTTGTTACATAAAACTCACGCCATACTCACATCACACTTCTCAATAGCTATCTATCATGGGCATAAGATATTCACATTAGAACCAAAAGCATTGAGAGTCTGTTTATAAGCAAAACATCAAGGACCTCAAATGTTGAGCGAGTTTGCTTGTAAGTGCAAAATCCTGAAGAGCACCACCCAAGTAATGGTGACCCACATCACAGAATCAGTTAGTAGGAAAGCATCTCACCATTTCACCTTGTACAAAGTCAAAAGAAACCATCAAAAACAACTGCAGTGAAAGTGAACAGTGACTACCTTTAAAAACTCAGAACAGCTTGATGACAGAAGTAACAGCTCTATAAAGAGAGAGCATGTGTTGAAAAACACAACATGAGTTCCATTCCAGAACCTCATTTTAAGTTAAAAAAAACATATCTGCATGTGCAAATAAGGCAAGAAAAGACTCGATTTAAAATGCAGTCAGGAGATTATTTTCTTCAAAACAATTTCATACTTGGACCAACACAAACAGCTGATAATTATCAATAGGTCGTGTGATTACACAACTCTAGACATTACTGCACATAATTTGTGCACAATGTTACCCAGCTTATGTACATAGTTCTCCTAGGTTACTGCTTCAAAACAGAGAGAACTTCTCACATATTTAAGAAAGAGACTTCACAAACGTAACTACTGATACTAGTTTTTAAGATGAGGAAAACACTGGGAGACCTCAGTTTTGGGATGCTTTGCTTCTGCATGTTCACGGCACTTCACCTCACTTGTTGTGCACATGAATGTCTGCATGCACACCTTGCACTGCGCAGACACATGTCATGAGTTTAAAAACCACAGAAAGCACACAAACATATGCAACCATAGCTTCAACATTAGGCCACCTGAATTGACATAGCTTTTTTGTTGGATTCCAGCTGGCTACCTGCATCCAAGGTAACAATCAACCTTAGAAACAAAGAACAGCACAGTGAGGAATCCTAGCAATCTCAGACTAGTCTTATAGAATCACTTTCACAACACATTCCACTACTTGAAATCACTAGTGCATCTCCAACTTGTGTTGTTTTGCATCTCCAGAAAGTATGCAATAACATGAGACCAAAAAAAAAGTATGTTGACACAATATGAGGTTGTGATGCACTATCCCTCTTCCTTTCTTCCAGGCATAAAGCAGGGCATTCCATAGAAAATCTGTAATGTAGCCAAACTACAAGCCATTGGCGATAGCACACAGACCATGGTTGCATGAAATGGGAATGAAACCAACTGATGCCTATGCAATCGAATGGCCTAACATGAAGCAAAAATGGCTTGGAGACGGCAAGCCCTTCACATTATATAGTATAAACAAAAATGTAAAATTGTGAAATTAAATACAGATAAAGAAAAAAGTTGAGAGCGATAAGAGGAAGAGATGGCGATGAAAAATTGCTAGAAAAAACAGTTTCCTGTTGCTACAACACATTTTTTTGAACAAGGCACTGCTTAGACTTAAACCCTGGAACAAAAGCATCACCCCAAAAAATCCAACAAAATTATTGGGGATGTTCTGGTGGGCAGAGAATTGTAGAGATCGATTAGAGCACAATCCAAACTATCTATTGCCAATATGTCCCAAAACAGGCATCAAGGGAGCATGAATAAAGACACATCAGCAGCTGTTACATGGCATTGGAAGAGTGATAATGCTTCCAGGCTGCACAAATAGGTTTATGACATGCCAATGAGGTGATAGCTCAAGTGGTGAAGGTGTTTGCCTGAGACCAAGAGGTCTTGGGTTCAAAACCCCCCTTGGTGCTTCCTCGGCGCGGCATCGCCTACGGGTGGATAAATAATTTCTTTTCTCTACATTTTGCAAGCTTCAATGGTGCAGCCAGGGTCTGACCTGCACATCAATAGGTTTGATTGTTTCATGAACAGCAACCACCATATGAGAAAGCAACAACCAATTATGATGGGACTCTGGCAAATTAGTATAGTATATTGATAAAAAATGACCTAGCTATCTACATGTGTCAGCATCATTTTGTGGCTAGGCAAGAATCCTTCCAACTCTCTAAAAAAAGTCTTCTTGATGGGATACCATTCGTGATGGAGTGTGTGCTTCTCATCTCAAGCTGCCTAGATGCCCTCAACGCAAAAAAGGAAAAAAAAAAGATACATACCAAAATCCCTTCCCCTGCATAGGCGATATATCTTACTTGGTTAAAACTGGGAAACTAGGATACATACTAAAATCCTTTCCCCTGCTTAGACGCTATAGCTTTCTTTTTCTTTTTCTTTCTTCTTTTTTCCGACTAGACTTAGGCCCAAGATCCTCCTGTAGTAACTTTTTTCCCCGCTTTTTATCTGCCCATAGGTGATGCTGCCGAGGAAGTACCTTGTGGGGTTACTCAAGACCTCCTAGTCCTAGGCAAACACCTTCACCCTTAGGTTATCACCTCGTTGGCCTTAGACGATATAGCTTACCTGGTTAAAATAGGATGATGCATTCATTGGCATAAATGAAATGATAAGCAACCCACTCTGCCCATAAATGAGGTGCAGTCCCACGTGTTCAGGATAGACACACCATCCTTCATCTTTTTGCATGAAAATACAATGTCCGTCTCTGACTTCTCCAAAGCTGGAGAGCAGTATCACCATAATGACGGCTAGCACTACAAAGCAAAGTAGATCAAATGAAAAAAATTGGTCTTCATCAAGCTTACACAGGGCAGCAAAACTCATTTTCCACTAGTTCTACATGCCCTAGGACTAAAGGACGGAGACAGGTGTGTTGTATATGTCAACTGACTAATAACAAGACCTTTCTAGAAAAGAAATTTGTTCACCTGTATATGCAGCAGAAAGGTTCAACATTTTTGAAGTAAGAAAGGGAGAAGTGTCACTCGAGAGTCTGACCATGATGTGCCTGTAGCAGGCAGAGAGCATATCTGCATCTATCTCGCAACACGTTGAATAGGGCATGGTCGTGAGTAAGAGGAGGCAACATTGAAAAGATGCTCTGGAATATGGAACATAAATTTAAAGACACAACTGAAAGGTAAGGCCGGAAGAAGGGAAGGGGGCTCCATGTGACGGTCCACATAGCTCTGAATTATAGGCTCCAAATTGCCCATAGTAGCAGCAGGGCAACTACTACACTTGGATGACTATACACAGTAAGATCTCTAAAATGCACAGAATTGCCTTGCGGGTAATTTGAAATAAAATCTTAAAGAAAAAGGTAGCATCGTACTTACATGTCCCAAACTCAGTTACCTTGGCATGGCAAGACGGATCAACGACATAGCTGGCGAGACTAAAGAACAGTAATAACCCTAATTCAGTCTACGGTGTGCATTTGTCAGACAATATATGAAAATAATCTCAAAGCTTCCCAACTCTTTTCTTTTATACCCCCGTCTGTAGTAGCGTACGGCAATCTCAGAAACCCTAAATTTCCCCAATAAAGTCTTGACCTAGGAAAAAATCGAAGAAAGAAGAACCTTTGGCAGATTTGGATTTTTCTTGGGCTCGTTCGCGAGCCATCTTCGCTTTCTGGCCATTCCCGCCACCCATCTTTCGAGATCTGAAGCCAAGCAGAGACCGCAAGAGGCGGCAGGCACGCCCTTATCAAAGCTGCCAACCACAGCGAATCATTCATTGATCTTACAAAACAGAACAAAACTGTGAAGTCGACATGAAATAGATCGGATGCGAAACGGCATACCTAAACACAGAGACACAGCGATGGAGGGATCAAAACCCTGAAGGACGCGCTCTGCAGACATAAGCAAGCCCTCGTGTCCTACAACTTAGGGTCCGCCCACACCAACTGCGTGTGCCTGCCTGCCTGCCCTACACGTTTTCCCCCGTATTCTTATCCATGGCTTCATTGTTCATGTTTTATTCTTATCCATGAGTATGTATGTATGTATGTATGTATGATTCTTATCCATGAGTATGTATGTATGTATGATTCTTATCCATGAGTATGAATGTATCATGTATGCTAGGTTCGCACCTTCCCATGGTTAGGGCTTGTACCACCATATGCACATAAGGGTATGTTCGCACCTTCCCGGCCCGAACGTCTTTAGCCACATTGTAAATTCGGGCTAGTTGTCCAATTGGACCACCACCATGCGAGGCAAAGGCTTCCAAACTCTTTGCACCAAACACATGAGCTTTGTCATGTGAACCCGCACCCACTAATTTTGGAAGCCTTGCACCCTACTAACATCGTATGCTAGGTTCGCACCTTCCCATGGTTGGGGCTTGTACCACCATATGCACATAAGGGTATGTTCACACCTTCCCGGCCCAGCCACATTGTAAATTCGGGCTAGTTGTCCGATTGGACCACCACCATGCGAGGCAAAGGCTTCCAAACTCTTTGCACCAAACACATGAGCTTTGTCATGTGAACCCGCACCCACTAATTTGGAAGCCTTGCACCCTACTAACAAGGTCAAAATCAATTCTTTGAACACGCAATATGCTATCATTCCCTAGTCTTTAAAACACCACCCGACAATCTACAACAGACATCACAAACTTTCGCATGGATGCTCGTGAATTGGGCGTAAAGACTATCTAGGTAGGGTACCTCTGGTGGAGAATCTCGATCATTTGGAGTAATTGAATTATTCAAAACTATATTGATAGCTCTTGCACAAACACTCCACATCCAAAACTCGTGAGATCCAAGAGTCTGTCAAATTAAAAAAACTTTTCAGATTTAAGAACCAACAACAAATAAAAAAAAATTTTAAGAACCAAGAACTATAGAAAATAAGCTCAAAAATTAAGTAAAATTTTTAGTGAGTTTTTAATTTAACCTACACTGCTATCAATCTCGGTATATTTAGATAGAAGATATTTCCACACATTGGCAATAACATGCCATCCACATGAGGTAGAATCTTTTTGTAAAGCCACTGGCTGATTCAAAAACTTATACTTTGCCTCCTTTTTATAATTTGGATATTCATCTTCAATCTACAATAGCTCTCTTACATGTCCTATTAAAAACCAAATTTGAATATAAGGAAAAATAAAGAATAAAGCTCAATATTCAAGTTATCAAAAAGGAGAACTACTTACAATTTGAATATAAGAAAAAATAGAGAATAAAGCTCAATATTCAAGTTATTAAGGAGAACTTACAATTTAATCTGCCCATGCATGCCAGTTAGATTGTTCATGAAAATAACAGTCCTTCTCAGAAGATTAATGACACAAGCACTCCAATGCCCACAAAAGAAAGAAAAAGATATAAGAAAGCAAATATCGTATGTCAAATATTTACAAAACACAAAGGAATCATCAGTTAGAGACAAACCTCTCTACATATGGCAAAACAACAAACAAATGTTCTTATTTCTCATTGGCCTGAAATAGGATACTAGCTCAGAAGTCTTCTTCTTCATATCAATCAATGCAAGCAACACTAAGGGATCACAAATAAATATTTCGTTGACTTGATTTGGAAGCAATTCCTTTATAAGTGCCCTACAAGAGTTTATGAAGGAATGAACAAAATATGAGAAAATAGAAAATAAACATATAAAAAATATACATATGTGAAATGTAATACCTTATACACAAGAAAATAACACTTTCATTGATCTCCCTATCCTTCTCTACAAGCATGTAGAGGTCCCTAGGTGCAATATAGAGATAGTCTTCCTCCACTGTCCCAACATTGCAGATTAGCTACCCTGGTACTTGGGCAAGCCTATGAGTATTGGCCTTCCCTCCTCTTCCTCTTCCTCCTCCTCCTCCTCCTCCTCAGAACTCTTATCATCTGGCTTAGATTTCTTAACCAACTTTCTTTTCTTTTTCTTCTTGGGAGGGAAAGTAACTTCTTCAACTTTAATATCATCTGCCTTTGATTTCCTTTTCAATGCTGGGGGAATTGCAAGGATCTCAAAGGCTATCCTATCCCTCATTTTATCAAACCTGTACCTCACTCTGCTAACAAGTGTCATGTCTCTGTCCATCAAAGTGACTCTTCTTGCATGGGCAACACATGAAGCTGTCATTCATAAAGTCTATAAGAAAGTCTTCACATGCTTCTTGAAGAAATGTCAGTGCACTGCTCTGCCATCATCCATAATGTCTTTGCCCTTTGATTTTGTCACTAACTGTTCTTACAATTCTAAGGAATGGTGCCCTAGGGATGAGCAGATGTGTAGCCTCATGTGCTTGCCTAATCTCAGCAAAAACAATTTCTTTTGTCTCTGGAGGAAAGTTCTTGCCTTGGATAAATTGGTTCTGCCCCCTTTACTTGTTTCTTCTCTAATGGTTACTTTGAAGTGGTTGCCTCTGGCTCCTGCTCTGGCAGCACTGAATCTTTAGGAAGAGAGGGATCTGGGTAAACCATCCTCACAGTCTGCTTTGTACGAGCCATACTGCGAGGAAGCCACGGTGCGATAGGAGAGATCAGATCATGCTGGATGTGTCTACTCACGCCGTGGGAGGAGGGCGAGAAGGCGTTGAGGTCGAGAGGCTAGCCGTCCACGATGCGATAGAAGGTGCTGGAGCCTGTCGGATGTGTCTACTCGCATCATGGGAGGAGGTTGCTTTTTCGAGGGAGGACACGGTCCACGGTGTGAATTACGTTATTGGAACCTACCAGATGAAGCTATTCACGCCGTTGAGGGAGGACATTGTCCATGGTGCAAAAAGTGTGCTGAGTGCCTGATGGATGGTAGTATTCGCGTCGTAGATGGAGATTACGGAATGGTACTCGATAAAACTTTCGCGTCCGATAATTTTTTTTGAATATTTTACCCATTTTATAGAATTTGATGTCATCATTGCAAGTGTGACGTAAGCCCTACAACATGTCACTCTTTTCGGTGATGAAGTTAGTCCTACACGTGTCACTCCGATGATGATGTTAGCCCTACACGTGGCACTCCTATGATGATGTTAGCCCTACATGTGGCACAATGACACAATTTGTAGACGTCAGCGCTACACTTCTATCGTACATGTATGACGTCAGACCTAATAAGATCTATATATATTCATGCCTTGTTTAAATTTAATTTTTTTTATTTCTGTCCTTTGCCTCTTCCACACGTGCTTTATAGTTCTGTTCACCGTGCGATAAGAGGGTTTGTTTTATAGTTGTTTCTTTGTCCTCACGCTGTGGATTGGCTTCCCTCGCGTTTGTAGTTCACCGTGTGCGATAGACAATTCTGCTTCTTACTAGTTATTTATCATCGCATCGTGGCCAGCATGGAGCAGGTGGTTCATGTGGTTCACTCCTATGATCCTTTGGAATATGTAGAGGCACTTGAAGAGGTAAAAGATGACCCTAGTGCCAATGAGAACCTATTTGATTTATTAAGGAGAGCTGGGCACGATGAGCATCTGCCAGATGTTGAGCGTATATTTAATGTGCCCTTTAATTTAGAACAAATAGTTAAGGACATAATGTCTTGTGCATGGAGAACACTTAAAATATCAAACTTCATCCTCGTTGGGCTGCCCTTCTTTCTTATTAATGGCATGAATTTTATTCTTCTCTCCCACATACAAAAGCTTTATTCTTTAAGGGAGGATTATTGCCTTGCAATTATAGCAGATGGTTGTGAAGCTGCCAGGTCTACTGGATGTGGAAAATGAACATAAAGAGGAGTTTCTGAAATTAGACACTGAAGTGACAAAGAACTTCATTGAAGCCCCTAGAGCCATGTCATTGTGCTTCGAAAAAGCCAAGGAAACTGAATCTTCTCTTCCCACAGAGCTAGAATTTCAAAATCTTCAAGAGGATTTAGGAATTACTGAAGTAGGAAGAGAGCCCTTGCCCACCCTTGATCAAGGAAATGAAGAAGGCTCCATCAACCTTTGGGATGCATCAAAGCTGGAAGAGGATGAGAACCAGAAGGTAATTTATCTGTTCTTGAGTGAATTTATGTTTTGGTATTGACTGAATTTAGGTGAAAGCTTATTCTTTGTTTATTACAGATTGAGCTTGATGATGCCGATGGTTTCCTTGGACGTGGAGGTGCTGCCCGTGCAAGAGTTGGCCAAGATGCTGCTCTTGCACACTACATCCCATATATTGACAAAGAAATATTTATTGTCTACCACAGCAAATATTCTAGTGATGCTGAAATTCCACTTCTCACACTCAAGGCACTATCTAGATATACGGACTATTCCTTTATCCCTTACAATACACATAAGGTCATGCTGATAGAGAAGCGTGCTGTTATTTGTATCTTTGGATACGGTACAGGATTTTGGCCTTCCTGAACAACCGGATAATTCCTCTGTTATGCTAGCTATGCTGTGGGTGTGTTGGACTAGAAGATGTAAATGCATTGAAGATGTATAGTCGTCGCAAGAAGTTTTTACGTTATAGAGGAAAATGCCTAGTGAAGAGGAAGAGCAAGTAGTTGTTTGGGTTTTCATTAGAACCTTCTAAAGGTAACTCAGTCTCCTCAGTCATGTTGATCTCACTCTTTGCATATGCCATTGCCTCATTCATAAGTATGATTCATTTGTTCTAACCTCTTACCTTTTAAACTCTGACACTCATCCACTTTCAACACAAAACTTACCTTGTCACCCTGCATGACAAACAAAAGAGATAATTTTTAGTGCTTAAAAGATTTCTTTTAGTTCGTAAAGAATGTAAAAAATTACTTACATTGTTTAGGCAGTCCATAGAATAAGATCATAGCTCACTGAAGACGTTGTAGATCAACAAATATGTTGTTGAACCCATTATAGGGATACATAATCTTACCATTTGTGCTTCATTTTTTTCCCCAAGCTCCAATGGTTAATGTATCATTGATGCAATAGAACTCTCCAATTTTACGTTGCACATCATCATTGCATGTCCTCTTTACTAATCTTATCTTTCTGGGGACATGAAAAATATTCCTTGTGATGCCTTGTTTGCGGAGTGTATCTTTTAGCAAAATTGATGGAGGGCTTGATATCCTTTTGTGCTAATGCCCACCTCATCGCATGCATTCTAAACCTCCTCAATGCTTAGAAGATTGGTAATGTCATCCATTATCTCATTTGTGAGTACTTGTCATATCTTCTTGTGGCGTGGGTATCGAATAATGGAAAGAATGTCACGCCTCCTCACACAACTACGTAATATTTCTCCAAAATCTTAAGGACCATTATCACCACATGCTTCTTTTTAAAAAGTTCCTATCAACACAAACCAATAAAGATTACCAAAAAAACTTAATCTATTGCTTATAACAACCACAACAACCAAAAATTCCTTAATCAAAAAATAAAAAAACAAACCTTGTTGCATGGATTCTTTGATTGCGAGCACCACCACCAACTACGAGTTTTTGAATGTTATTGATTGTCCTCTTTTGCTCTCTTGCTCCCACGGGGGTGCACTTCATGTGAGAGATTGTATCTTGTAGCTTCATAACGCGAGCTTCTTTCTCTTTGTCTCTTTTCTCTAGCTCTACAATATTATTTTGTGCATCTTGCAGTGCATGTTGTGTACTACTCAAAGTGCTTTGTAAGCTTTGTGTTTGTGAGTAGAGGAATTGGACTCTCCATGCATCGCTCATGCTTAACCTTCTACAATATCCAAGCAACCCATTCTCACCCTCTCCAACAAACTGAATAATTAGGATATAAATATCCATCAATCCAAAGATCCACATTAGTCCGACCCTGTTGTCTTCTTGCATGCTTCTCATGTGTATTCAGATGCTCTTTCTTGATTGGTGCATATTCATTCAATATGCGAATATGCAAGTCCACCTTCCGCACTCTTGTTGAATCGAGAATTTTTGTCATAACCAAAATGGAAGAGACTAATCTGAAGTGACTCAAGGCTGTCCTATTGTATTCATAATAGGGCTACTCTATTGTGAAGAGGGAGAGAGATAAAGAGAGAGAGGGAGATAGACTCAAGGTTGTCCTATTGTATTCGCAATAGGAGAAGAGAGCTTGGAAAAAAGGGAGAGAGAGAGAGAGAGAGAGAGAGAGAGAGAGAGAGAGAGAGAGAGAGAGAGAGAATAATATTATTGCAGAGGTTGGTAGGAAACGTGATTAATAATAGTAATGATTGAAAGAAACAGAATGTGGGGGGAATTTCAAATATGACTATTAAGATGGAGTAAATAAGAATGAAAGCATGGGCATCAGTAATCTTAGTAGCGGGTTTTAATAGCTAGAAAGAGAATCCAAGTTCAAGATTTTGAGAGATCCCCTACTTTTACGCCCAAAGGTAGGTGTCATTATGAGCTTTGTCTCCTTAACCCTCAGTCACAAATTAGTCTTAATTTCTTAAAATTAGGGATCCTTACAGGGCCCTTTTTATGCTCAAATGCCCCCTAATGTGCTAGTATCTCACGTTCTTCATCTTGTACTTGATCCTCTGCATGTTCATTTTTTACTCACTTCATCCATGAGCTCTTTAACATCCCTATCTTGGAAAATACTCTTTGAACGAGGAGCTACTTGTATGACAATCCACCATTTCTTGAAACACAACCTTGTAAGAAGAAACACATTGAGTGTAAACATGCATAAATATGATATAATAAAAGCTTATGGTTAGAATTTACTTGTTCACAATGGTGAGGTAGCACAAATGTGTCCCTCTCTGTTTGTTGCCAAAATTTTGTGGGAGTCGATCGCCACCATAAATCCATTTGGATACCTTTTCACAGTTCTTGACCGCCTCCACACATATCCTTGAATCACTTCACATCCAATATAAAAATTTGGAATGTCCTCAATCCAACCTTTAGGATGTTTTGGACCATGACACAATAATCAAGCATTGCTCCACTTTCTTGCTGAAAGTTAGTCAGAACTCCACAATCTTGGGTATTTCTCTTTATATCTATACGTTGACTACAAAGATGGCTTCCTTTGGACCACATGGCATTGTATACCTTATACTACCACCAACACCAAATGAAATATATTTATGATATTGAATAACCATATCATAAGATTCTATTTGAATAAAAAAAGAGAAAGTAGACACACACATACATGAGGCTCGCATCCTCTTGCATGCTCCCACTCTTGTTTTGTCACCATCTCTCCATATTCTTTAGCCTTTTCTATTTCTTCATAAGGCCAGTCAATAATACAATATTTTGGAAGTGATGCAAGCTATGGAGAAAATGAAAAGTCTCTCGAATGCATCCTAAATTCTCTTCTCTTGTCTCCTCATATCAGTTTTGTTATGGCTCACCTTAACCCTCCTTAAAACACATCCAAAAAGAGATTACCTAGTGAACTGCAACTATCGTGAGGATCTTTCCAATGGCCAAGCTTGTAAGCCTTGAGGTCTCCAAGCTTTACAACTCCTTGAGAAGAAATTCCACTGCATCTCCCGTGAGCGTTGTCACACCACCGTGTTGCACTACGAGTCCTCGTCCCTCCTCTCACCTCACTTCACTCACACACACTCACTAGCATACATTAGGGAGAGAGATTAGCAAGAGGATTAGCAAGAGCAAGACTCAATTGCACAATGGGAGAGTATGTTGTATTATGAGAGAAATTCACTTATATACATGGCCATAAGTGTTCACACTCACTTAAACTGTGGTTGCCGGGCACTTTAGGCACCTAATGCTATTACAATGACTACTCTCATAATATATCCATGAACTACATCACTTCTTCATCCTAACTTGCTACCACATGCTCTTGAAGTGGGAATTGCCATAAATACTCCATCACACCATTACGGGCGCCTGTCCAAGTTGTAGCTTTGGACACTATTGCTTGATATCTTGAATGTATGACCCTTTGGTGTATCTACCGTGACTCCTTGATGTAAGATAATGGCGGTAGCTCTTGTTAATCCTAGAATTGGATTAACATTCCCCCCTTCCTCATGATGATCGCGTCCTCGTGATCGTGTTGAAGACCTTTGTGTGGGGAGAATGAACAAGCTTTGTCGATGGCTTTGATGTTGAATGACGTTCAATGGTCTGTGTTCCGCCGGAAGGAATAAGAAAAGATAGTTAATGAATGAAGAGGTTAGTGGTGTATTGGGAATTCCTAACGGGGTAGGGGGTTTTTGTGAATGATTGCATTTTTATTTTTGTGTGAGCCCTTTTTTTTTGGCCCACTTTGTTTTTGGCAATCATCGGCAAAGTTACATGTGATTTTTGTTAGTGGGGACACTAAGAGATGTTAATAATGGGAGAGAAGAGAGAGAAGGATCCGAAGGAATGTAGACTTAATCATCAGAACGAGATGGTGATTCTCAGTTCCTCATTTGATTCATTGAAGTGACATTCATCATTTAAAGTAATTGGCTTGTGATGATGTCCCTTTGTGTGGCAGGATTCTTGTCAAATATTGTTGAGTAAGACCCGATCTTGTTTTCTTCTGCCCGTGTGCTTTCTATGTTTTTATGTATATTTAATTGCTCTTAGAAGCATATTTACATGAAGTACAAGAATTGAGTCATACAGACTCTTATTGAACTGCTCTTTGTTGAAGTAGCCACTTGTTGGTGAGGATTGAAAGAATTACGTCGACTTGCAAGGCTAATATAGAGATCTTCACTAGGGATTGAAAATCATTGAGTTGTGAAGATTGTGGCGTCGTTTGGAGAGGTTTGTAATTTGAAGAAAAATTCCAGGCAATGGATTGTACCATTGACCAAGCTTCCACCCACCATGGCCCCCCCATCTAGAGATGTACCTGGAAGTTGTCGATGGTGAGGCTTTGGTGCAAATGTTCTCCAGTGCATGAGTATGGATATAAACTGCAGGATTATGACGTGAAACACTGAGGTGTGAAAGACCAGACGTGAAGGGTCAGGACGTGAGTCATCATGATGTGAATTATCAGACGTGAAGGGCTAAGACGTGAAAGACCATGACGTGAAACATATGATGTGAATTATCAGACGTGAAAGTCCAAGATGTGAAGGACTAAGACGTGAAAGACCATGACGTGAAAGTCCAAGATGTGAAAGACCATGATTTGAATAAGCAGACATGAATTATCAGATGTGAAGGACTAAGACGTGAAACATATGACATGAATGAACAAACGTGAATTATCAGACGTGAACGAATAAGCCGTGAGAAAGACCATGACGTGAAAGACCATGACGTGAAAGACCATGACGTGAAACATATGACGTGGATTATCAGAAGTGAATTATTGGATGTGAAGGACTGAGATGTAAATTTGTTGCTGAAATGATGTCGAGGTAGTAGGGAAGACTACTGATTATTTGCTTGAACAGACAAGCTCTTGTGTTGGTGCTGAATGCACGAGAGTGGTTTTGTTTGCTTGCTGTTGCTTGGGCCTCCATTCTTATCGAACTTTAGGTGAAGTTGTTGGGGTTGAAGTCGGTGGTGAGGTTTTCTTCACGTTGTTCGATTTTGGCAACCATGTGATGGAATTACCATCATAGTATCCTTGTTGTTGAAGCACAGGCACATGTACCTATCTTTGATGAACATTGTAAAGTGATGGTCGATGTGCTTGGTGCTGAGGCTTTCTTTTTTGTGCAAGTTTAGGGGACTTTGTGATGCACTTGGGGACCCAAGCTTTGGTATTTCTTTGGTAGTACCCTTGTGCTTGATATCGTGATTGTGGGAATCTTGGTGGAGTTTTCTTTTAGGTTGGTGTGGACGTGACTTGGGTTGGCACGCTGAGGCTACAGGTTTGAGACTCATTGGCATTGTTGATGATGAGGTTAGAGTCTCTTGTGGAGTGGCTGTCGATGACGAGGGCTTTGAGCATGTGGTTGTCTCCTTTGGTGAGGTTTGTTGATGAAGATACATAGGATTTAGGGACTTTCCTTTGAGTTCCCTATTAGAGATAGATGGTTGTGCTCTGGGAACTTCTTCAGGACTAGCTGCTGATTGCGAGGTTTTACCTTGTGGTACGTGGACACCATGTGGTCATCTTCATCATTACTCCACAATCATGGCATTGTGGGATCCACTCAAGAGAGATACTCTAAAATGTGGACACATGCTTCTTGCACGAACCAACCCTCTGCCATGGTTCCTTTTGGCCTAGCTCTTTGCCTAGCAAAATCCTTCATGGTCTTCATGAAATGTTTAAGGAAGAATATCCACTGAGCATGCACAACACTTCACACCGACACTTCATCTATCAACAAGTGTACCATAGGATGTAATTGACTAGTGAGGATAGTTCTTGGGAGGTTCTCCTCTATGCACACAACCTCCACCACTACCATTACTCGGGCTACATCAATAGTGGATGGATGAATTTCCTTGGAACTTATGTACCTGAGATAGAGTTGAGTCCATTTAATTAGCATGACATGTCTCAAAAACTAGCACAACAATAAAATAAAGCTATGTTAGAATTTCTGTTTTTCATACCTCACCACCGCTTCCATTTTGTACATGGCCTCGCACACTTTTTGATCTCCACACCCGCTAATGCATATGAGAAGAATGAACTATGTAACAAAAAAAAAGCAATTAATGTTATGTAATTACAATGAAATACCATCATGCCACTCATATAAGTAAATTCAGCATACCTAAAACATCTTGTGCCAATCATGCATTTTTAGAGCATACAATTGAGTTTCTCCTTTCTTCTTTGTTTTTGCAAATTTCCCCTTTAAAGAATGCATGACATCCATAGGGGTACGAAAGGAGAAAGTTTGATCATTCACTCTCTTATTCTCATTCTTTATCAAGATCTAAGGTGCTTTAGGTGAAATTACCTTCCCGTTCTCTTGAACTATTGGTCAAGTGGTGGTGTGGGGAGGCGTTCAATCAATCTCAAGTCCTCCCAAAATAATCTCTCTTGATAATTATGTGGTCACAAATACTTGATGCTACATTTTTTATGATGTGCATTGGATCTAGAAGATGATGGATTCTTATCTTTGTCCAATACAAAAGAAGATCGATTACCTTGTCATTCCCGGTGGTGGTGTATGGGACCTCCACAATACTTCGCAATCTCCTAGTCTTAGAAAATGTGAGGAGACTCCTTTTGTACATGGAACAATCTTCTCATGATAAAATGGAAAAACTTGGTGATGTTCTTTATATATGACCTTCTTAAGATGCATAGTAACAAGCGATGGCCTAAAAATAGGACAAGCATTATGACCGGATGTTGTGAGTCCTAATTATGCACAAATAAAATTTATTTAGAGGCAACTAATATTTGATAATTCAAATAAAATGGAAGGTTATTGAGAATAGAAAAATACCGGATTAATCTCCATATCCCATAAAGTTATGCATTGTCCACATTAAAATTGTCTTCACCTCTGTGCGACGTTGTGTAAGCGCGGTCAGGACACATCATGCACTTGGATGCCATGCCATAGTATCTTAAGATCCTTGATCAAAAGTTCAAAGTAAACATCCATGTTCTTGACCTTGTGCTTGCTAGGCATGAGAAGAGCTAGCATCACATGGCCCTTCTTTATTGACTTCCAAGGAGGGAGATTGTAGTTCACTACTACCATTAGCCATGTGGTCCATGATGTTGATTTGAGACCAAATGGATCAAATCCATCCATACCAATCCAAGTCGTAAGCGACATGGCTCGTCCTTGAATTTCGACCACTTCTCTTCTATGTATTGCCATGCCGGTGAATCCACATTGACTCTCATTGTGCCATTGGTTGAACGATTGTGTGCATGATGCCATGTCATGAGTTCGGCAATAGACTTGCACCAAAACATGTGCTGAATGTGGGGTATGATAAAAAATGCCTCAACACCTTTTGAGGAATCATCATACCTTACAAATCACTTTGGTAATGAGACTCTCCACATTTCGAACATTGAGTTGTATCCTTATGAGCACCCCATAATAGTTAACAATCATTGACACATGCAAGTATACATTCGTAATCCATGCCAAGTGTTGTCAATACTCTCCTAGCATGTGTCAGTGTGCTTGGCATCTTGTTGTCCAAAGAAAGCATCTTCTTCATGAGCCTAGAAAGGGTTTGAGAGAATATCAAATATTATTTATAAAGGGTATGGTATGTCAAAATTGTGAATTGCTAACCACAAATGCTAAGGACTCACCGAAACAGGCTTGTAATACTAGCATTGCTTCAACCATACATGGTTTTCAAGCTTAGTAACTCTAAGGTCTCACAAAGGGTGGAGTATACACACCCCTCGTAGAATGGAGTGCAAGTGGCTTGTCATAATTGATCTTGGTCAAGTGTGGCTTCGGGCTCCTCCTCTCCTTCTTTCTCAAAGAATTCATCCATCATCTTGTCCATGCCCAAATCTTCATCTACTTCATATTCCATTGATGGAGACATTTCTTTCTCATGTCTAGCAGGTGGGCGCACCCCAATTGAATCATGGAGGTCTCTAAATCCTTTATGTAGTTGTCCCACTAAACATAGAGTAATGAGGCATAGAATTTCTCACTCTACGATGTGTCTCCTCCTCGTCCTCGTCCTAGAAAAACATGGACTGCCTTATGAAAACCTAAATCATGTACATAAGAACTTGTAAGATAGAGAATATATACACTCACCAAGCTAGCACCGAAGTAGAGATTCAATAGCTATGTAGAGAGTAAGGAGGGAGCTATGGAAAGCTCAACCTTCACCTCATGCCACATGCATGCAAGAGGGACTAAAGAGAGAGAAGAGAAGGAGAGAAGCTAGAGCATCACCATCCCTACAAGCACACACCAACAATCAAGCCTGCAAGCACAAGTAGTCATACAAACACAAGCTCATGAGAGTGAGTGAGTGAGTGAGTGAGTGAGTGAGTGTGAGAGAGAGAGAGAGAGAGAGAGAGAGAGAGGCAAAACTCAAATGAGACTAATGGGATTGTCCCTTTTCATATTTCATCAAATGTCTTATATATAAGAGCTCATAGTTTACAATGGCCGGCCGCCCATTTACAATTGGTGGCCCAAAACTAGTCTTCCTAGTTCTATGTACAATTATTTCCTATGACCGGAATTACACAAGCCGTACGCTTGGTCATCCCATGTCTCTTTTACATTAAGCGCTTTGCGCGGTTACAAAAGATGATTACAATAAGTGTAGCCATGCTTGAAAAGTAATGTTAACCAGAGTGGTTAACATTGTTTTAGAGTCATCATTTACCTTGCCAAGACTCCCCTCCTTCCATATCAATGGAAAAATTTTTATTTTTCTTTCACATATCCAAAAACTTTAAAATATTAGGGAGGACTATTGCCTGTCAACTATAGCAAAGGATTGTGATGTTGCTTCAGGCTTCGTAGACATTGAGAATGAACATAAGGAGGAGTTCATTGCTTTGGATACAGAGACCTCCAATGAAAGATTTATTGATGGATCGAATGCCTTGTCTTTGTGTATTAGAAGGGAATAAGAGGAACCTCCAACTCTTAAAGATGAAGATTTTGAGCAAAGGCTGGAGACCCTTGGAGTTGTTGATTTTAGGAGAGAGAACCATAGGTTTCTGAGGCAATAGAAGAGAAGTATGGCTGTATTAATTTATGGAGAGATAAAGTGCTTGAAGAAGATGAAAACGAGAAAGTGAGTTTAACTTTTTGTTGGATTAATTGGGCATTCTTATCCTTTGTGCAGATTGAAATTGCAGATTGTTTTCCTTTGTTTGTTAAATTTACTCTATTTGTTTATTGTGCAGATTGAAATTGTAGATTGTTTTCCTTTGTTTGTTAAATTTACTCTATTTGTTGATTATGTAGATTAAAATTACAATGCAAATGAAGACAACTTCTTGGATAGAGGAATGGGTTCAAGGGGAGCTATAGAGAAGGATGCCAACAAAAAAGACTCAGCCCTTGCCTACTATTTGCTACATATGGACTAGGAGGTTTTCATCGTTTATCACAGTGTCTTCTCAGATAATCCAGATGTACTAATGTTAGCCCTTAATGTTCTTTCAACGTTGATGGGATACTCCCATATCTAGTTCAATGGAATCAAAGTAATGCTCTTGGAGAAGACAATTACAGTCAAAATTTTTGGATATGGTCCTGGGTTTTGGGCCTCAAGGGCTAGTTATTTTTTGTTCTATTCATCTTATGCTATTTCATATAACAAGATATATGTCAACCTTCTTGGTGTATATAGTAGGAAGAAATTTCTGAGGTATAGAGGAGATATTCTCGAACACAAAAATGATAAAAAAAAATCAAGAAATAATTTCTATTCAAAATTGCTTTTATGCAAGATCTTGTACATATAACTTATTCTACCAATATATTTATGTTCAAAATTGGCATTTTTTCTCCTACTAAATTCATGCCATCATTCTTTGAAGTTGTATTTTAAAAAACCAGTTGAATATCTCTTTCAATGCATTGATCCTTGTTTGTCCTCCTCCATGCCTTATACTCTTAAAAAATTATGTGCGTGCTTGATAATGTGATTTTTCCATGCTTTAAGTGCTCCAAGTAGCAAGTGGTTCTTGGTTTTCAACAAAGAATGGCCCATGAATATAAAGAATATGTTGCATGTGCAAGAATATTGTACATTAGCCAAGTTTGTTTCATACAAAGAAAATGGCTAAAGAAATAGCATGCAAAGGTTTTTTTGTCTTCCCAAATAATATGTGATATCTTTTTCTCCCCATGCTAGCTTGATTTCCTAAATAAGATTTGTGTTTGCTTCTTTGAAATCCCGTGCATATGTCACTGTTCTTTTTTGTTTTCTTAAAATCTTGAGAAATTCATAAAGTTGCATCCACACTTCCATTCTCTTGTTTGCTACTTATGGATTACTTGCTACATTTGTTGTTAAGTGGAAAAGCTCTTTCCAACATTTCCACATGGCATTTACCTATTTTTGATCATGATTGCTCAAAAATCTTCTAGCCTTTGATCCTCCCATTGATACATCTGCAAAGAACATCACATATCTTACCAGAAAGACTAGGGTCTTTCCTCAAGTGAGCTTGACTACCATGGAAACCCATCTTTGAAAGAAATACCTCAAATTTATCTATGCATTCATTTGCAATGTTTGAAGGCTTGATTGAATATGCATAGTCTAGGAGTGAAGATGAAGAAGTGTATCTAGGATTCTTATTTCAGTATGCAAAGTACAAATATGAACATTTTGGAGTTGAATAGGGAGGATAGGATCCCAAATCATTTCGGTACTTTTGAATTTTAATAAATCTGTCGTAATCCTTGTGGGTGGCCTTCCAATAGCCCTTGTGTTACACCACTCATTTGTCCCCATACTTGCAATACAATAAAGACAAGGATGTTTAGTGTTAGCACCACCACTTATACCAAACATTGACTTTGATGCCTTTAAGTTTGCATTGATATTCCATTCAATTATAAAACTTCCAATGCCATCAACATTGAGACATTCACCTCCATTTTGAGATTCAATAATGCTAGGAATTTGAGTGTTTGATGGTTTTCTACCGATACTTGGTTCTGATTGCACACTATGACCAAGGGTATCTCTTATACCTTTTCTATACATAAATGCTCTATTCATAAGAGAAATTCTTACCCTCTACATTTTTTGGCTCTTTTGAATTTGAGCGTCATCCAACTTTAAGGAAAATTTTAAATTCCCATTACATTCATCAACACTAATTCCATACAGATGCACCATAGCAATTTGCACTCTTCTTAGGTCGATCCATATGTTATTAAAGCAGTATATTCAAAAATAGACTTTCTTTTCTGTTTTTCAAATGGCATGGAGCCCTCTATCTAAAAATAATCTCCAAAGTAGTTAGGTATTTCTAGATTCAATTGATTTCGTGCTTTGACAACATTGTGTGGCCTTGGTAACCCAAAATCCTTTATTTTCTAATGTCTTAAATTTTTAAACCATATACCAAATAAAGCCCGATATCCCCTCCTACTTACACCCACTATGTCACAGGTCTACAATTTGTGAAGCATCTACAAGTGAATTGATATCCTTAAGCAACTCTTTAAGAACAATTTTCTTAATGATGAATTTTCTTATAGCTTAAGAACTTTAATGATGTCTGTTTTATTCATTGTCTCATTCAAAAGTTATACTTTACCTTTAGAATCATACATGTTTAGACCAAAAAATTGAGTGACATGTTGTCTTTCTAATTTCATTCTTCTTTTTCTTGCCCCTGAATTCTCAGACAAATTATTTATATGTTTCATTTGCCTTGTCCTTTCTCTCAACCCAATGGGTGTGTTTTTAAGATTTTGTAATTTACCACTTAAGTACTCATTTAAATCTTTAAGATTTGAGTTTTCTTTCAAGCTTAGTAATATGTGTTTGAGAATTTATCAAAGTAGTGTTTAAGTTCAAAATATGATGCGCTTGTTAATTCCTAGATTGGCATAACCTTGTACAATATCCTAAAAGACCATTTGCACCATCTAGTTTAGGGATATCGACTTATGGGTTGATGGTAATCTCTACCCAAAAGATCGGATAAGATAATGAATAGAATAAAAAGAAGGACACCTTCTAGTTTAGGGATCTTTTGGGTAGAGATTACCATCAAGCCATAAGTCGATGTGTTTCCTCCCTTCCAACGGAAGTTAGTTTGCTTCATTTGCATCTTTCAAGACATCTAATTTTTCCTGCACCAGGTTACATATTCAAGATTGAGCTTAATATTCATGTAAAACTTTCTTTGGGATGGACTATTTGAATTAGACATATCCCAAGCTAAACTTCCAAAAGATCTAAATGAAAGTTTTAAAAGATTAGAATAGGTTGTTAACATAATTTTTAGGTTCTTAAAAGATTGAAAAAACTTGTGCCATTAGCTGCTATGAAAGATTGTATTAGGGCTAGATTATCAGGAGCAAGAAAAGCTTGAAAAATAGCTTAGAGGGAAATCCATAAATGTTGGAGGGAAATCCGTAAACATTGGAGGGAAATCCATAGATGTGAGTGAGTGATTCAAAATATTCAAATTACAAGGGAGCTGTGGCAAAAAAGTGACTTTTGAGATATATTCAAAGATATGCTTTAAAGACAAAAAAAAATAGACATGAATCGAGTCTAAACCGTCATATTTAGAGACATTTGACCTCCAAAACCTTTACTAAATTAACATCTTAATCACTTTCTTATAGGGCCCAAAATTTTTCATTTTTGGCCCTAATGATTATGACAATATCAACAAGCATCACTTCACATGTAGAGGCTACACAGATGAAGTGCCTTCTAATGTATAAGAAATTGTGGAAAATCATTAAGAAAAATGTACCGGATGAACCAAGTGAAGGGTGATTGAAAAAGATGAGTAATCATTCACTTATTGGTTTACACCTGGGCACTAGTCTTATTGGTTTACACCTGGGCACTAGTATTATTCATCACATTGACTTTAAGGAACATACAAAAGATTGAAAAAGATGAGTAATCATTGTCACTTATTAGTTTACACCTGGGCACTAGTCTAATTGGTTTACACCTGGGCACTAGTATTATTCATCACATTGACTTTAAGGAACATACAAAAGATGCATGGAATACATTGAATCTTGTGTTTGGAGAAAAAGGCAAAGAACCAGGAAATTCACTTAAAGATTGAATTCTATGGTCTACAAATGAACTTCAATGAGTCTTTAGCTCAGTTTGTGAGTAAAATCAAAAGCATCATGACCTAGTTAGATGGCATAGATGCTAAGATTGGAGATAAAGATGCAGTTGCAATAATCTTAAAAGGAATGCCAAAGAAATATAATGCACTTGTCACAACCTTGAAAATTTTGCCAAAGCCAACATTTGATGGATGTGTCTCCTTCCTTTTGAAGAAGGAGAGAGAATTAAAAGAAAGCAATCCCAACACTGTTGAGCATGCACTCTTCAACAAAAGCAATGTGAAGTGTCACAATTGTGGCAGGAAAGGACACTTTTAAAGTGAATGCAAGTTTAAAGACAAACCAAAGTGTAACTACTACAACAAATTCAAGCACAAGTTGCAGATTGAATAAAAGAGAAGGCAACTTTTTGGGGACTACTTTGACCACCAAGTACAAAGAGATCCCTAGTAATCAACTCTTCTAAAGAGCAAGGAGGCAAACACCACCACTACCCTAGCCATCTGTTGTAAAAGAGAGGTCACCATATGAGTAGACGCCCATCTTATCATTTCATCTTGTTTGTTATGTGTATCTATCTGACCACCTGAGAGTAGCCAATTGAGAACCCAAGGGGAGTAATGTTTGTTGCAACTCATATTTGACCACCTTGAGTAGCCCAGAGATATGGCACCAAGGGGGGATGTTGAGAAGTGTGGTGCCATAGAGCACACGTAGAGGCAAGGAGTCAGTAGGTGAGCATATAGCCACATCACACTTGGACATTATCCCACATGAGAATATTTGTAAGAAGTGTAAACTTATCATATAAAAAGGGTCATTTCCAAGCAATGAAACAAGTAGCTCTCAAGCCTCTCTCTATGAGTACAAGTTTCCATCTTGTAAACTAATTGTGCTTGAGTTAAGCTTGATTAAGTCATTAGGTTTTTCATTATGTTGTTAATTAGGCTTCATCCTCCATAAGATTAGATTAACTTAATTAGTGTGATTAGGGTTTCATAATTTCATGTTGGTCAAGTGAAGTAATCCTTAAGTCTCAAACCATTGACCACATGCTTGAGAGGAGTGCCATCCAAATGCTCCAAACTGTACACACCATTGTTATAAGAATGTACGACCCTAAAGGGATCCTCCAAGATGATCATGAGTTTTTCATCATAAATATAACGATTATCTAGTTGATTATCATACATGCTGAGAACAATTGATCCTTCCTCGACTTCCTCTTTCTTTACCTTGTCGTTACATGCCTCTTTCCTCTTTTGTTGATTGGAATAAAAATTGGACCAAGCACCATCCCTTATTTCATCTAAGGCTTCTAACTAAGCAAGCCTCTATTGTATTCCTTGAGAATCACCCAATTCCCTTTACATAGAAATCCTGAGAGATTCGGTTTCCAGTTCTATAAGCAAAACAACTTCAAGACTACGTGTTAATTGAAAAAGAGTAAAATCCAATGACTCTTTATGAGTAGTTTCGTAAGACCACAAAGAAAAATATAGCCATTGACCCTAATGACTCTTTATGAGTAGTTCTATAAGCCCACAAAGTAAAAGGAATCCATTGATCCCAATCCCTCTAAGTTAGTTTAGAGATGATGTTGCATAGAATACCATTGGTCTTCTTCACAATACCATTTCATTGTGGGTAATAAGGAGAGGAGTGCTTATGTTGCACATTAAGTCAAGCCACTAACCCTTCCAACACACTACCTCTAAAGCTAAGCCCCGTGTTTGAGATAATCTCCAAGGACAACCAAAACAAGTGCAAATGTCAGCAAGAAGAAACTTTACCACTATGTAGTCCTCTTTGGCATTTGAGGTAACCTTGGCCTCTGCCCACCTTGTAGCATAATGAGTATAGCAACCAGAACATAATCCTTCCCTAAATATGACCTTGGCAAAGGCCCAACAAAATCTATCCCCCACTTCTCAAAGAGCCATAGGATAGGATGTTTATGACCACGTTGTAATATGCACTTGCCAAAACATTGACAAGTGTAACATGCTTTACACCAAAGCATAATATCTTCTCCCTTGATGACTAAGTTGATGGAGAGGGTGGACTGCTTGAGCTAACTCATTAAAGAAATGACCAAGATAACTCATTTTCTACAACATAGATTTGAGTTTATTTACAATGGAGGGTGGCTCTAGTGCAAGAATAGCCTGGACTTTTTCAAGATCCATAGATATACCCCTTTGAGACACCACATGTCCTAGCAAAGAAAACTTTTGCTCTCCAATGTGGCACTTCTCAAAGTTCATAGAGCCCAGGGCATCATCCAATCTTTTTAAAGCATGATAAAGCTTATCCACATGAGTTATGACTAAGTTATAAACATAAAAGTCATCAAGAAACACCCTTATGAACTTACCCAAATAAGGTCCAAATATCTAGTTCATGCATGTTTGGAAAGTGGTAGTGGCATTGCTAAGCCCAAAAGGCATTACCCTATATGCAAAGGTGCCCCAAGGTGTCACAAAGGTGGTGTTCTTTTGGTCCTCCTCAACAATGTAGATTTGAAAATACCCACTAAAACCATCACACAAACTATACTTTCATGCCCAGTAAGTTCATCTAAGATCTCTTCTTGGAAAGGTAAAGGAAAATGGTCCCTCTCCTAATGCAAGCATTGAGTGGCTTGAAGTCTATGCAAATCCTCTACTTTCCTCCTTTCTTGGGTGACACCATGGCAACTAAAACCCACTTTGAATCTTCTACTGGAAAGCTAAAATGTGCACTAAGTAGCTTACGGATCTCAAACTTTAAAGCCCCACCCATCAGAGGCCCTAGTCTCCTTAATTTTTACACCATGGGTTTGGAAGCGATGATTAACCTCTTTGATGCCCCTCAAATTTGTTGAGATATCGAGCTCAACTAGTGCTATGGCGGACATTGATGACCCGCCTGGGTGATAGCTTCCGCATCTACACCACTGGCATAGTTGGTGAAATTATGGGTGATATGCGACCAGTGGAATGATAGGCTATGTGACATCCATTTTGGATTACTAGAGACTGGCATAGTTATAGCGCCAGCTCATTTATTCGGGTTCACATTATGGAATGACCCTTGTATGTTGTAGTAGTTGAGTACTAGCCCATATAGTGTGTACTCTTATCTTTATGTTATGTTGGTTGAGTAGAGAAGAAGAAGATAGAAGAAAATTCAGCTATCCATCTCTCTCTTGTGTCTTGCTTTAACTTGTGTGTGCGTGTTTTCTTGCTAGGGTTTGAAGCTCTCCCTCTCCCCCACATTCTCTTTATGGTATCAGAGCGAGAGCTAAGGAGGCAAGCAAGAGAAAATAACAAACAAGGAAGTGGTACTACACGGGTAAGAGCACCATAATCTCTTTCCCCTTCTTAGTTTAGGTACAACACCCCCTCAGTAGCTCTGGGAGCTACACATCTCCGATTGAGGAGCTGTCTTCAGCTACAAGGCAAGTATGTTGTCCTATTGGACAGAGTTTTTCAGCTAGATTCACGTTTCACACACGTTACGGGCTGTATTTCATCACTGTAGGGTATTTTTGGTAGTTTTTGGAAGTTTTGGTAGAGAATTGTTTCTACTCAAAATCAGATTATTGCAGTGCAATAGTGCATTTTGGAAGTGCAGACAGGGTTTACATGTATTGTTGATACTAGGTGTATGTACATGTACTCTGGTCACATTTGGTGACACACAGGCTGCTGTGTTGAAGTACCACTCTACTACAATAGTTACAAAAGATACTGCTGTATTATAGGTTGCATATAGAAGTTGTCTATTTGCACGTTATTTGATTGCTGCAGGAAAACATATCTGACAAAATTAATCAGATTGTTATTACTGAGAAGCTGGATAAGAATAACTTCCATGCCTAGAATTTCATAATGACCAATTTTCTAATGTTTAAAGCATTTTGGGATTATGTAGAAGGAAACAATGAGGAGCCTCCAGAGTTATCTGAGGAGAATGCCACTCCTGCAGATATAAAGGCATTCAAGGATTGGAATCAAGGTGCAGGAAAAGTCATGTATTGTCTTTTATTTAGTGTCGCAGACACTATGATATGACACATACAGGATGCAAACACTCCAGTAGTTGCATGGCAGAGTCTAGTTCAGATGTTCCAGACTAACACAAAGGCAAGGAAGTTGTAGTTAAAGCAAGAGTTAGATACTGTGGAAAAGAAAAGCATTTCCATCAATCAATATGCCTTAAAGATCAAGTGTTGAGATTCAATCTCGATGTCAACTTGTGCCAATTGCACTATGTTGTGTCCACACACAACTAACCCTAGCTAATGTCCACTCACTATGACCAGCTGGACGCGGTCATTTATGTCTCACACATGTTACTACCTAACATGCCAGCACATAGTGCAACTGGCACAAGTTGACATCGAGCTTGAATCTCAACAGCCCCTCTCAAGCTCATGATGTACTGCCATAGATGAAGATGTAGATGAGCTTAGGCTATCAAAGCTCTCAACATTATCAAATCTCTCAACACTCCCCCTCAAGCTCATCCCATGTACTCCCAACATAGTACGGAAGTACTCAAACTTCTCCCTGCTAAGTGGCTTTGTAAAGATGTCAGCCACCTGTTATTCAGTCTTCACATACTGCAAATCCACTGTACCATCCAACACTTTCTCTCTGACAAAATGATAGTGGACCTCTATGTGTTTGGTCTGTGCATGAAAAATTGGATTCTTGGCCAACTATATGCTGCTCATGTTGTCACAATGAATGACAACCTTGCCATCAATAGGCTTACCCAAATCAGCCAAGAGACTCTTTAACCATACTCCTTCACATGTAGTAATGGCTGCACCCCTATATTCAGTCTCTGTACTAGATAAAGCAACAGTAGGTTGCTTCTTGCTGCTCCAACTCACCACTGCACTTCCAAATGTAAAGGCGTAACAACTAGTAGACCTCCTGTCATACAAGCTACCTGCCCAATCTGCGTCTGTGTACCCGTGTACATCCAAGCCTTTACCATGCTCATAAAAAAGACCATAATGTACAGTGGTCTTTACATAGCACATAATGCGTCTCACTACATCCAAATGAGGTTTTCTGGGGCTTTGCATAAATTGGCTTACTAGCCCCACAGCATAACTAAGATCCGGGCGTGTGATAGTCATGTAAATAAGACTGCCAACCATCTTTCTATACATAGATGGATCATCCAACTCTTCACCAAAATCAGCTCGCAGCTTCACATTGTGCTCCAAAGGTGTACTCATTGGCTTACACCCTGTCATCCCATATTTTGTCAACATATCCAATGCATATTGGCGTTACACTAACCATGTACTTGCATGGTCTTTGATCACTTCAATCCCAAGAAAATATCTCAATTCACCCAAGTCTTTCATATCAAGCTACCCACTCAATGCCTTCTTGACATGCATAACATCTGTATCATGATCTCCTATGACAATCAAGTCATCCACATAGATGACAAGCAATATACTTAGCTACCAACCGTGCTTTATGGTGCTCAATGGAACCATCTAATTTGCATTTCACCTGATAAACCCCTTTGCAACCAATGACATTTTTGCCTTGTGGTAAGGCAACCAAATCCCATGTTTCATTTATGAACCAATGCGTCCATCTCAACATCCATTGCCTTCTCCCATACATGCTTCCCAATAGCTTCTTGTTGTAGGTTCCACATGCTTCACCAAAGAGGTCATATATGTGTAATGCATAGCAAAGTCACGATATGTCAACCTGTCAAAACTGGATACCTGACCCTTTGGGATCTCCGCAATGCATGCGGATCACTCTGAACACCTATCACTCTAGCATGTGGATGCACATATCTATCTTGCCTTGCACCTGGTGTGCGTAAAATTGGTATGCCAAGTTCCTCATCTAAACTTTATAAACTTGATGACTCATAACCTGTAATGCCAATTCCTTCAACCTTCTTTTTCCCTTTATCCACAGCACTACTCCGAGTGCTCACACTCTCATGTCTCAAGCATCTTGATCATTGACGTATAGTGCTACTCTCAGACTCTACTGGCCCAGACATAGAAATAGAACTTGGTTGTGGCAAGTTCACATGCACATCAGCATCAACGGAATCAATGACACCCTCATCCTTTGCCTTGTACCAACTAGCAAGTTCATTAAACACCACATCTCGTGAGATAACCACTTGCCTAGTTTGTGGATTGTAACATTTATATGCCTTGCGATACCCTCGCGATACCCAACAAAAATGCACTTTTTTGCCTTAGGATCCAACTTCCTCTTTCTCTCATCAGGCACATGCACATAAGCTATGCAACCAAACACTTTGAGGTGTCCAATGTCTAGCCTAAAACCTGTAAGCCACATCTCTGGCGTACTTCCATGTATGGCTACCATGGGTGTCTTATTAAGTACATACACCGCGGTGGCACACGCTTCTACCCAATAATAGTCTGGCATGCTCTTTTCATTGAGCATTGCCCTGGCCACATCACAAATGAATCTATTCTTCCTCTCAGCAACACCATTTTGCTGAGGTGTGTACCTGCAAATTAACTACCTTCTTATGCCATGCTTTCTCAAGAAATTCTCAAAAGCATGTGAGGTGTATTCACCACCTCCATCTGTCCTCAAACATTTTATCCAAGAGCCATATTGCTTCTCTGCAAAAGCTTTGAAGTCCATAAACTTTCCCAACACTTCACTTTTCTCTTTGAGAAAGTAAATCCAAGTCATTCTGCTGAAATCATCAAATTGATGTCACATAATACAAGCTGCCTTTAATGGATGGGTTTTGTGCAGGACCCCATACATCACGATGGACTATCTCAAGTGGCCTGCTACTCATGTTGCCTTCTTTAGGAAATGGCAACCTTGCTTGCTTTCCAAACTGGCAAGCATCACAAACATGCATATTGCCATCATACTTGAATCTAGGCAGCCCACTAACAATGCCTCTTGCCTGCATGTTCTTTAACCTTTGTATGTTCACATGTCCAATTCTTTTATGCCACATATCAATGTCCTGTACCTCATTTTGGCTTTTAGAGAACATGGCTGATTTCAACTCAGGAATCACAGCATCCAACTTAAATAACCTGCCTTCTTTCTTGCCTTTGGCAATTACTCTATATCCATTTTTGAAATCCTCAGCGAAGTAACCATGCTCATTGAAATGAACATGTAAACCCTATTCCACCATTTGACCAATTGAGGCCAAACTTTTTGTAATAGAAGGCACATACAAGACATCTGCCATAGACTTTGTTTCACCATTGTGCATAACCAATGGTACACTTCCCCAACATGTGTGATAGCATGTTGGGTATCATTTCCTGTCTCCACATAGCCTTTCACATCCATAGGCTTCATATGCTCAAGCCATTCGCTCAAGTCATTCGCCATGACAAGTCATATGGTTTGATGCTCCAGAGTCCATATACCAAGTGTCATTCACTATCACCATTTGTCATCGTAGATCCCACGACATGTTTTATGGCAAACAAGTGATTTGCGCTGCCATCATTACTGCTTGATGCAAAATTTCCACCATTTGCATAATTTCCACCATGTTGTGCATAATGTCCACCATGTTGTGCTCTACCCCCTCTCAAATCATTTTGTTTGCGGAAACAATCACGTGCCATATGACCAAGCTTTCCACAGTAATGGCATTCCACATTTTGCATAGATGCTTGTCGGCCGCCTTACCAACGTCCTCTACTATGAGGATTACCTCTGCCTCTCTGAGGTGTATATCCATGACCACCTTTAGCACCATATGTAGGCTGAAAATTCTGTTGCGGTGACCTATCCTGCCATCCATGACCATTACCACGACCTCGTGATGCAAATCTCCCCTGCCTCTAAATCCCCTTTGTGAATAGAAAGCCTGATTTCTGCCATTATCATCATGGCTAGTAGATGCATCATGAAAAGAGTCACTGAGTTTGATTTCCTCAACAAGCAAGAGTGAAACCAACTCATCAAAATCTGGTAAACCTATACTCCGAACAGAAATAGATGTATCAAAAGACTTGTACTCCTTGCCAAGACCACGCAAGGTAATGTCTACCAAATCATCAGGCATGGGGGCATTGATAGTTGCCAATGCATCTGCATACTTCTTTATCTCTTGAACATAATCATGGATACTCCTTCCTTTCTACTTCACATTATGAATCTATTATCTCAACTGAGACTTACGAGCACTAGTATCTATATCAAACAGCTTTACCAATGTATCCCATGCATCCTTGGGATTCTCCGCATCATGTATATGTATGAGTATAGCATCCGAGATACATATAGACAAGTAATGTAAAACTTTGTATGCTCTCTCTGACCACTGTTTATGAGCTACAACCTGTTGTTGTGTAGGTTGTCAGAGTACTTTTGGCTCCGCACCTGTAACAAGGCTCCAAAACCCTTTTCCTTTCAGAAAACTTTTAATCCTATACTTCCATGCCTGGAAGTTCTTTCTATCCAACTTCTCACCCACAATCTGTAATGGGTTGTCTGACATATTTGCTCAATGTAAATGCACCTTTCGCACACGTCCAATTCCATAAACGAGCCTTCCTCAGCTCAACCACACTCTAATAAGTGTTCCAGATACTCATAATTGTTGATGGGGGGCTCTTTATCCATAGTCATACTCCTTTGTTGGGTCACACCCAACAATGAATAAAATATACAATTAGTTAAAGAAACAAATATAGTATAAAACAAAATGAAAGAGGAGAAGAAATGATTACTAAAAACGATACTTACAAAACAAGCAATGATGAAGGAGGAATTTCCTCCTGAGTCGAAGCGTGAAGCCCCTTGCTTTCGTAGTCGGGAAGCACTCACCACCGCTTGTTGTTGAAAAGAACATGGGTGCTTTCTCACGAAGCTGCATGTGTGCCTCCACTCTTCGGCCGTACAAATGCTCGGGTTCTCTAAATTATTCTTTGCTGCTCTCTTGATATTTTCTCTCCTACTAGAGAGAAATATCTTTATTCGTCTCTTCATCCACTCCTTGGAGAAGCAAAGACCCTGCAGGTGTGGAACAGTGAACTCCAACTTAAGCACATCAATGACGTATTGCTTTGAAAGTTCATCTTGTGCTTTCCACTTTTTGAAGGAGTTCATGAACTCAAGGGCAAGTACATGCATACAGTTCATGATTTGCTTTCCTCGTGCATCTATCATGAGGGCACCATCGACATTCATGTTGTATGGGAGGGTGCATGGATTGAATGGTGGAATGGTCTCCTGGGGGCTGGCTCATAATGTGTAGATGAAGAGCCCCCTATTGGGGAGATGCATTGAGAGACCTAGTGCTGCTTTTTCCAAAGAAAAAGCAACATGCTCCCCCCTCACTAGCACATCTACTAGCCCCCTAGACTCCCTACTACGTTGTCTCGTGGGTGGTGAAGATGGACGTGAGGGAGCGGGGGTGAGTCTAGTCAACAAAATTGGTGTGGCCTCATCAAAACCATATCATGATGGTCCTGCACCACTCGGCCCGTGGCTATCAAAGGCGTGGTCTACCCCAACTAGCCAAGTGGGGTAGATTGCCAGCCATGGCGTTGAAAGACTGCTTGTATATAAGATTAAAAAATAAGACTTATAGAAAGCATAAAAGATTAACTTTGTGTATGTGAAAAGGTTTGATGGAACCATACCTGTGTCTGAGTACACTGAGACCAAGCTTGCTAACCATATTGTTCGTTTATAATAGATAGCAGATTTGACACATCAGGGTCTTGTGAGGGATCAATTCGAGGTTTCCTATACATACATGCACGAGGAAACAAAATACGATTGCTCTAACAAAAGCCATGCTTAAAGCTTAGATAGAAAAGGCAACATCTGATATTAGAACATTGTTGAGACCTCCTACAATACTGCTTAGACAAGTAAGGTGGACAGTGCCCCTTTCAGATGATAGCTTTTGAGGACTTTCCACACACTCCCCACTATTAAATCTAAATGAAACTCCTCTTTTACAAGAGAAGGATAGTGATAAGATCGAGGGCTCCACCTCCACTATAACCACCTACTCGCGGATATCCACTCCTAACTTGACATAAACAATAGTCTAGATGGCCTATAACAATGCCCTAGATCTCTATGTATAAGCCTAAACCCTAAGCCTAGCACCCAAGGGTGCAATAAACATGAGGTTGAATGAATAAGATAGCTTACCTTGACAATGTCAAGCCAACCAAGAGAAAACAACAACACAAGCTTAGACAATAAAGGCAACATGTGATATTAGAACATTGTTAGGACCTCCTACAATACTACTTAGACAAGTAGGGTGGACAGTGCTCCTTTTGGATGATAGCTTCTAAGGACTTTTAACATACTTCCCACTATTAAAGCCCAAGGCAACTCCTCTTTTACAAGAGAAGGATAGTGAGAAGATTAAAGCCTCCCCCTCCACTATAATGACCTACTCACGGGGTAACCACTCCTAACTTGACATAAACAACATTCTAGATGGCCTACAACAATGCCCCATATCTCTATGCATAATCCTATGCATACCCTATGCATAGCCCTTATGCATAGTATATGCATAAGGGCTTATGCAATAGGCTAAGCATAAGGGCTTATGCAATAGACTATGCATAAGGCTATTGCATAAGCCTATCGCATAAGGGTTTATACATAGGCTATTCATAGGCTATTGCATAAGGCTTATGCATAAACCTATTACGTAAGGCCTATTGCATATGCTTTTGCATAAGGCTTATTGCATAGCCTATTGCATAGGCTATGTATAGCCCTTACGAAATAGGCTTATGAATAGCCTATTGCATAAGGCTTATTGCAATAGGCTATACAATAAGCCTATCGTATAAGCTATGCATAGGGCTTATTGCACAAGGCTTAAGGGTGCAAAAACACAAAGAGAAGAAGCATAACAAAAAATGAAAAAAGAGGGCTTACCTCTTTAATGAGATGTTGTATGAGAGGATTGGCCTAAACCCTTGTTCACTTGAATAAACCTACAAAAAAGAAACATAGTAAATAAAAAAGTTAGTTCTCATTAACACATTAGCAAGCAAGGAGAATAAGAGGAAAAATAGGTGAGTACCCTAAACCCTACTCCTAATGCAAAAGTGAATGAAATAAGTTAGTTTATATTAAGCCTAAATCCTAGCTCCATGCATAAAATGCTTAATAGATAGCTTTGATGGAGAGACCTCCATCAAAGCTCTCTATTAGAGCTCTATGCATTAGGTCAGGGTTTGGGAAAGGGAGAGGAAAGAGAGGGAAAGGGGAAGAAAAGCTCACATAGAGCTATGTACAAGCTTTCCATGAAAGCTTGAAATAAGAGAAAGCATTGAAGCTTTCCATTAAAGCTTGGGGGGAGAAGAAAGAGGTACTTACCTTGGAGAGGAAGAGATGATTGATGGAATAGCCTTGAAAGAAGAGGTGTGGTGGGATGAATAGGCAGACTGCAATGTAGCCTCCGCATGTGTATGGTAGGGGAAGTAGGCAGAACTTGACTCCCATCAGTGACATTTTAGGCGGGAGTCTTAGTTTCCAAGTCGCTGTGCTCTTCTCGACACATCCCTTGTTATGGAACTAAGCATGTGCTGCATCACAAGCAGTTGCTCACTTCTGTCATCATCACCTCCATGTTTGCTAGATGATGCATAGTTGCCTTGCTGCAACTTCCCACTTTTAATGTCATTCTATTTTTTGTAGCAGTCCTTTGCCATGTGTCTTGGTTTTCCATAGTAATAGAACTCTATGCTATTTGCATTTTGATTTCTTTGCCAACCACCTCAGCCTCTTTGGATTCCCCTGCCTCTAGACTAACCTCTTCCACCTGTGTATGATTGCTACTGTGAATCATTGGACTGTTGTTGTCCAGAATTCTGATTTCCTTGTCGGCCACCACCTTGGCCTTGACCAGGGCCTCTACTTCTGCCTCTACCTGAATTAGAGTAGAAGGCATGTTCTTCCGATGTGTTATTGCTTTGTGAAGAAGAATCCTCACCTAAAGCCTTTTCTTCTATGATCAGCATAGATATCAAGTCCCGAAAGTTGAAAATATTCTCCCTAACTGCAATGGAGGTCTTGAATGGCTTGTACTCTTTGCCAAGCCCATTCAGATAGACACTCACCAAATCATCATCCTCAACTGATACATTGATAGACCCAAGGGATTCAACAATGCCCTTAATGATGAAAAATAGGTAGAGGGAGAGGAGACACACATAGGAGCAAACCCTAATGTATTATACAAACCCTAACCATAGAGGGAAGCCATCTCCCTTCTCACACAATGCATAAAGCCATAATCCATAATCTACAACACACTACATGTGTTGTGTGCACACACAGCTAGCCCTAGCTAATGTCCACTCACTATGACCAGCTGGACGCGGTCATTTATGTCTCACACATGTTACTACCTAGCATGCCAGCACATAGTGCAGCTGGCACAAGCTGACATCGAGCTTGAATCTCAACAGCCCCTCTCAAGCTCATGATGTACTGCCATAGATGAAGATGTAGATGAGTAAGCTCGATATCAACTTGTGCTAGTTGCACTATGTGCTAGCATGTTAGGTAGTAACATGTGTGAGACATAAATGATCGCATCCAGGTAGTCATAGTGAGTGGACATTAGCTAGGGTTAGCTGTGTGTGCACACAACACATGTAGTGTGTTGTAGATTATGGATTATGGCTTTATGCATTATGTGAGAAGGGAGATGGTTTCCCTCTATGGTTAGGGGTTTGCATAATACATTAGGGTTTGCTCTTGTGTGTGTGTCTCCTCTCCCTCTACCTGTTTTTCATCATGGTATCAGAGCCTGGTGCTCTCTATTAGGGTTTATGAGTGAGTGAGAGAAGAGCGAGAAGAAGCTATGCTTGCCATTGGAGCTGTGAAGCTTGGAGCACACTGATTTCCATCAAATCTGAGAGCTTGGTCTACTAGATAAGGACTACTAAACATCCTTGAGTGGATTGCAGGTGCAAAAACACAAACAACACCAGATTTGAGCAAAGAGAAATTTCTAATTTGCAAGCTCTCCATTGAAGCTTGAGTGTGGTGAATGTATGAGGCAAATGGTTGCAAATCTGATAAAGAATCATGTATCTGGCAAATGGGAATGTATTGGCAACTCATGTGCAAGCCCTACATTGAATTTGGAGCAAAGTTGATGCATTTATGTGAGTGGAAAATCACTTGTTTGAAGCCTTCACAAAAATAGAGAAAAAGGGTCCATTGTGGATGAAATTAAAGCTGGTTTTTTGTAAAAATCAACTAATTGGTGGATAATGCACATGCCTTGGAGTGTTGGGTAACTATATATGCTCTCAAATATCACAACAAACCTCTCAAGCTTCCTCTACAGCAGGCGGTGCAGACTGTCTAGAAGAAACAGAGCAGATTTTCATTTTTTTGCTAGGTGGAGGCCAAAATTCAAGTCTTGTGATTGATTAATTCCAAAATCTCCCTAGAAACTTTGTGGTACACAAACTTGAGAAGGATGCTATATGATTGGTGGAAGCAATTATGCATTTTGGAGCTGATTATGAGCTGATTAAACAGGCTATCTATAGTGATTAGTAAAATAGAGGGTGATTAATCGGCTAATTACTCTCTCAACTTAAACAATTGGTCTAATTCCTTTTACATGGAGTTAGTAGACATCATTGCTAAGCTAATGAATGCCTAGTCTCTCAATTTGGACAAGAATCAAAGGAATTAGAGCACTTTTACTACTGGCTTTTATTGGTTTTACTGGTTTTTCTCAAAACAGAGAAGGGGATTTGATAATTTTGGTATGTACGCACCTTGGTTAGTGTTGATATGTGACATTGAGCTTGTTTAGGTGTCAATGCAAGTTATCCACACTTGATTGAACCACTACATTGCAATTTGAAGCCTTGGAAAGCGTGCCAAAACAGGGTACTTTGGACTACGTATGCCAGTTCAATTTGAATGCAATCAGTTTGATTTTCTACATCAACAGTGAAGTTCGTTGAGTATTTACTATGGATGGGTAAAGGTTTTGATATGTTGATACCTTAGTCATTGATGGACGAAGGTTACTTTTTGTAAAAGGAAAGTCCAAATTTGAAAAAGTACTCTATTAATGGCTCCAAGGGCTATTTTTTATGATAAGATTAAAATACCACGTGTGGGAGGAGCCACAAACATCAGGGGAGATTACATCTAATGCTTTTTCTTGGATGGGCAAAGGTTTTTTTATGTTGATACCTTAGTCATTGGACGGAGGTTACTTTTTCTAAAAGAAAAGTCCAAATTTGAAAAAGTACTCTATTAATGGCTCCAAGGGCTATTTTTTATGATAAGATTAAAATATCACATGTGGGAGGAGCCACAAACGTTGGGGGGGAGATTACATCTAATGCTTTTTGTTGGTCTTCAGTACAACACATCGGGGACATAGTAGTGTTTTCTAGCAGTGTTGAGGCCTTCAAGATGTTGAGGCTTTTTGTCACTGCTTAGCAATAAAATAACATTCTTCAGCAGCAAAATTTTGCTACTACTGGGCAGCAAAAAGAATAGCGAAATTTCAGTATTGAATAGCGTTATTTCGCTACTATTTTTGCTACTCACCAATAAAACTTTTCTCTGTAGGATAGCGATAATTCAACAAAATAACGCTGCTTCCATGAAGTCATTGAAGATAGATATTAGGTTATACATGTCACATACATACAGAAAATGATCCATGGATGGGATAGGAGTGCACTGAGCACTAGGAGGAGCTGAAGGGCGATGAGTAGGGAAAGTGGAAGTATGAGGGGTAGGTAGAAGTGATAGGGTTAGGGAAGGTGGTGGGAAGCATGGATGTGGGAAACTGTAGGATCGTTAACATGTCAAGCACATAATAGGTGGGGGATAAGCTCGAGTGACTCGATTGCTCAGTCCTGTACCTAGCTGCTGCCTATGCCTCTAAAACACACTACATATCTGGGTCATCTATGGATATGGGCACGGTACTAGAGAATACCCCTCCATATGTCCGATCTTGGTCCATTGGTGATGAGCCCCATGATGGCCACATCTATATGCATAAAAACATAGAAACATAGCTCACATAAGCTTAATGCAACATGCATTATGCGTAATGCATTAATGCATAATGCACAAGGTTAATGTAAAGCTTAATGCATAATGCATAATGCATAATGCACAAGCTTAATGCATTATGCATTAATGCATTATGCATTAATGCTTTATGCATAAAGGATTTAAGCATAAGCTTTATGCTTTATGCATTATGCATCATGGATAAGCTTAATGCATAGTCTTAATGCTTAATGCATATGGCCTTATTATATATATATTAAGCCATAAATCTCTAAGCATAAGCCTTCTTATGCATAAGTTCACATAAGCTTAATGCATCATGCATTATGCATAATGCATTAATGTGTAATGCATTAATGCGTTACACATTAATGCATTAATGTGTAATGCATTAATGCTTTATGCATTATGTGTAACGCATTAATGCATAATGCACAAGCTTAATGCATTATGAATTAATGCTTAATGCATTAAGCATAATGCATAAGCTTAATGCATAATGCACAACTTAATGTATTATACATTAATGCTTAATGCATAAAGGCTTTATGCATAAGCTTTATGCATTATGCATCATGCATAAGCTTAATGCATATGGCTTTATTACATATATATTAAGCCATATACATTAAGCCTTAAGTATAAGCCTTATGTATACATAAGGCTCATGCATAAAACTTAATGCATCTGCCATAATGCATGAGCCTTATGCTTTATGTATAATGAAATAAAATACATATTCTATCACGAGAGTGAGATTTTCTAGAATATTTTTATCATGGGAGTGAATCCAATTAATTATGTATGATGCATGGTTCATATGTGAAGCATGGTAGTGAATGCTTTCCATTTGTTATAATTATTTTTGTATAAGTGATTCCAAAGTAATTGTGATCTAACATTGTGGATTATGTTGAGTATAGATCAAGAGTTCGAGACAACCAAGGTGGACATTGGACGAGATTATCTAACTAAGCACATGTGTGCTAAATATTTAATTTTGTATGGTTTGGCCTATTGTACATATGTTGAGCAAGGTTTATTTTTTATGAGATGCTTTAAAAGCATTGGACTAAGGTTCAATTTCGTAAAAGCCCAATTTTGGAAAAGCTATGCTATTTATGGCTCCAAGGGCTAAATTTATTAATATGATTTAAATACCGCATGTGGGAGTGGAGCCACACACGTCGGGGGGGAGATTGCACCCAGTCTTGTGTTTTGTGGTTTCATGTTCTTGATTTATGCTATGATGTTATGGTTTATTTATTTTATTATTTAATTTGTGGAATAATCTAATCTCCATGTACCATGGTGAGTGATTCCAAAGTAATTGTGATCTAACATTGTGGATTATGTTGAGTATAGATTAGGAGTTCGAGAAAACCAAGGTGGACATTGGACGATATTATCTAGCTAAGCACATGTGTGTTAAATATTTAATTTTGTGTGGTTTGGCCCATTGTACTTATGTTCGGCAAGGTTTATTTTTTATAAGATACTTTAAAAGCATTGGACTAAGGTTCAATTTTGAAAAATCTATGCTATTTATGGCTCCAAGGGCTTAATTTATTAATATTATTTAAATACCGCATGTGGGAGTGGAGCTACACACGTCGGGGGGGTCGGTGTGGGGGAGGGGGAGGGGGAGGGAGATTGCACCCAGTCTTGTGTTCTTTGATATTTCATGTTCTTGATTTATGCTATGATATAATGGTTTATTTATTTTATTATTTAATTTATGGAATAATCTAATCTCCATGTACCATGGTCCTATAACATATGCATTAAGCTTTAAGCATATGGCTTATTCATTAAGCTATATGCATTAATATTTAATCATATGATCCTTATGCATTAACATTTATGCATAAAGCCTTTATGTATAGAGATCATGCATAAAGCTTAACTCATATGCCATAATGCATGAACCTTATTCTATATGTATAATGAACTAAATACTTTTTTATTAAGCTTTAAGCATATGGCTTATGCATTAAGCTTTAAGCATAAGCCTTGTTGAGAGATGTAATTGTGGTGTTGTGTGTATGTGGGAAAGCACCCTAGAGGTGCAAGATATTGTGGCAAGATAAAAATGCCACATGTAATATTGTATGGTGTGTGAGTGTTGACCAAAAGAAGTGGAAAAGGGAGTGCCACATGGATGATGATGTGTAAAGTGGGATAAGACTAGAGAGCCTATATCATTGTATGGTTCATTTGAGATATGCAATAGAATAGAGCTATTGTTGAGTGTGCAATCTCTCTCTCTCTCTCTCATGGAGTTCTTAGTGTTGTATAACCCACCTAAATTATGTTGCTTAATCTATGTCCTTCACCATGATCAATCCCATTTTAGATTGTTAACATGGTATCAGAGCTTGGGTGGGCTCTTGGTCATGGTGATTATTTATGTATAGATTTCTTGGTTATGTGTTCATTTGATTAAGCATTATTTTCAGTTTATTTATGAAAAAAAATATGCACACTCATATTATCATTTATATTTGCATTTGTGAGAATTTGAGAGAGATATGGAGATGCCATTCTCAAGGTTGAGAGGAGATTTGCAACAAGGAGGTTGTGTAGAAGCTGCCCAAGAGAGTTGCAAATGGGAGTTTTGCAACATGAAGAGCTTGCTTACCATCATGGAAGTTGAAAGTGGAGATTTCAACAAGTATGAAGACTATGTAGTCTTCAGTGTCAACAAAGAAGCTACCAAGGAGATTTGTGAAGGTATTTTGTGATTATTTGCCTCATCAATTTTTGGTTTGATCATGAAAAGTGTTGCTATTTGATGGGATATATGGATCCCATGGTTCTTTGCATTTGGGCAAAGAGTGTCAGAGATGAAAACTTGTCCAAGGAAGGGGCAAGAGCTTATGGGCTGAGATTGCAGCTCATCTTGAGCTCACAAAAGCGGTTGAGCTTGGTACTCTACTCATGAAAGATAAGTGAACTTGTGAGGAACCCTCAGTAACTTTCACAATGTTTGCACCTATGACTTCTATGGAGAAGCTACAAGAAAGCACCCTTGATTACATGCAAGATGGTAGTATGCATGTGGATCTCATTGTAGACATTCTAATGGTGGTGGCCATACAATAGCTAAGATAACCTCATGAAGGAGGCAAAGAGTTGTAACTAAAAGAAGTTACATAAATAGAGAGGTTGGACATCAAGCTGGCAAGTGCCAACACAACCAAGTTTGTGTTAGAGAATTCTCACAGAGTCAGCAAGGTGAGAGGGGATCAGCGGCTATGTTGACAATCGATAGGGAAACTTGTTAAATAAAAACATAGCGTAGAATTGAGAGCTGTTGCAGTGATTAAGATGGAGACAGCACACAAAGAGCTTCAGAGAGAAGCAGCGAGATGGAGTGAGCCCCTAGTGGCTTCACATCAAGGAGTTAATCCTCATTAGGGTTGGCTAAGTGCACCTCTCTAGACTCGACCCTTGCATATTGTTTCTCTTATCCTCTCTCTCTCTCTCTCTCTCTCTCTCTCTCTCTCTCTTGTGTGCAAGATAGTATGTTAGGATTAACATCTTCGACCCTTGCATATTGTTTCTCTTATCCTCTCTCTCTCTCTCTCTCTCTCTCTCTCTCTCTCTCTTGTGTGCAAGATAGTATGTTAGGATTAACATCTTTGACGTTGCTGTGTCGGGGAATGCATTGAGCTTAGGGTCCTCCACTTTGTTCATTTGCTAGAGTCCTTATTTGGCCCATTGGAGTGCAAATCCACCGATTGGTTGCTTGATTTTGAGTTTGTTTTTATTTGTTGATGGTGATTCCATGGACCAATGGAGGTCTATCAAGCATTGGAGCATTGAGATCTTCACCGAGTGCGGGAGAAGCAAGTAAGTGCTCAAACATTGCCCTTGACATTCATGCAAATCTATAATTTTTTATTTTTTTTAATCAAGTTTTCACCATAGATTAATTAACAAATTAATCTTAATTAGTTAGGTTTCATTAAGCATAGTAGGCATCAATAGATATCTTGAGACTAGCTCTAGCTCTATATTAAATTAAAAACTCAAAAAAGTAGTGGGAAGATACCTGAAATTGCAAGAATATGAGGGAAAAGAAAGGAGAAAATCACATTCTACCGTTCCTTTTATAGGCCACGGCCATAGCACGTGCCACGCCCATTCCATTCTCTCTAGCCAAATCTGGGAAGATCTCCAGCCTTGAATGTGGCAATTAGCATTAAAAACAAAATAATTGCATTAAGTGGGCATAAAGAGCATTGTAGAGCTGCATTGTTAGGGAATACAGTGGTGATTATCAAACTTGTAGCCTTAAATTCCCTTAAATCCCCTGAAAATTTTGAAAAAATCTCTGAATTTGACAGTGCCACACCCGTTCCATTTTTGCTACGACCGCTCCTTCTATGGCACGGCTGTTCCTTCCCGAAGGGTACGCCCGTTCCAAGCATTCATCGTGTTTGCCATGTTTGTATATGTTTTTCCATGCCCATGTCATTCTCTTTTGCCCTAACTCTAGAAAAAGCGTACGGTCGTTCCACTTATGCCATGCTCGTACAATTGTTCTGTTTGAAGCGTATGCCCATGGAAAACTTTCCTCGCTCGTACCATTTATCTCCCATGCGTGTATCTTCTCTGATCCAAAAGCGCACACCCGTTCCTTCATGAAACCCGTGTCCTTCAGAAAGCAAACACCCATGCCATCTCTTCTTAGAAAGAAAACGTCCATGCCATCTGCTCCCAGAGAAGCATATGCCCGTTCCTTTTGGAAGCGTACACCCGTACCATCCCAAGGCATATGGTCGTACCATTACCACAAAAAAAAACTTTTCATAGGGGGTTCGACACAGTAGTTCCACATTTCCAAGCATCTATGCTCAAGTAAATTGGTGCAAAATAACCCTCTTTTTAACCACGTGAACTCTCTTGAAGCTCCCTTGCTTATAAGGTCCAGACGTAATGATCAATACCACGTGGAGCTAAACAGTGCTCGTCTTTGACAGCATTGGTGAGAGTGAAGACCATCCCAGCATGGGATGAGAAACTCCTAACCTTGAGACAGGAGAGCCCGAACCTCAGTGTGTATGGATAGACCACCTACTATCCAAGAGCAAGCTCCTACCTCTCCCACACATTCATAGAGAAGCCTTGCTTTGAGGTTTCACAATTTTGTCATGGGGGGACACACACAGTTGGAAGAGCCGCAAACACAACCCAAGGTGAGTGGACCATCCACAAGAAAGTGAGCCCACACCATTTCTAGATCCTAGAGTGGAAATAGGATAGAGTGAAAGCCATCAAACCCAGACTGAACCACGTGTCTAGAGAGCCATGCCTGTCTAAAAAATGGATGATTTTTACAAGGCCCAATGACTTGTACAAAAGCTAGGTCCAGGTCTATCTTCTCAAGGACTAGAAACATCATACGAGCAAGATAAGGTCTACCCAGGCCCATCACATCAGCCATGCTGGTACATCAATAGTACCCACAACAAGGAGCATACCCTAGGTACAACATGGGACCACAAGGGGCACAATCTAACCCACCTATAAGACAAGAGCCTCCAATGGTATATTATCCTCCTGGCCCCGCTCCTCAACCAACATACGCTCCAACCATGGCAGGGCTAACACCAGAAATGTTAAGATTGGTCATGGAAATAGGGAGGGGGTGGTTGCAGGAGGCATCGCACCCCCAACACTAGTGCAACCTGCATCTAGACCCAGATTAGAGCAAAAAAAACGTACAAACATCTCAAAGATGATCACTAAATTTGATGGGACTGGAGACCCCATCCCACATTTGGAGATGTTAAACCAAATTTGTGAAGCCTTTGGCTACGTAGAAGATCAGGTTAAGGTGAGTGCCTTTGGCCTCACCCTAGATGGTAAGCAAGATGGTAAGCAGACAAATGGTTTAGGTCCTTGAAAGCCAAGGACAAGGCCACCTTTGAAGGCTTGAAAGAGGCCTTTTAGGTAGGATATTCTTGCCAAGGTACCAGATGGATTTTAGTGGAGAAGCTACACAATGTCAGACAAAGGGATGGTTAAACCATCTAGACTATATTAATAGAGTCAAATATCTCCACTCTCGCTGTGGTGGCCAAAGACAAGTTCTCTAATAGGAAGAATTTTGGAAGGTTTGGACGACTAATAGGAAGAATTTTGGAAGGTTTGAACGACTAATAGGAAGAATTTTGGAAGGTTTGGACGTACCCTTGCACAATTCATTGTATGACTTGGATCATACCTCCTTTGAGCAATGTTGCAGGAGTGCTAGGACTTTGAGGACAACTTCAAGGGAACATGTTCCCGAGAACTCCATGAGGGTACATTGGAAGCCTCTTTCAAGACCACCAGTACTAAATGTGATAGAAAGTGCAAAGAGTCCACATTGGGGACAACGAGTTGAGCAGTTGAACGCTGAGCAGATGACCCAACATTGGAGAACCGCCGGCCAAGGTTGGGATCGGGTCGGCCAACCCCATCTCTATCCAAATAGGGAGCTTATATGGTGCCCGATATATCAATCTAACCATACTAGCACAGAGTGTCCACATTTGCAACACCGTCCCAACCTCTATTGCACATATTACTAAATATGGGGCAATCACAAAGTTACAAACTGCTCTATCAGCAAAGGGCTGCTCAAGCCCGTGCTCTACCTCAAGCCTTGCCAGTCAACCCAAGGCAACCCCCACTGGCTTTTCCAACACCTGCTCTCCATAATGCACTTCAACTAGGCCAAGAAGTGGCCCAAAGAGGAATTCTTAGGGTACCTGAAATTACCTTATCACCCCTGGTTCTCCCACCTCAACCCCCATTGCCACGAATCACACTAGTTTGTCAGCTAACCATGATGGAAATCTTCGAAGAAGGGGATGAGGAGGAAATTCCAAAATTTCCTACCTATGAAACCCTTGAGCCAACAAGTCCACCCCCTCAAATTCTAAGCCACTATGTAATGGAGGGTGACCAAATGTACCCAATGTACTTAGAAAGCCCAATGTCATTGGCTAGAGACATGAATACGATGGCAAAATGACCACCTATGCAGTGCTATCATTGCGCCGGACCTCACCGAGTGACTGAGTGTCCTATCAAGAAAGGGATGGCGAGTACAACATCTGTGGGCGCTCTCAAACTAACCTCTTTATGTGTTGGGTGTGGAATTGACCATATGTATAAAGATTGTCCGCTAAGACTTGGAACAACAGGGAAGCCTTGTGAAGGTAATTCTAGCACCAGCATTAACCTATTGAGTTTTAGATGGCTTCATCCACACAGTCTCTCTCAACATCGTAAAGCAATTACAAAATAGATAGAGGGTCGTAGCTCATGTTGCAGCAAAGGCATCTACCTCACGAGACCAAGGACAAGCCAAGGTCTTATCCTTAAAGAATTTCCCTAAACAAACACGAGCAACTAGACACTCAAGAAAGAAAACCACAAAGATCGGCAAGGGAGACAACCGAGTAGTTATCCAAAGTGGTTCGAAAGATGGCACAATAACACATGCATCAACCTCTTTGTCTCAGAAGAGGAAGATCTGCTACACTTAGCCGCTCAAGCCCGAGAACGGATTGATGCTAACCAGCTCCAAAGAAAGCTTAGTTGAAAAATTCCTCTTGATCACTCACATGTACAGAGATTCCATGGTGGGATAATGTCATCAAGGTAGCTTTGTGCTTGTATTGACACCTTTAATATTAAAGGTCTAGTTTTCCTCTTTCACGCTTTGTAACATATCAAAAAGATGTGCTAGCTCCTCTAGACACTTCTAGTTCTAAATTGCATAGCCTATCTTAAAAGGATCCCCAACAAATGCTCTCACCTTTTTATTAAAAGTATGTCCTACTACACCATGTTGAGAAGAGCTACACATTAGTTGTCAATACATGATATAAAAGACACATTTACTGTCATTACAAATGTGATGCACAATTGATTAGTACACGTGTAAGCATCAAGGTTTCTATAATAGTAGAGAAACTAGCACTTTGATGTTACAGCAGTTTGTGCAGGACAAACTAGAGTGCTGTTTTTGGTAAATTTGTGTGTCTGGCAAGATGTCAAATGATGGCATAAACCAGATTGTTGCTGAGAAGCTTGATAAGAACAACTTCCATGCTTGGAGGTTTAGGTTGACAAATTTCCTGATGGGAAAGGGTTACTGGGACTACATAGAAGGTGAGCATAAAGAGGCACCGGAGATACCGGAGATCAGACTGCTGCAGATTTGAAAGACTTCAAGGATTGGAACCAAGGAGCCAGAAAATTTATGTATTGGCTCTTTATCAGTATACAAGACACCATGATTGGGCACATACAGGATGCCAAGTCCCCCAAGGAGGCATGGGACACCTTGGTAAAACTCTATGAAAGGTTGTTTGTTATGCAGCATGTCGTTAATGCCATGTCTGAAAATGTTGAAGCAGCACATAAAGATGATGTATGGTACGTTGATTTAGGTGCTTCGAACCACATGACAAGTAATGGAGAGTGGTTCAAGGAGATGAAAAACCTTGAAAGACTAGGTTTTGTGGAAACACGGGATGACACTGCTCTCATCCAATTGCCCATGTTGGAGATGTGCCATTATCTATGGAGGATGGCAAAGTGAAGTACCTTGCAGATGTACTTCATGTTCCAAACATAACAAAGAATCTGGTTTCAATTGGCCAGATGATTGAGCAAGGTTTGCATGTTCGGTTTAACCCTGATGGTTGCTATGTTGAAGACTTTAAAGACAAGTGCAGGTTGGTTGCCAAAGGCTTTAAAGACAAGTGCAGGTTGGTTGCAAAAGGCAACAAAGTGGGCAAAATGTTTACATTGAATGTAAACATGCATGAAGTGAGTGCTACGATGTTTGCAAATGGTTCAGGAATTGTTGCAGACACAGACATTTGGCATAAAAGAATAGGACATGTGAATGTGTAGAGAATGAAGTCTACGCAGACTAAAGGAATTATGATAGGGCTGCCAAAGTTTAAAGTTGAAGATATGCAGAAAATATGTGAAACATGCCAATTTGGAAAGCAAACAAAGCATGTATTTCCATGTGACAGAAATGTGAGCAAAAATGCACTAGATGTTGTGCATTCAGATGTATGGGGTCCTAGGAAGACCATGTCTATGGGAGGCTGCAGGTATTATGTGACATTTATTGATGAACACACAAGGAAAGTGTGGGTATACTTCATGAAGGAGAAGAGTGAGGTGTTCACTCATTTTCAGAATTTCAGAGTTATGGTTGAAAAGCAAACTGGGAAACATGTAAAGTTCCTAAAGTCAGATGGAGGGGGAGAGTACTTCTCCAATGAGTTCTCTGAATTTTTGAAGAAGAATGGTATTCAGAGGAAACAGTTTACATGCAGATACACTCCGCTGCAAAATGGAGTTGCTGAGTGGAAAAACAGACACATTGCTGAGATTGCACGAGCATTGATGGGAGAGAAGAATATGCCGCATAGCTATTGGGCTGAGACTGTTTCTATAGCAGTTTACATCATGAACAGGACTCCAACTGCAGCCATACATGATGTAACTCTAGAGGAGAGGTTTATTAGCAGAAAACTTGATTTGTCTCATCTGAAAGTCTTTGGATGCATTGCATATGTGCATGTGCCAGATGAGCTGAGAGCTAAGATAGATCCAAAAGCTAAAAAATGTGTGTTTATTGGGTATTCCCTTGAGCAAAAGGGATACAGGTGTTATAACCCTGCTATTACAGGTGAGTTGAGGGTAAGCAGGGATGCTGTTTTTGATGAGATGAGCAGCTGGTATGTTGCTGAAAAAGAAGCTGTTATTGGGACTGATGTGAGTGGAAATGTGGTTGCATAGAATGCAAGTCAACAATCACAGTCTTTGAGTGGACCAGGAGAGTCCTCATCTAGTGGTTCAGTTGATAGACCATGGAGTGGCAGACTACCAGTCCTGTAAATGTGATTAGTACATCATAAAAAGGCAAAGAGAAAGTGGTTGAGCCCCTTAGTATGCCTAACATTTCTACAGGGCATTCTCATGTGTTGATGGAGAGTCTAGTGGCTCAGAGACGAGCCTTGATGAGGATCTTGGGATACCAGCTACTATGAGAACACCTGGTGTGAAGAAGGCTATGGAAGCCATGAATGCAAAGCTATGAAGATCTGGGAGAGTGAAGAATCCTGTGCAGAGGTTTACCTATGATGGTTATGTGGCACATCACTATGCATACATGGCAAAAGTTGTATAGGTTGTAGAGCCCGCATGCATTGATGAGGCTGTTGGAAATGTGGTTGGGAGAAAGCTATGGATGAGGAGATGGATGCACTATATGGAAATGAGACTTGGGATTTAGTGCAATTGGCTTTCTTGCCTGAAGGCAAGAAAGCCACTGGATGCAAGTGGGTGTACAAAGTAAAACATAACAGTGATGGAAGCTAAGCAGGTACAAGGCTAGATTGGTAGCCAAAGGATACGCGCAGACATATGGCATTGATTATATGAGGAAACTTTCAGCCGAGTTGCCAAGATAGCAACAGTGAGAGTTGTGATAGAAGTGGCTGCGTCAAAGCAATAGTCTTTACATCAGATGGATGTAAAGAATGCATTCTTGCATGGGAATTTGCAAGAAGAGGTGTATATGTTGCAGCCACCTGGTTATGAGGATGTGAGTCACCCCGAGCATGTTTGCAGGTTGAAGAAAGCCTTGTATGGCTTAAAACAAGCACCAAGAGCATGATCTGACAAGATTTTTGAATATCTTGTCACTATTGGCTTTCATGTAGCCAATGCAGATTTCTTGCTGTATGTCAGACACAGTGATAGAGGGGTTATGCTTGTTGTCATCTATGTAGATGACCTGATCATTACGGGGGGCCATGATGTAGAGATCTTTGATGTAAAGATCTTGCTTAGACAGAAGTTTGAGATGAAGGATCTAGGGGAGCTTAGATATATTTCTTGGGCATTGAGGTGATTAGGTCACCACATGGTATTGGATTACTGCAGAGACAGTATGGCTTGGACATGTCTAAGTATGGTATGACAGGTTGTAAGCCTATCTTAGTGCCATTGGATTAGAATGGCAAGTTGAGTACAGATTCAGGAGAGATTTTGGAGGATCCTACTATGTATAGGCGCATAGTAGGAATCTTGATCTACATGACGATCACCAGGCCAGATTTGAGCTATGCTGTTAGGTTGGTGAGTCAGTTTATGCAGGTTCCTCGGAAGCTGCATTTGGATGCATTGAGACGCATACTGAGGTATGTGAGGTCTACTTTGCATTGTGAACTATTTTATGAAACTGGGACAGAGATATGTGTACATGGGTACACAGATGCCGATTGGGCTAGTAGTATCTCAGATAGAAGATCTACTAGTGGCTTCATGTTTTCTTTGGGGAGTGCTGCTGTGACTTGGAGTAGCAAGAAGCAGCCTATGGTTGCTCTATCCAGTACTACAGAGATGCTGCTATGGTAGCATGTGAGGTAGCTTGGTTGAGAAAGCTACTTGCAAATTTGGGTCTATCAGTGGGTGGATAGAAGATCTACTAGTGGCTTCATGTTTTCTTTGGGGAGTGCTGCTGTGACTTGGAGCAGCAAGAAGCAGCCTACGGTTGCTCTATCCAGTACTACAGAGGTGTTGCTATGGTAGCATGTGAGATAGCTTGGTTGAGAAAGCTACTTGCAGATTTGGGTCTATCAGTGGGTGGATAGACAAGTTGTCATTTTTTGTGATGACATTAGCAGTATACAGTTGGCCATGAACCCAGTTTTTCATGCTCGCACGAAGCATATAGAGGTCCACTACCATTTTGTCAGAGAGAAGGTTTTGGTAGGAGACGTTGACCTTGTTTATGTCAGCACACAGGATCGGGTTGCTGACATCTTCATGAAAGCATTGGGTACAGACAAGCTCCACAGATTCAGGGCTTCGCTTGGTGTACATGAGATGGAGTTGAGCTCGAGGGGCGCGCTCATCTAGTGAGGCGGTGGACACTGATGACCCGCCTGGGGGATAGGCCCCACACTTACACCACTGGCATGGTCGGTGAGATCATGGGTGATATGCGGCCAGTGGGATGACAGGCTGTGTGATAGCCATTCTAGAGACTGGCATAGTTATAGCGCCAGCTCATTTAATTGGGTTCACACTATAGAGAACCCTAGTATATATTTGGTTTAGTACCTTTTCATATTGTGTGTACCCTTATCTTTGTATATGGTGTGTTGATGAGTGTTGTGTGAAGAAGAAGAAGATTTTCAGCCTCTCACCTTGTGTGTTTTCTTTTAGGGTTTTGTGAGTGTGTGTGTGCTTGCAAGAGCTCAAGCTCTCTTCTCCCCTACATCTTTTCAAAAACTTGTCCATGTCATCATTCGTTGTGTCATCATGTAGCTGCCTAGGACACGTGATGACACGTGTGACATGTACACTCATTGTTGATGTGAAACATGTCTTAATGAATGCACCACTGCCATGTCTCTTCACACGTGCAAAAACTCATTCTACATGCGGTACATAGAAAAAATTATCCAAAATCACCACAACGCGATAGGTTGCCTCCATGCAAGTAGAAATGGCCTATTCACATTGTGGAGATTCTATCTTAGTACACAAAAATAATTCATTCAAAATATCTACCATAATACCACTACCACGTGTCTTTCACATATGCACATTCATCATTCAAGTGCCTCTCTCACGTGCAAATTTATTGTCGATGTGACTCAACACTACTATCTATCATGCAGCTATACATCTCTATTTTTGTGTAGGTTTCTTTATTTATACCCCATGTTTGGCAATGCATACACTTTTTCTTCGCTTGCTCATTTCGCTCCTCTTTCTCAGTTTGTGCCTTTCCTTCGTCGACTATTCTTGCTATCAAAGCTTCACCCCCTCTCTCGCTCTCTTGATAAGGTAAGGCATGCACCCTAAAATGTCATACTATATCTAAAAGGTTATGTTTTTTGTTTATTTCATAATGTTTATTCCTTTACTATCTTTCAAATCACCACAACGTGATTAGGGCTGAGGCTCCATGCACTTTGAAATGGACTATCGCATTGTGGTGATTATATCTTAATACACAAAAATAATTCCTTCAGATATCTATTTTTGTTATTTCATAAGTTTTATACTATGAAATCCACCACAACAACGCGATAGGGATGTGTGCATGTAGAAATGGCCCATTAGCGTTGTGGTGAATCTATTTCAATGGACAAAAATAACATTTTTTCTTTGACTTTCAACGCGAATCACCACAACGCGATAGGGTTGTCTTTGCGCATGTAGAAATGGCCTATTCGCATTGTGGTGATTCTATCTTAATACACAAAATAATTCATTCAGAATATCTATTTTTATTTTTTCATAATTTTTATCCTATTACTTTCGTACAAATCATCACAACGTGATAGTGCTCCTTCGGTGTGGGAGAAATGACCTATTCTCATTGTGGTGATTTATATAGAATTGCTCTTTTTCTAACCTTTCTTATTTCATTTCATACCTTCTGGATATGGGAGATTTCTTGTAGTGCGATTCCTTCTGAAACTTAAACAATCTTGTACTCACTGTCGCTTGAGAGCTGTGGTGGTTACAGACTCGATCGTGCTGCCTATTCTTTTGTAAATGTTTCTAATTTTAGTTATAGAGAGACATTTATACAATCTTAACTTCTTTTCATCCTGCAGGATTGATATGTTTCTTTTCTTGCAGAATGATTGTAGGAAATCTGCCATTTCCAGTGCAGAGTCATGTGCTTTTGCTGGACCCAGTGCTATCAACACGACTAAATGATCAAAATGTCACTTTTTTGAATATCCTGAATTGGTTCCTTGCTGACATGGATCTCTTCCATGTGGTTTTGTTAGCTTACCATGAAATGTAAGTACTAGTATAATTTTTATACATGATAAAATCATTAATGATATTTTTGTAAGCCTTTAAGGTTTTTGCAGAAGCCATTAGAGCTTGGTCTTTTTTGACCTTCGTGCCATAGTCTGTTATTTAGCCAACTCGACGGCGGCAGGCTACCACGAACATGTCCAATTGTAAGTGTTTCTGTTAGAAATATTGGCAACTCCAACCCATTAAACTTTTAAATACGAAAGATTTAATGAGCTTATTTTTCACATCTGTTAAGAAAATGTTGAATGCCTGGGAGGCTTTGAATCAAGACAAATTTTCAGATATAAAAATGGGTATAGTAGACGTTCCAATACAACCTGACTTCGTACTCATGTGGATGGAGGGTCTGTCTAAATGTGAAATTGCTTCTACAAAGGACTTTTTGGCTACAAGATGATGCAGGTTCTATGAAATTAGTATTTATTTCTTATATATTCTGCATTAAACGCGTATCCAACTTTATATTGTTCATGTAGAGTCCATTGCTGGGATCCTATAAAAGTTTTGATGTTAGGCAGTTTCGGGCAGAGGCAATCGATTTCCTTGTTATGAATTGCCATTCCTCTCGAGTTCCCGAGGTTCCCATTCCTCCCATTCCACCACTAGTACAACAATCAACACAACAATGTGAAGCGCCCTCCTTGCAATCTCCTACAGAAGATCCCACTCGATCTCCCACCTCCAAGTCTGCCACACAGCCCCCTCTAAAGATTATTGATATGTAACTTTGTTGTAAATCATTTTTTTGAATATATAGATGAGTGACTTTTCATATATAGACAAGTTAGTTTTTGTATAATTTTTCAACTTCATAAATATGATGTTTGTTGGAACAATGATTTGAAAATCATTTAGAATTTGATCAAGATGGAAATTGGTCCCAAATTTATAGACATATAATGTAAGACGGTAGCAACACTACAAGTGCTTGCTACATATAATGTAAGACGGTAGCAACACTACAAGTGCTTGCGACATTTCGGCTTGGGGACACTAGAATAGGTTGATGGGGGGTTCTATTGAAGCAGGTTTTGGATCATTGCACTTTGCTTCTAGAGAGGAATGATGTTCACTTTGTTCTGCAGATCTTTACACAAAATTTTCTTCTCTCTTCTGTAGTACAACACTTTTCTTCTGTTGTGAAACAAAATATATTCTGGTGGAAGCTCATGTATGCATTCATTTGTAATATTCTTCCTCAGTTGTAGTAGATTACATGGCTCCCGTAGTGAAATGACTGTCAGCAAGGTTGAGGCCTCATTATAAACTTCAATATCTATCACACCTTGTTGTGCTCAAAACTTGCAGCTTCTTGATCCATTTGAACTAGTTCTCCTATAATGTAACGAGATTGTTTATACCAAAATGACATGATGAATGTCTATGTTGCTATCATATACTTAACATTTACTGCGTCTAATGTGATCTCACAATGGACTTCTATATGTACTTTTCTGTCTCAGCTCTCATCAAGTAGTTTACAAAAGAAACCAGGCTCTAAATTTCTACAAATAAACTTTTTTTAAACAATTTTCACACCTGACAAACATTGAATAGCTCCACAAAATTATTTATTGGCATGTACAAGATAATTTTCACTACCCGTGTGGGTATACTATCTCGCAGTGACCACTACACATCTTTGTAAAGCTTTCTCGTAAAATAGGTTCTATAATAGAAGAATCAAGAATGGGCCAATCTATGTAGCTCCATTCTTTGGTGAGAGGTAGCTTCTGCAAATGCCCAATGGTGTTGTTTCTATCCAACAGAGAGTAGAAGTGGTCATTAAAAAAACCTGCCTTTGCAAGGTTTCTTGCACTTCTCCCCTCATATTGCAGCTACCCAACATCTGAATGCAACACATTCATGATCCCGATGATGCACTCAATTGGTCGACACTCTTCATATAGGAGGAGGGATACACATCTGCACACACAAAACATTGAACACTTGAATGAGAGAATGCAAACATAAGAAAGAACAAGATTGCATTAAATCAAAGGTCAGTGGCTTACAATTTAATATGTGTGGGGGTAAGGATGTAGTATCATCTCTACCAAGCACAAGCTCCTTGTGCATGTAGACATGCTGCACAAGAACCTCCTTTATATTTGTTTCCCCAGGATCTATCTTGAAGTCCTTGATTCTACCCTTATGTAAATATTCTTGGTGTTTAAAAGATTCATACTGCTTGGTTGTTTAAAAGATTCATACTGCTTGGTTACATAAGCACCCAAGTTCCCTTACTTATTTGAAGTTGAATCCATTGATTATGCTCATTGACTGTATTGGAGACAATTACAATTATTGAATGCACTGTTGTTGTAGGTCTCCTTGACCTTTCAACTGTTTCATCAATACAGTCAGATGCATGATAAGCCCAATATGATACGAAGTGATGGGTTGTAGCCATTTTTGAAAAAATAGATCAAAGAGAGAAGAAGATTAGGCTAGTGAGTAGAGCAGACGTGAAGAAGAAGACGAAAAAAGCGAGAGAGCATTCAATTTTTTCCCTCCTCTAGAACATTAGAGAAGATAAGCTTTGTAAGATATGCCTTGTACTTTGTCAGGCATCTTCAATGTCATTGTTTTGGCAGTCATTTTCTCCAAAAAGGTATTAATTTTTAGATGAATCGATGATTTTTGAATATATTATATTTTTATAAATGTATTTTTATATGCATTTAGCTATTTTCCAATGTTAGGTTGGCCTCTTGCTGATTGATGGGCTTCTATTTTCTCTCTCTTCTAAAAGGCCCTCTAAATGACCTCCAAAATGTCCTAATGTAACTCCCATGTAGCATTATTTTCAATGGAATCCAACTCCAAATGCATGGCTGAAACCCAATTGTCATCCTCCAATGCATCAAAATGAGAAATCCATTCCTTATCACATGCGGTAGCAACAAGGGTTGTATGTCGACACGTAGCTTGTGTCCGACCTGGCATAAGTGGACTCAGCTTGCTATCATATAAGGTGGCATGAAGGCAGTGGGGAACTCTCTGTGAGTCGTGGTTTGCTGCATCCTCTTCAACTAATGCATCACCCACCAAGGCATCTGGATCAAAGTGTGGCTGATATGGAGCAATATGGGGAATGTCAGACTGCTGAATTTACTGATTGTAAGCAATAGGAAGAAGGCTGATTCAGAGCCAAAGTAGGCTCAACTAATTCAGAACCTGCACCAAATAATGACAGCAATGTATCAAAAACATCTGGGGCATCAATTGATGTATGTACCCAACATGAAAGCATAGGTTGAGATGCATATTGAGTTCCTCTAATCCCTTTGGATGAGTATCTCCCTTCCCTTGTGCTGTTTTTTCATGTTGATGCTATTATTACAGATTTTCTCTCGTCTCTTTTAGAGGAGGATAGTAGTTCTTCTACTGGGAAGGTGGATGATTTTGTCGAGATATCCTCATATTCTGGAGCTTCCTACTTTGGTAGTTGCTTCTCCTTCTTATGTTTTAGAGGAGGCATCTTCCAGTATCTTGGAGCTTGTCCCTACTTTGAACCTGGCAACTTCTACTATCACTGATGATCAGTTTGTTCCAGTGGTTGTTTCATTTCCTTCTTCTTCATAGGAGGGGTCTACTTTGGTCCCGATACTTGTTGTAGATGCAGAGGAGGTACCATCTATGGTTCCATCTCCTGAGGGCTTCTCTCTTCAGATTGATCCTATTGTTTCATCTTCATATCTTCTCAATCTTCTTGTGGCTTCTTCCGAAGACCTTCTCGGTATTCAGATATACCATATCTTCGCGAGCTTTGTGCCTTTTATGAGGAGGTTTTTCCTTTAGACTTTTTGGAGGTCTTTCTTCAGCATGCTGGAGTCGGTCCACCCATTTGCACACTGAAGAGGAGGTGTTGGCATTATCATCTCCAGATTGGGCATATATGTGCATATTTCGTGCTGTATCTGGCTAGATTTATGAGGCCATGCATTCATTTCATTTTAGACATTTTTAAAGCTATTTTTTGTCTATTTTAGACATTATTTTAGTATTGTTTGCATAGCCAGCTAGCCCTCTATTTTTATACTGGCCGACCAGCTCTTGTCCAACCTATATATAGGTGGCTTGGGTTAGCATCATTAGTACATCATTTTTTAGCTACTGCTATTGGTTGTATGCACCTACGGGCAGCCCTCGTGCTCTACTTTGGCAGATAACAAGTCTTCTACTTCAGTTCTATTGCACACGTGTTTCTTTGCAAAAGATCTATTTGCTGTTTTTTCTGATTTACAGCCATTCTTTCAATGTCAGGAGCTTATGTGGCTACAAGATTTTTTAGCTAGATGGAAAAACTGACGGAAAGTGAAAAATGCATCTGACTTGGCTTTTAGACCATATACCCAACAGAAAAGAGTGTAATCATCAATGAAAGTCATGAAGTACAGATGCCCGCCAAAAGATGTTGCCCTCATAGGGCCACAGAGATCATTATGTACGAGTTGTAATGGCCAAATAGCTCACACATTGTCATCTTTCAAAAAGGACTGACGTCGCATCTTTCCCACCATACATCCCTTGCATACATGCTTGTGTGGGAGCTGCATAGGTGACAACTCCTGAACCATAGGTCTACGATGTAATGAAGGAAACCTAGGGATTGCACTCATTAGCATGGAGTACACACATGTCCCATTCATCATAGAGAGTAGCACCTATTTCACTCATAATGGAGTACACACATAGCTTCTCAAGAGGGAGAAGTCCACCATGGAAACTTAGAGCTCCAAAGAGTAAGAGTAGAGTACTCATGAAAGTATAATGATAAAAAAGGGTACAATGTCCATAAGCCCTATGCCTCATATAGTATCCCCTAAAAGTACACATGTAATCATCAATGAAAGTCATGAAGTACAGATGCCCGCCAAAAGATGTTGCCCTCATAGGGCCACAGAGATCATTATGTACGAGTTGTAATGGCCAAATAGCTCACACATTGTCATCTTTCAAAAAGGACTGACGTCGCATCTTTCCCACCATACATCCCTTGCATACATGCTTGTGTGGGAGTTGCATAGGTGACAACTCCTGAACCATAGGTCTACGATGTAATGAAGGAAACCTAGGGATTGCACTCATTAGCATGGAGTACACACATGTCCCATTCATCATAGAGAGTAGCACCTATTTCACTCATAATGGAGTACACACATAGCTTCTCAAGAGGGAGAAGTCCACCATGGAAACTTAGAGCTCCAAAGAGTAAGAGTAGAGTACTCATGAAAGTATAATGATAAAAAGGGTACAATGTCCATAAGCCCTATGCCTCATATAGCATCCCCTAAAAGTACACATGTAAATGTCCCTAAGCCCAAGTGCCTAGGCCCCATTTCCCCATGTGCATGTGCACCCCAACCTACTTGTACATGTGCACCCAAACCTACTTCATTAATTACAAACCATCCCCTCCTACAATGATTTCATCCTAAAAAATCGAAGGTGGTCGTGCCCAAAGAAAAGACATATACAAGTGGCTATGTACAAAAGCCAAAAATCACATCCATGACTGAATGTAGCGAAAAACTCATGCATGAATCATATGACCCCCTGGGTCAAATGGAAAGGATAGAGGGCTCCCATCGCGATGATGAGGCTATCTATGCAACCTCCTAGATCAAAAGGAAATCCGAGGCATGCAAAATCCAAGGCAATGCAAAAGGAAATCCGAGGCATGCAAAATCCAAGGCAATGGTCCCATGATAATATGGTGCAAGTGGAGTAGATAAGGAACCATTGTCGATGACGAATCTAGTCGAGTATCCTCCAGGATCAAAGGGATATGCATGGTATACAACCCAAACCGTCGAAGCTGGAATGGTAGTAGCTCCTGGATCAAAAGGAAAGCTCGACTCCAAAGAGATAGTGGCCCCAGGGTCAAAAGGAAAACTCACAAGCCCATCCTCACAACCACATTGTGAATCTAGCATGAAAGGTATCTGCTGAAGGAGCTCGAAACTCCTGGCCAGAATGTCAAGTGGTCCTCGCACAAAAGAATCATCGTGTAGGCCAAGACTGGAAAATGTCATAGATGCACCTGAATGTCGAGCCACATATCCGAAAACTATGCTCCTCAAATGGCAAAGAATGCATTCAAAGAAAAATATCCAGACTCCAAAGAACACAGGATCGTGTCGACATCCATAGAGGAGCCAAATGAACATAGCTCAAGATCGGCCTCATGTAGAGTCAAATGTGTAGCACCACTCAAGAAGTCAAAGACATGATCCACTATATCTATGTATGTATGAATATGATCCGACACATGCACAATATCTCCATGTGTAATACACTCTATATATGTGTGTCCCTCTAGAATAGAAGCTAGATCATCATAAAGATCATCATCACTAAGCACTGACCAAGTGTCTGCACAGGAGATATAAGTGGTATCAGTCTACTCACTATCAATGGAATCTCCAAGGCCACTAAGGTCATCCCCAAAGGTATAGACCAACTCCATCACTGGTGTCCCTATATGACCTAAATCCCATGATAGATCAATCTCCAACAGCACTGGATCTAATGAAATACCTAGATCAAATGTAAAGCTCTCAAAGTTAACGTCATAGGATATGCTAAAAATATGATCGATATGCATACTCCTACAATGTCTCACGTCTAAAAGCTCATCACTACTCTCATACACTATCCATGACTGCTCAATCACAACAACTCGATCCACTTGAATGCTGCCAGGAATGTTATGAAAACTAGGAGTAGTGGTCGTATCTGAAATCTCTCCACGTAACAAATCTAGAGGAGTAGCCCAACACATCTAATACTAGAACCTCGCGTCTATGCTCCTCATGGTCTATGATGTGTTCAACGACATGTGGAGTGTCGATCTCATGTGTAACTAGGGATGTATGACTAGCCGAATGATCATGACTAGTCAAATGCCCATCAAGATCATGGAATGCATCACTATGGTCATCTAATGTGTCCTTATGATCACTAGGAATAGAGATAGGTAGCTCTATGATGCTCGTAATTCTCGATGTGCTCATTGCCATCCCTCCCATCAAGATCATGCCCACATGATCTGACTCACACACATCACTCTCACTCTCACTATCACTATCACTATCACATACATCATCATCATGTACATATGTGTCAGTGGCATCATGTGCATGTGTATCATTATCATCATGTGTATGTGTGTGTGATACATCAATATCATCATGTGTTTGTGTGCATGATACATCATCATAGATATGTGGGTGTGATACATCAATGTCATCACATGTATGTGTATGACCATCACCATGTGTACATGTGTCAACATCAATATCATCATCAACATGATGATCATCATCACTATCCACATCATCATCCATTGAATGCATGTCATAATGATACCCATCCTCCTCAGGTATATCGTCATCTCTGCTACTCAACAAATGCAGGGCACTCAATAAAGTCCCCATATATATCATCCCATGCAAGCAATGCCGAACCATCCATGGAAAGATAACCACATAGATCCTCAACAAAATCACCATGTGTAGAACGTCTAGACCATCTAGCACAAACATCCTCCTCATCAAATAAGTGTCTAAACTGGCTAGGTAACAACATTTGAAGCTCAAACATCCATATGTGACATGAATATGATGTGTCATCATAACATGATGTCGGTGAAGAAGGATCTAGAGGTCGAAGCCGTGATGTGCCAAATGTATGTATGAACTCGGCAAATGATATGTAACTCCTCACGTGAAATGGCAAATCAAGATGACATCCATAAAGCCAGAGTAATAGGGTATAAGCAGATGCCGCACGATCTGCATCTGGGATGGAAACATAGTGATGTCGATGACGATGATGGTGGGTAGCACGGCAATCGTAGGCAGGGTATGTTGAGAGATGTAATCGTGGTGTTGTGTGTATGTGGGAAAGCACCCTAGAGGTGCAAGATATTGTGGCAAGATAAGAATGCCACATGTAATATTGAATGGTGTGTGAGTGTTGACCAAAAGAGTGGAAAAGGGAGTGCCACATGGAGGATGATGTGTAAAGTGGGATAAGGCTAGAAAGCCTATATCATTGTATGGTTCATTGTGTGAATGAATAGAGATCAAGTGTTGAGTGTGCAATCTCCCTCTCTCTCTCATGGAGTTTTTAGTGTGGTATAACCCACCTTAATTATGTTGCTTAATCTATGTCCTTCACCATGATCAATCCCATTTTTGGATTGTTAACATGGTATCAGAGCTTGGGTGGGCTCTTAGTCATGGCGATTATTATGTATATTAGCTTGTTTGTGTGTTTGTTTGATTAAGCATGTTATTATGGTTCATTTAAAAAAAAATTTATGCACACTCTATTATTGTTCTCTATTTGCATTTGAGAGAGGAGTTCAAAGCTGCCTATATGAAGCTGAAAATCAAGATTTCAACATTATGAAGACTATGGAGTCTTCATCAAACATCAAAGAAGCTGCCCAAGAGAGTTGCAAATGGGAGTTTTGCAACATGAAGAGCCTGCTCATGATCAAAGAAGCTGAAAATGGAGAATTTCAGTAAGTACATGAAGGCTATGGAGTCTTCGGTGTCAACAAGGAAGCTGCCAAGGAGACAAAGGTATCTTAAGAAGGTTGGTGTTGTGAAGTTTTGCCTTAAAGTTTTGGTTTTGAACATGGAAAAATGCTCAATGTTGAAGGATTGCTGGTTGTTGGGATTTGTGGATCCCATGGTTCTTTGCATTTGGGCAAAGAGTGTAAGAGGTGCAATGCTTGTCTAAGAAGGGACAAGCAGTTATGGGCTTGGAAGAAGTCCATGGTTGAGCACATTGGAAAGGGAAGGGCATGCAAAGTTGGGGAGCTTATCTCGGCCATAGCAATGGCCAAGTTATCCTCAATTAGGAGGTTGTCAATGCAAACAAGAATTTGCTACAAAGGAGCTTCTATTCAATAAAAAAACAACAAGAAAAGAGGCGTGCATGTGTTTACCAAGCCCCACTCAAAAGGTCTTGATAGAAATCAACAAGATAAACAAAGCGGATAGAAGAGGCACAGTGTGTGGAGCAAGCAGACTTCACATAGCAGCAGAGGCACAATGACTCAGGGAGATAGCATCATCAACAAGTGTTTACGGCATAGAGATTGCATGTGTATAAGCGATGGGTGCCGCCTCTACTACTTCCCTCTCCTTTGCGAGATTCAATGGATAGGAACTAAATCCCATCAATGTACTCGTATGCAAAGTGGGTGGTACTGGCAAGGCACGTGTACATATGATGGCTCCCCTCCCTCATACCTCACTGGTAATATCACTTGGCAATTACGGCAGCGCGGCTGGGACACTGGTGGATTGTTCGTCAATCTTGAGGCCTTTGACAAGAATCAGGAACTGGAGGTGATCTTGACAATGCTGATAAGGAGGCTTGGCACTATAGAAGAGCAGCCTGGTGACATCTCAAAGATGCAGTCAACATAGAACAGCTAGTTTAATAGCTGATGTGGGACAATATGGATTAGGAGATGCAGGAGCGTATGGAGTAGTGAGAAAGTGAACAACTAACAAACATCCACTGCAGCAAACAACAACAGTGTAGCAGTCAGATAAACACAGAGAAGCAGCATTTTAGATTTATAGAGAATAGAATGCAATGGTAGCCTCATTATGGTGCAAAGAGAAATTATAGAGCGCTCTGATATTGTCTCAGGAGAGCAAAGGAAGCTATGCTCTATTACTGGACCCCGTATGAGCTAAAACCAAGTACTAACACAACATATCGTGGTCCAGAATGTAATGACATGCATAGCCAGCCATTCGGGGAGAGAATCAAGTTTTGTGGGGGGAGCAGCAAGCGCTGCTACAACAAAAATGGATTACAATAGCACCAGAACCACATGTTGTTTTTGGCAAAAATAAGGAGATGCAAGATGAAGAAGATAACCCAACTATGCTACTGTAAGGAGAGGAGTCGGGGTTACTTTAGCACATTTATCAAAGGTGAAGTGTGACGTGTTACAAAGAACAAGACAAGGCTATAATTTTTTTGTTATTTTAAAATATAAGCAATTTGATCACTGATAACCCTTGAAGAAAGTTAAAGGGCCATTCCTGCATAGCATTATCAAGCCCTTGTTCACATGATTCAAAGGCATGTTTTATTTTATACTTCTAAAAGAATATTGTTCACACACATGGGTCCCTTGCATGACTGTTGGTAGCCAAAATAGTTTGTATTTGTTTCTTTCACCCATGGTATGAGGGTTGCCCTGCCCGAGCTCACCAAGAAGCTCAAAATGGTTATTGTGATGTGTGCATGAGCGATGCACGTGTGAGGTGCATGGGCATGGGTTGTTTCCCACCCCCCGAACTTTTACGTTCAAATCGGACTCAGTGGTTCCGCTGTGAGCGAGTCGGCTCGAAATGGACTTGGTGTCTAAGATGGTAGACACGCGCACACATGTTTGGTTGATGGACACTCCAATGTATCATTGAGGGGGAGTGTTGAGAGGTAGCGATTGCGGTTGTGCAATGCTACATTGATGGGTGATGGGTGAGTTGTGGAACACCTCGATTAAGAGGGGGTGTTGAGATGTAATCGCGGTGTTGTGTGTATGTGGGAAAGCACCCTAGAGGTGCAAGATATTGTGGCAAGATAAGAATGCCACATGTAATATTGAATGGTGTGTGAGTGTTAACCAAAAGAGTGGAAAAGGGAGTGCCACATGGAGGATGATGTGTAAAGTGGGATAAGGCTAGAAAGCCTATATCATTGTATGGTTCATTTTGTGAATGAATAGAGATCAAGTGTTGAGTGTGCAATCTCCCTCTCTCTCTCATGGAGTTTTTAGTGTGGTATAACCGACCTTAATTATGTTGCTTAATCTATGTCCTTCACCATGATCAATCCCATTTTTGGATTGCTAACAGGGTAGAGGTAGTAATGGATACCCATGTCGTCTCACCAAAGCCTGAAAGTGTGGAAACACCTCTAAATGTGCTCAAGAATCCCACACCACCCGTGCACGAACAAGGACCAAGATGCGTGTGTGAACGCCCAAAATACACTAAACAAGGGCCAAGATACGTGTGTGAGCACCCAAAATACACTAAATGGCTGAAAGTGTGCACGTGAATGCCCAATGACTAGGGATGAGGTGTGAAAATAAACCAAAAATACACTAAACAAAGGCCAAAATGCGTGTGTGAAAAATGTCTCCTAAAGGCTCAAAGCATGTGAACACCTCCCAACTACTAATGCAAAAAGTAGGTCAATGGTCCCTTGAAGTGGGAAGATGGGTTTAAGAAAAAAGAAAAAAAATGTGTTAAGTGGGAAAAGGAAAAAAAAACGTTGAGTGTGAAAAGGGACAAAAAGAAAAAAAACCCTAAAGCTAATGCCCACGTTTAACTCAACTTCATCTTCATCTTTTTTTTAAATATTTTTTTGAGTCCCTTCTCACGTTAGCGACCAATTGTCTCCTCTCCTCTATTGAGAGCTTATAGATTAATGATGTCTGTCTTTCCCAATTGATGATGCTGAGCCTAGAGCCTTTGGACTCTATGATGGCAATGAAGCAAAAGGCTTTTTTTTTTGTCTTTCTATTTAAAAAAAATGCACCTGTGATCTCCTTGTGTGCGAACATGCTGAATGCATGAGAGGGTGTCTGTCTTCTACAAGAAAGTTGAGCCTTCAAAAGGCAATGAAGCTAACAACACCTACTAATCTTGTCCTCATCGCCTTTTGTTGAGCCACTATAAGAAGGTTGATGAGTACTGTAATAGGCAGCTGGCTGTAGTCTCATCACTCTATCGGTTCCAGGTCGATGGGGAACATAATGGGCTCTCGCTAGGCTGTGATGCTGTTGATGAAACAAGTTGAGATGCTTTCAAACTATTGCTCTGCAAATGCTCAGCGCTTGCCCAGTGCTAATCTTGTTGCTCTACAAACGCCCAGCGCTTGCCAACGCTGATCTCGTTGCTCTGCAAATGGCCAGCACTAGCCTAAGCTCAGCTTACTCCAGGTTGTAAGGCTACGTTAGTGGCAGCTCGATGATGATGACGATGCAATCTTGTTGATTGCGTTGGCTTGTGTGGGCTTGTGCGCCTGAGCTGGCCTTAGGGCGCGAAGATGGTTGCATTTGAACTGTATGCGTTCATTCTCTCCTTATTATATATATATATATATATATATATATATATATATATATATATATATATATTCTACGCTTGATGTGCTGAGCCTAACAGAGGTGATGAAGCGCTGTTACAGAGTGGCTACTCGCTTAGAGCAAGACTTGTGAAGCTCTTCTTTCACTTTAGCCTCTGTTGTTACAAAGGTCTCGAGATCTGCTTCGAGTTGGGATACTGCTTCACTCAGCTTGTGATGCTCACATTCCTTGGCTCTCTCTTCAAAAAGATCCAAGTCGTAAGATTTCAACTCTAGCTGGGACTTAAGATGGTCATACTTTTTTTTTTGGATGGGAAGCAAACTGGCAATCTCAGCTTCAATTCTTGACAGGTTATCTTGATGGTTAGCCAACTCTGACTCCGCCACTGAGACAGTTGATAAAATTGCTTAAGGAGTTCACCACTTCCCTTTCAAGATCCACCAGTGAGCAATCCCCTAATTTAAAAAATGTCTCCTTCTTCTAAAGAGACACTGGGAGTCTTGATGTCTTTTGCTTCTGCTACCACCCTTGCACTGAAATGCTTTCCCTTATGTTCTTGATGTTGGTTGCGAATTGAACATTTTGTGCTCTAAAACGTTGCTTGGGTCTAGATTGTTTGCAGATTGTGGCCAAGAAACTGTTCAAGTTGCTCTCCCCACTTGTCTTGATTGCTAGTTAGTGAATGGCAACAACTATTGCTCTTCAAAACAACAAGCAAGCAAAGTAAGAATAGACCTTCCCACTGCTTGTTAGTTGTAAAGAGTTTTAGCAAGCTGAAACCCCCATGTGACCATAATACATCAGAGTCTGGATATGAAAGAAAGCAACAACTCTTACTTGTACTGGTTCTGAGTAATCTCTGTGCTCTTGCTTGAAGATCTTCACTCAAGAAACCTTGTATGCAAGTTAGGAGAACCTTGGGGTGTATGGGGCACACTGGTTCACACCAATGGACTGGGTTCAATTCTCAGCAAGGCCATACTTGCAAACATAGTGTTAATCAACAAACTTTTTGGATTTCTACACTCGAAATTATAACACTTGTATACTTTTGCATCAACTAATTATCAGCATGCTTTCTGCATAATACTAATGCTCATATCTGTAATAGAACAACATGTTGTACATCTTCTTGATGGCAATATGCTAAAATATTGTAAACAATGTTTTCTCAACACTTTTCTTGCTTCCTTTACTTCTAATACATCAAGATTTATGCTAACCTGGTAGATTGTGCTATTCCAACAAATTTGTAATCTCTTTCTATCTTCTCTGCAATAAAGTATCAAGATCAGAAAGATTTGATCAAGAATCACTTACTGTTCTGTTTTTGTATCAAGATTGATTTCAAAAAATAAACTTTACATAATTTATAAATTTCTCTGTTCTGCATTGTAGATTTGCACCAATCTTGGAAAATCTATATCAACTGCACATAATCTTGAAATCTGCACCAAGATTTTACACACTTTCTTGAAACTGTATCAAATTTCTGCACAGCAATCTTGATGTCTGCATAGTAAACTGTACTCTGCATAAACTTTGCAATCTGAATATTCTACACAGTCTGCACCAATCTTTAAAAAATGCAATGAAATTTTTACAAAATTGCTTCAGCAACCAAACTTCTTATAAATTTGCTCCAAGAACTCCAAGATTTTGGACAATAGGACTAAAATAGAGGCTTAATGGATTAGTAATTAGAACTGTAAGCTCTCTAAGCAAGATAATGCAAGAAAATCTCTCAATTTTGATTGCTAAAATATCTATAAACCCTAATTCAAAAAGCACGAAAATTAAGATCAAGAAGTTCATGAAATCAAATAGTAAACTGGATTATGGTTTTGAAAATAATGTTTAATGCAAATTTGAAAATGATTAACAATTTTTTTTTTGCTAATCTTGTCAAACAAGAAATTAGCAATTCTGAAAACTGTGTAAAAATCAATTCCGAAAATGATTAACACTAATCACTCCCTAAGCAAGGATCTAAGCCAAGGACTTTAACACCAATGCAATGAAGGAAACCTAGGGATTGCACTCATTAGCATGGAGTACACACATGTCCCACTCATCATAGGGAATAACACCTATTGCACTCATAATGGAGTACACACATAGCTTCTCAAGAGGGAGAAGTCCACCATGGAAGCTTAGAGCTCCAAAGAGTGAGTACTCATAAAATTATAATGATAAAAAATGGTACAATGTCCATCAACCCTATGCCTCATATAGCATCCCCTAAAAGTACACATGTAAATGTCCTTAAGCCCAAGTGCTTAGGCCCCATTTCCCCATGTACATGTGCACCCAAACCTACTTGTGCATGTGCACCCAAACCTACTTCATTACATACGGATATTGTAATCGCATAAGAGAAGGGAAGTTAAGGTGACCAAAACGAGTGTGCCGTAGCTTAGTATCAAGCATAACCTGTGATGTGGAAGCAATCATAGCATCAACATGAGAATCACTACTCTTGCCATACATGTCAAGCTTGTAAAGGCCATTGCACAATGTACCAAAAAGCAAAAGCACATTGGAATTAATTTTGTTAAATGGAGTAGCAATGATAAAAAAACTAGATTTTGAGACCAGCTTTTACAAGTGCTGAGACAAAAAAAAGATTCATGCGAATGCAAGGTACATACAAGGTGTTAGTAAGAGTATACGTGTCTCCACTACATGATGTTAACTCCACATTGCCAATGCCTTTATGAAACAAAATCGGACTAATACATCTTGTCACTACTAACAAAACAAATCCCAGTCAATCAAACAACACTATGTGTTAGTCAATCACAATCTTTACCTATGATACCGTACATCTCTATCTTCTCATCATTCACTCACTGTGAATCATAAACACTCGCAATTTCATGTTGTGAGTCGGACTAGAGTTTAGGTCAAAGGGAGAAACATCATCCTTGCCGAGAGAACCCATCTCACTGGTGGCCTTAACTAAGGCACCACATACCCAACCAAACATGCACTTCCAATGGCCAACTTGAAAAAGAACGTAGAAGTATAAAATTCAAAAAACAAGAATTAGATACCTACACGCTATGAGTCAAACATGACTAGTCCCCTCTCATGGAACCAACCTCCGTGTGTGCAACCAAGGAGATTTCACCCCCTATTGGAGTACTAAATCTTAAACCCAAAAAAAGATAAAAACTACAAAAACAAGGAACAATCCAACTTGGTAGCTCTTGGTGGTTTGCTTTCGAAGTAGACTTGCCCATTGTTGAGCCATAGTAACTCCGCACTGTGCTACTTAGGCCATGTATCCACGCTAGACACAAACCCATTTGCATACATCCACTCAATGGACAATGTCCAATCAAATGAAGAAAATCAAGTGCATTCCAATGATCTCCAATACATACTACGAATCAGAGTTCCTAAAGGTTGTAGCCTCAAGTTCAGCTAATAGAGCAAAAACTAGTCCAAAACAAGGTGGATATATGTCATCCAACGCAAATACACATGGATGAGCATGGTTGAAATTTCAGATTTCATACTTCTCAAAGGGCCAATTTGATGCATGAAATCCAAAACATGTCCACAGTACCTCCAAATCTTCTCTGTATGCATTGACAACATGCCCTCAAAGCATGAATCCACAATTGCATCCACAAATTAACAATGGTCTCAGTGCAAAGGCGTGCATAAAATGGTGTACTAAACACCATCAATTCATTCCATGACATGCTGTACTTCTCTTACAACATATGCATACATGGTGCACGTCAAAATCCAACTATATGTAGGCTTACATACCCACAAGCATGGTGGCTTTAGCCATAGAATATGCCAAATGAATCACAAATTCAAGCACCATAGCATGCCGAAGTAGCACTAAGCATAACCATCAGTGTGACAACAAGACTATCCTCCACTTAAATTTAAATTTTGATTTGATCAACATGTAGAGATTGTTGTTAGCTTCGTTTTGAGTTGTGGGTTGACTCAAATTGAAGCCCAAAGCACCCGGTACGGCCAAAACAGTGCATGCCTCAACAGCTTGATCAAGAGCCTGGGGGCCAGTTGGGTGGGGGCCAAGGTTAGTGAGAACATTGACATGTCTGTAGACATGCTGCTCTGAGAATCCTCTCTTGTCGGCCTCCACAGCAAACATGGGTTTGGGCAGCTTGAGGCACTGAAAGTAGTAAACGAACCACGAAACCTGCAGTATGATGAGCAAAAGAGCTCCCCAAAGGAGAGCGACATCTCTAGGCATCCTCTCAGGAGTAGGAGGAAGAGGAGGGAGCTCTACCTACTCTGATGAGGCGTCCTCTCGTTGGCGCTGCTGAACTCCTGGCCGTATCATGTTGGTAGCTCTCATGCTTCATCATCTTCTTGCCTTTTCTTCTTCTCTTACACAGAGAATCAATTTTCTTTGAAAATATCTTCAATTTACACAAAATTTAAAGAAATTGAGAGGCCAATTATAAAAATCAACCCCTAATCTTACCCTAATTGAGCACCATGCTCTGATAACAATGTTACGTCACAACCTCATCATAGCCATGGGAGAGACGAGGGGAAGAAGAGTTGGCTCAGATTTAGCACCCAACCATAGAGATAATGAGTGTGTCCACACACACTCACCTAGTTATGTGGCCTGCCCATACACACTGGCACTGGCTGGCCATAAGCCGCCCGATCACTTGACCATTCCGCTCTATGACGGTTCTAGCACTCTGACCTAAGTTTTTCACCCCTAAACCACACTAGCTCATCCTGGTCATGGGAGAGATGAGGGGAAGAGGAGTTGGCTCAGATTTAGCACCCAACCATAGAGATAATGAGTGTGTCCACACACACTCACCTAGTTATGTGGCCTGCCCATAGACACTGGCAGCACTAGCTGGGCATATAGCCGCCCGATCACTCGACCATTCTGCTCTATGACGGTTCTAGCACTCTGACCTAAGTTTCTCACCCCTCAACCACACTAGCTCATCCTGGTCATGCTCTGATGTGACCAAAGTATCTCACCCCTAAACCACACTAGCTCATCTTGGAAGTATCTCACCCCTAAACCACACTAGCTCATCCTAGTCATGCTCCGATGTGTGAACTCTACTAGTGGTTGATCTGTAAGCACCGATTACACGCTACATGACACTAGATTGTCTCCTCGTTTACTCATGATCTCATGATGAACTCATGATGTAGTGGCGGCGAAGGAGTTAGTGAAGATGAGGATGATTGGGAAGTAACATAAAACTCATCCGAGATGAAAGAAGTTGACAACTTGTTGCCGGTGCTAATGGAAAAATAGTTGATATTATCATATATTTGAAATTTTCATGATTTTTAAAAAAAATAACTATCATGTCTAAAAGATTACATTGTCATATTCTAAAATCTAAGTAGAATTAGTTTATTCATACCAACAAATATTTCAATAATAGAATCTATAAGAAACTCAATGAAGAAATGATATACCCAATATTTACTATGCACATTTATATGACTTTCAAACTCGCGTTCCATGTTTGCATGTGAGCAAAGTGCTATAGCAGTTACCGATTCAAGTAACCTAAGGATCATAAGAACCTAGCACATCTCATCACTCAATCACGTTAAACTTGGCCCTAAAAGTATGTGATATATATGTTCTAAATATCAGCAAATATCTGTTACTAGCATGTGATTGGGGGAGGAGGATTTTGGGGTTTTGTGACATGCAGCTCCGATAATTAGATAGTAAGAACTACTCTAAACATGCTATGAGTAGTACTCATGCCAGGGAAATCTTGTGATCCTTATCTTGCAAGAATTTTGAAAGAGAGGGAAATCAGTGTACTTAGAAAAAAAAATTAAACTTCCATAATAGAAGTTCTAACGTGAAGCTTGATAAACAAATAGAAAATGGCACTGACTTATACAAAGATCGTCACATGTTTTATATAGTTCAAATGACATGGTAGCATGCATGGTTAGCACTCATGAGTAAATAAAATTTAACCATTGTAAAATTAAAATTTAACCATAAAGTTTTAAAGAAATTGTAAAAATTTGTTCATGAGGTTAACAAGCTTAATGAGGAAACACTTTTCTGTGTCACCTGAAGGCAAAACGCAGTAGGCATGCCACACTTCCCCTGAACCTTCCTCCTTGGTCATGCGATTGTGTAGCTCCGCCGCATGCATAAAACGTTTGATTAGAGGGAGTTAGATGTGGTTGATATTTGAATTCAAGGTTTGCAATCCCTTCTCTCAGGTATAATATATATAAACGGTTTACTTCTCTCTTTCTCTCTCTCTCTCTCTCTCTCTCTCTCTCTCTCTCACACACACACACACACACACACACACACACACTCTCTCTCTCTCTCTCTCACACACACACACACACACATTGTTGGATCACGATAACACAATTTTCCCACGAAAGAGATCCGTAAGCTTTTCAATGGAGATCCTACCTTGGAGGATTAGTGTAAATTAGAAAACTCATTCCTGAAACACATGCCCTTAGCCTAAAAGCATGCATGGAAAAAACAGGTGTAGAAAGGGAAGGGTTGAAAACAAGTCAGTATATCGGTAACCCTAAGCATATAACTACGGCAATCGACACAGTTTAAGGAGATTCTAACAAGTTAGCCGCATAAGTTTTTACCCATTTTTTAGCCATCCTTTAACGTAAGGTTCAGAAAGGAGGTTAATGCAAAGGAAGGAGAAAGAACAAACCATAGAATACTAGTAAGCTCTTCCAGTAACCCGGTCGCGTCGCAGAGGTTGGTATAAATCAATAAGGGCTAGCTGCAGTATCGATTTTGTGGGATCGTTGCTGAAGGGAATGAAGCCTGGTCCGACGTCGAGGGCCTTAATTATTTGCAGAAAACATTAGTCTGTACATAAGCATTAGTATATACATAATATATATTCAGTATACAGATGGCCTTAATGATCTCGGCCTCGAGCCAGGCGGCACTCCCTCTAGCAAGGCCTGCCCAAGAGTATTTGATCACCATCTGCAAAAAAACCCATGTAATATAATATAATTAATAGCGTGTAGGGTTTGAGGGAACCCTAGGGTTGTATAATGCCTTCAAGATGACGGTTAGCGGTTAATATTATCAAGAGTTCAGCAGATCTGGACACTCGGATCGTTGCAACGGTTTACCTGTATGCAGATCTGGATCGATTGAGCTTCTGCGTTTTTTCGACTTTTTTTTTGTTTTTTTTTTGTGGGTCGTATTTGTTATAGAGATGGTTGGGATGCCTGCAAGTTGGGGGGAATGAAGCCTGGTCCGACACCCGCCCTTAAGCTTCTGCTTATGCAAAGCATCCCGTTTTGCAGTATAAATATGTGATATTTTGCAGCATAGCAGGCGTCGAGCCAGGCGGCCACTCTCAATGGTTGTTTGTAAGAGAAATTAGAGATAATTACAGACAAGTATACAAGAGATCATAATCTACAATGGTATTGTGATGATTGCAATTTCGCTAAGAAGATGGTAAGTGGAGAGCCATGGGTGGAAGGGCAACAGAGAGCTTGCCTTTTGTGAAGGCATGGCGAGGGCAAGGTACTTAAGGATACATGAGAGAGAGAGAGAGAGAGGGAGGACGTTTTTGAACTGTAGGACGACAAGACAAGCTAGCTACAAGATTCCAATTTCTGGTTATTAAAAAAAAGCCTGCAAAGGTGGGGTGGGTGCGGTGGACCTGCGAAGAGGGACGTTTTTTTATATTCTGGGGTGAAGCACACACACGCTCAGAAGCGTCAAGCTGCATAGCCTAGATTCAAGAAACAAGAGAACATACAAAAGGGAACTGCCAAGGAGAAAAGGGCGAGAGGATCATGAATAGAATAATGAAGAAAATGGGGGAAGAGAGGAGAGAGGAGGGGATCATGAAGCAGGAGAGGGGGGGGGGGTGAAACCATCGTCCGGCTACGAATCATGACGAGCGGAGCTATCATGGGGTTATGATGAGCAGGAGGGTCCAAAAAGGAGGTATGATGACGCTATTATAGAAGGGATCATGAGGTTATGATGGAGGACGAGGAATGAAAAGGGAGATATGATGAGGCTATGGAACAGAAGGTATATAGGAAGGGCAAAATCATTAATTACAAGGGAATCAGGATCCAAGCCCATGCAAGCAGAGGAAGGGGGGCAAAATCATTACCAAGGATCCAAGCTGGCCATGTTATCTAGGGCACAACTCTGAGTCTGAGAGTGAGAGAAAACAAGGGGGATTTGGAAGGAAGAAGAAAGGAGAGAGCTCAGAGGAGAGGGGGGTGTGTGTGTGTGCGCGCGCGTGTGGGGGCACAGTGTAGGGGTTGCACGCAACCTTGCTTTGAAGACCCCCCCCCCCGCCACTCACTCACAGTAAAAACGTAGTCACTTCTATAGTGCCCCTTTTACCGGCACCTGTCTGGGCCGTATTGTCTGCCGAGCTGGACCAAACTCACCCTTCCACCGACACCTCTGGTAACCATTTAATGCCCTGCGGCCTATTACCCACTCGCGTTCCTTCTATTTCCCCGCATGTTTTCGTCAGCCCCCTCGCACGTGAACCCCCTCGCATCTGCCCCTTCCACCGTCCGATCTTACCTGGCCTCGAATCGGACGGTTTTTCAACTCGCTGCCCTCCGTCGTGTGTTTCGGCCCACCGGTTAAATCCCTGCGCTCTACCTCTCTCAGAGTCGCACCAGTTGCTGTCAATCTACCCAGTCAACCCTACCCATTGTCACACAGTCACTCACACACGTCTTTGAACACGGAGCTGCATGGTAGGTCCCTAATCACCATTTTAGGATAACTTGACCATTATGAATGTTAATCTCCACTTTATAGGTTTTAATTAAGTTCACTTGCATGGTAGGTCCCTAATCATAAACTAACTTAAACCTAAACCTTTTAAATTTTAAGTTCATTTTCATGCCCCTGCGAGATGGTGGAGTATATCCATCGGCTCACAACACATCACCCCCGTCGCCCATAGCACGTTTATGCCCCTAATTCATACATAGCTCCATCGTCGCCCATGGCACGTTTATGCCCCTAATTCATACATAGCTCCATCGTCGCCCATGGCACGTTTATGCCCCTAATTCATACATAGCTCCACCTACCATAAGAAGAAGTTTGAGTTGTTTTAAAAAAATCTCATACTCAGAGTTGAAACACACACTCAATTCAATTAAATATGGATTAGTGCTCCATCTTTTCTTAAGATTACATTTCCCTAAAATCAAATTTCCATCTCGTTGACTACTAAAATCACATTTTAAGGGCTTTTTTGTTGAAGTAAAGTCACTAAGCTTCATACTTTGAAAGTATGTTGGAACGCTCTTTTTTTAAGTGAGATTTTTTGCACACACTCGATGGGTCCTTCCCTTGTCTCTTTTTAGAGAGCACATCATGGACTGAAGCCAACCCAATTCAAACTCAACACCTCTTGCTTAGGACATCAAAATGAAAACCAACTGAGCTTCACTTTCTTAAGAGCTCTTATTCCATCTTAGGCCTAGTTCATAGAAACTCTAACTTGTCGTAGTCGGTTTTTGACCATTTGTTTAGACTAAAAAAAATACATAAAGCTACAACTTATATCTCAGCAAATTGAATCTACACAAGTTCTAGTGTTAGAACCCAAAAGGTGTAACCGAGGATTAATAATCACTTGTGTGGGGAGGGAGTTATTATCTCATTAAGATGTTGGGCTAATAATAGAGTAGAATAGCATATAAGTGAACCAAGGAGGTTCATAATTGATGACAACTGTCATGTGTTCGGCCCTGGACCTAAGATCTAGCCTAGAGTTGGGTGAAAGGACTAGAGAGATTCGTACCCTATGATTGAAATGGAGTCGAAGTTGTTGCAATTCTCTATTAATAAAGAGTATTCTCTATATGGATCTAACGGGCAATGGCATGTGTGGTTTGAAGGTTGGAATGTTGGTGTTGTCACACGTAGGACATGCCAATTTTTCTTCCAACTCTAAAATACAACTGTGCCTCCAACATGCTTAAGCTATAAGCTTTTTTACCTCTTGGCTTCTCCTTTAAGTGGACCTTATAAAACCTAATGAACTTAGCCTTAAGCTTTATACTTAAGTGTGCGACACATTCTTAGCGCTTGTATTGAAGCTAATGACTAATTAGATAGAATTGGCCTCTCTTTTTAGCTTTAACATTAACACTTAGAAGCTACTGCCATTATAATTTACCATATTAGAATGAAACTTACTAGTCTTTGAGCATGCTCCGGTGAAGAAGGCTCCGACCACTAGTGCCCACATTTCTAGGCACCTCTACTCCAATAACCTCTTTAAATTTTGTGAAACTACATAAATGTGAGCATGTGAAGTGGTGCACCTGACCTCCCAGGAAAGAGGAAAATCTCCTTGCGTTCTACAAAAAACCATAGAACATGCCTTAAAATAACTTTTCCACTAAGAAAAAACATGTGTGAAGCTTCCATCCATTTAGAAAAACTATGTGAGGTGTTTCCTTGGCTCATTCACAATGAGGAAAAATACCCTTTTTTGATTTAAGAAAACTCATTTGATTGCCATATTTTGGGATGTTTTGGAGTATTTGGGCATTTTTACCCTCATGGAAACATGCCCTTGGAAAGCTTACCATGCCCTTCAATATAGCAGTACTTCCAAATAGCCCAATCTAAGTCAATCTTATCATACTTACTCTTTCAACTTACTTAAGGGTAAAGGAGGTGATTAGTTTTTGAAAAAGTAATAGTACCTCCCCAGCTTTATGGTAGGCAAGCATGAAAGGTTTTTCAAACTTCCTTCAATAGTGATTTGACATAATTGATGTGGTGAAAGCCTATTTGCCAAGTGCATGTCATAAAACCGATTCACTTGTGTAAATATGCTGCCACTTTGTTGTAATGAAATCGGGTAGATAGGATTACATAACTACAATTTGAATAATTTGTTTACCTAAGTTGGGAATTTATATACCTTGAATCTTGTAAGATCATGGGTGGAAAGTTGCCCCTAAGTGAGTATATTGGAGTGTTTCTTATGTGATTTATTTCTTTCTTTTTTGGAAAATATATATTATATTAAATAATGGCTATTGCATCATGACCATCCTTTCATCTTTTAAAAGGTACCCATATACATTTGATGATTTCAAAACCAGACAGACTGCACGCTATTTAGTCAGCCATTTACATATTTTATCCCAATGTATCCTATCTCCAAAAAAAAGAACATTCATCCCATCTAATATGAACCCCAACTTCTTGTTGGCCTGTAGAATTGGTTCAGTTAAAAACCCTTTTGGAGTCTGTATACACCTAGTTTGCCCTCTTGGAAAATCCTATGGCATGTAAAAATTTGAAAGAGAAGAGAGTCTTAAGTGATTTCTTAAGTGTCACTAATACATCCCCTAATTTACCTATAGCTTCAAAAGAGATGTTTTAGGTATGGCCATTGCCCATGATTCGTTAGCAACTTGAGAAAAAAAAACACGTTTAGTGGAATTCCAACTTTAAAATTTTAAAGTGCCTTGAAAAATCAAAGCTGAAGGTCTCAAAACCACCATAAGGAGAAAAACCTTCAAATTTTCAAAAAACAAATTAGTGATTTCTCCTTGAAATTGAAGTTGAACTTTGAAGGCCTTAAAACCATGGTAAAAGAAAAAACTTCAAATCTTTTAGTTGTGTTTTCCATAATGAATTTTGCACAAAATACTCAAAGCTTAAGATCTCAAAACCACCATAAGGAGAAAAACCTTCAAATTTTCAAAAAACAAATTAGTGAATTCTCATTGAAATTGAAGTTGAACTTTGAAGGCATGGTAGAAGAAAAACCTTCAAATCTTTTAGTTGTATTTTCCATGATGATTTTTTGTACAAAATACTTTGTTTTTTTATTGGCAGTACAATACTCATTAGTTAGTAACTCATTGGAAGGGGGGTGCACAACTGCACTGTGCTGGCTTTCTGATCAAAATATATTCAAGTGGCTGCCTTTTGCAGGCTAGCGTCTTAAATATACTTGTCCAAGATCGAGAAAGCTCATTTAGAAGGGCTCTGAACTGAGCAGAGAGGTGGCAGAACGGTGCCATGGGAGTACGATCCGGGAAAGCAAGCAAGTGTCCTCGAATAATTAATCAATCGCAGGATAATGAGCAGTATTAAATCACCGATTTGTCCCCCTGTAATAGGCTGGCCGTCCTTAGCCCAAAAATTAATCATGCCGGCCCTAATAATCTAATCCAAGGATCTCGTTTATTAGATCTTTAAGCTCTCAATCATACGCATAAAGAAATGGAAATAATAATTTTCGCGCAATATTATTAAATTCTGGGTGCGCCTCTTTGCATGGCGGCTGGCCTCAGTAACGAATCACGATAGCCCCCCAAAGAAAAAAGAGAGCGAAAAAAAAAGCGGCACCCCGGTGACCCTGGCCATCAGATTTGTACGTAGCGGCCGGCATTAAAAAAAAATATAACAAAATAAAAATAAATAAATTTATCTGACTTGTATTTGATTTGATTTCTTCCCATGCATGCCATGCAATATTCTTTTTTTCTTTTTAAACTTTATTAATTTCACATCCCTGCTTCCCATGCATGCCCTTTTTCTTTTTCTTTTTTCTTTTTTCTTAAAGCATTTTGTGCAGCGCGAGAATAGCCCCGTTGTCTTGTGCAGTACGTTATTTTATGCGGGTCGACACGCAAAGATTTCGGGAAATTTCCCCAGCTTATTATAAAATTGGAACTGGATTATTAAATGAAAATTTTAAAGATAAAAAATTTTCGTGAAATGAATCCTACAGTTATTGTAGCCCGTTGAAAACATTCCAGACTCGCGAGTTGCAACGTCATAATTACTTTTTGCACTTATTTATTATTATAATTAATTTTGCATCCTGCCATTTGATTTTCAAGCTTATTTAATGTAATAACCCTAAGTCATTTTTGTCGTTAATAACTGAATTCCATGCAGCATCTAGAATAACCAGCTCCACATTAAATAAGAAACTCGGTTGATCTCAAGGTCAAAAACCTGACTTTCATGCCACTCAAATTACACGTTGAACATTGGAAGTTTAGTCATATAGATATTGATGATAAATAAATATATATACATTTATGTCCTCATGGGATTCCCAACCAATCAAATTAAAGCAAAAGCAGCCCTAATCTAGTACTAAAGATTGGACTAATTTAAAGATTATATGTTATAAAATTATTACAAATTTCAACTGGGATTTTTAAATTTTAGCCGAGAAAAATACACTACAAACTAACTATTTTTAAAAGCACTACACGTCACACTTTGAATTGCAAAGCATTCTCGTGATCATCATATCTAGAGTAGATGCACTAGAAATGGAGTTTGTGTCACCCAAGTCCAAATCCGTGGAGTTCAAATCCCCTCGAGCTTATATGGTTGGATGCTTATAACTAAACATATAATATGTATCTTTTCCTTAAAAAATAAATGGAGTTTTCAATAGGAAGTAACAAGACATGTCATGACACATAAATTACTACAATGCACACAAGAGATAAGCTATTGCATTCCTTTTATGAAAATACACTTAAATGTTTTTACCCTAAATGTTAAAGAAGTTGGAACAATGTTTTTACACTTATATACTGAAAAGTAATAAGTACTTTGTTAATCCAACTTCTTTAACATCAAAGTTTGAGCCTATGTAAAGTTGAGAAGAGCTATAGGAACTGAAAGCATCTAGCTTGTCCTATCCCACTATTTGCAATAATGAGATAAGGATTCCTATCAACATTGTTCCCTATGAGTTAGTATGGACTCATAGGATGACCAACACTTTAACATTCATATGTCCATTGTACTCATGATGTTTTCAAAGCTGTACTTTGAAAAATATCCAACTTTAAAATGTAAATTATTCTTAATATTGAGATTTTTTTAAGTATAATACAATATTTTATGCCAAAAGTGGACAAAATATAATTTTCTTAAACATAGATTAATATTGGAGAAACATGTCTCGAAAATCAATATTTAGACTTGAATAAATACACCATCATGCAATTTGTAAGCTTTTTTTTTGGGGGGGGGAGGGGGTAATTACTCCGGCTAACATCGCCTATGACTTTTTGTAAGGCACCTGTGCCATGCTTTTGCAATACACTTTTTTCTTTTGTAACATGGCAATCATAAACACGCTCTGATATTGAGCTTAAATGCCAACGGAGAAGTGAATAGACTTCATTATATTATTGGAAAGGAGTTAGTACAATTAGTCTACAAAATGGGAATCAGTTGTAGTATGGAATCTCTTCCTTGAATATAAGACACTTTTTTTAAATGTTTTGCTTATTATGATGTGATTAGCATTACACACTCTCCAATGTAAACCAAGCTTCGTAATCTCTCTATCTTTCTCTCTTGTTGCTTGCATGCTTTCTTCTTCTCAATCTCTTGCTTGATTTAACCAATCTCACCGCATTTCTATATTGGTAGCTTACGTGAGTACAAGTGTAATGTACATGTGGTTTACCAGCTTGTGCTTAGGGGTTTCTTCTCTCATCTTATTGAACCATAGAAAAACTTTGGAAAATATGCACTCTTATTTCCTCCCATGAAAGGTAGGATTAGCTCTTTTTCTCCACCACAAGGAAACCATATAAAATATGAACTCTTATTGCCTCCATGAAAGGTAGGATTAACTCTTTTTCTCCACCACAAGTGTGAGGTACGTAACATGTGGAGACGACATTAACATTCGGGCTAGTGCACCCACATGAAGAAGTTGCATTTTACAGCTCACTACAACAAATAGGGGGGTATAGTCGTGTTTCTATCCGTGAAGAAATCAAAGGAGTTAACAGTTAAAAAATCCATGCTTCACGATTATACACACCGTTGGTACCGTGGTAGGGGTTGTTGCTCAGCCTCAAGCTACCGCGGGCGTAACCATGAAAAAAAGAAGAAGATAATTTAGTAATCTTCCCCATTCTATCTTAAATTTTTTAAATTAATTTAAATTACACATCAGTAAGAGCACATTAAGAAGATAAAGATCTCATAACATTAAGAGCATAAAAAGTCATGTACTATCCATGATTTGTCTTGTCATCTTGGAACACTTGTCATGTATCATAGCTTGTAACTTGAAAATCATATTGTCAGGGCTTGGAAGTTCATAAACACACTTTCATTACTTTTATTTGTCAACCAAAACAATATGTGGAGAACTTGAAGAAAATTATGTTCAAGGTTTCCATGGATTGTTCTAGTTGCCAAAGAAAAGTAATGAATATATACATGTGGACTTTCTTACATTTATGACGCTTGCAGCCTTCTCAACTTGCAGAGTTTCTCGATTAACCTACATTGACCTAAGATTAAGGAAGGGAGAAATTGGCATATGGCTTATACATAAGCCCTAATGCATAAGGGGTGTAGTTTTATTGCGAGCTTTTTATCAGGAGCTTTTTTTTAACAATTTCACAAAGTATGTGAGTTTTTTTTATTTTTCTCTTTTTTTAAAATGTACTCCACCAGGGGGGGAAGGGAGGCATTAGACTTTGCATCCATCTTGTTGCTTCATCACTTATGGACGACCCCTCCTTGGTGGGATGTATCTTGGCTGCAATTTTCTAGAGTTAACATGTATGTGGTTCAGTGGGACACATGTATGTGGTTCATTGCCCAACAAGTTCTCACCTTAAGTGATTCTCATACTTCATTGCTCAATAATTACATTATTTAAAGATAGAAGTTTAAACGTTTTCCAATATTCATAAGAATGCACAAGCAAATACCTTAAATACAAGAGTAAGAACTGTATGAAAATTACATGTGTAATAAACATCAAAGTAAAAATGGAGAAAACATAATCAAGTAACCCAATATATTGATATTATGTGATCATGGTGATACGATAGACCTATGTGATCATGGTTAGCAGGATCGTAACAAGATCTTAATCCAAGTAATATTACGTAGTACTCACAAATCACAAAAGCATGTAGAAAACATTATCTAACACTCTACAAACCATAGAACAAGAGTGAAAATACTTCTCAAGAATTACAATAGAATGAGGTTATAGCAGCGAAAATAGCATCCCTTTTATAACTACAAGGGCATGGAGATGTCATGCCTATTTCGCTAGAAACGTTGCTATTTACGCTGCAGTGGGATCGCTGTTGTTCAATAATGAAAATAGAAGTGAAATATTACTACTTAAGCGAAAGTAGTAGTGTGAAATATTGCTGCACAGATTTTTCTGTTGTGCAATGATATTTTGCTGTTGAGCAGCGATCCTGTAACTTGTAAAAAAAAACTGGGATGGACTGGGGAGTCATCAAGACTCCCTAGTTTGCCCCAGCTTTTTTTTTGATACAGACATAGTAAAACTTTGAAAAGAAAGTAAAACTTTAATTCAAGTGAACAAAATGTGATTTATATTGCTCAATTGATTGAAAATCTCGGGGGGTTCACTTAAAAATATGTAAGTATAACACGTGAGTTCAAATGAAGGGTTTTTTTAAATTGAAAATTATAAGATAAACTTACAGAAATACATTTACAGAAGGGGTTTTTTTAATTGATTTTGAAAAGAAACTGTAAGTCTATAAAGAAAAAGGGAGCATTTTATTCATGAAAAAGTCACAGGTAAGGGGTTTTTTAAATACCCCTTCAACACACGTGATACATAGGATTTCTTAGTAGTGTACCCCCCGAGTTGAAATATAGCAAGTTCAAGAAGTAATTACAAAACATTAATGGTCGGCCACACAAAACAATACGGCAATGGTAAGGCCTTTGGCCATATACAAAATAAAGGAGGAAAGGGATGGCTAATTGGATAATTCATCAGAATCCTCTAGCTCGTCTTCGACATCTTCATCTTTGGCCATATACAAAATAAAGCAAGAAAGGGATGACTAATCAAAATCTTCATTGGAATCCTCTCGCTCATCTTCATCTTTAGCTTCACTTGCTTCGCCTACTTCATGTTCATAGTTTGGATCACGAAAATAAGAGTAAGGTAACTATAAAATAATAAAAGATAACATATATATAAAAGAAGGGCTTATGTGTTACTTACCTCGTCAGCAGCTGGAGTCCCCAAAATGGACTTGTTCAAATGCACACCTCACGCACGTATCTAGGCCCACAATTGCGAACGGGGGGCTCTATACCCATAATTATACTCTTTTTGGTTGGGTCATGCCCAACAACCTCCCTCTAAAAAAATAATTTTAAAAAGATACAATTCTATGCAATGCAAACCCAAATCTATGTGGGAGGTCTTACCTCTTGCCTTATTCTGGACAAGGGTAGTGTTTGATCCCATTTTTACACTGATGAAATGTTCCCAATACATAATGCATATAGCATTTATTCTTATGCACATTCCCAAATGCAACTCTGGCTGTGAATAATCTTGAATTTGAGTGTGATTTGTAGGCATTAACCAAGGGTTTAATGCAAAATGATGATTACCATAAATTTATCAACATGAAATTACCTTGAATCAAGGGTAACCAATTTGTACAGAATGGTTAGAGTATCAAACCATCATCGAATTACAATCTAAAGTTATATGGTTCTGTATCAGTACCTAATGGCTAATTTGAACCCTTAATTATACTAAAAAATAGTGATTAGCATTGATTAATCATTGATTAGCAAATTAATCCTCCGTTTTATGTACAAAAAACAGAGTATGCAGGGAGTCCAGATTTGAGGCCTTAGAGTTCAAATGAGCTCAAATGCTTTCAAGGCCATCAATAGCAATTATTCTAGTAGAGGATTAAGCCAAGAAATACAAGATTTGACCAAACATTGAATGCTTAATCTCTGTTTTACCAAAGTCACCTGCTCTGCAGATTTGATGAATAGCTTGGATCTCACTGTAGACTTGATCAAATCAAATTCCATCTTCACCATCTTGTAGAGCGCCTTTGAAAACCCCTAGGGCCAAGAGGAATTAGACCCATTGCATCTGTGGAAGACAAGATCTCCATTGCAGAAAAAGAAGCACTGGAAAATTCACGATTTTCTCCTGATTGCGCTGGCGGTTTGATGAAATTCTTGAATGGGCTGGAGCCCAATGGATATGGCTAGCTATGGCTGAAAGCTTTTGAGCTAATGTTGAGCCTATAGAGAGAGGGAGCTCCTCCACTAGCTGGGACTACAGTGGGCTAGTTGAAAATAGCTTTAAAAAAGTGATTATTTCTTAATTATCTACTAATCCTAATTAGTTAGATAATGGACACATAAACTTGATGGATTCTAGGCTAGACTCTGATATCATGTTAAAATTACAGCAATGTGATGAGCTATGGTGGATCAAATGCTAGAATCAACATCATTAACAAAGAGATTAGATGATAATTAACACGTGGTTAGTGAGCAATTAACTGATAGCTTAATGTAGGCATGGATAATCAAAAACCATCAAATTCTCATTAGGCCAATGCCTCAATTTATAGAGTTTACATCCAAGCATCTAATCCCACTAATTTCTCCTTGATTCACTCCACCTCTTTTGCTTGATTTCTCCACCTCTCCTAGAATATCTCCACACCTCCTAAATCTCCTCATGCTACCCTTTATTCTCTCCCAATAGATTCTTCTCACTTTTTCACAGGTTCTCTCACATTTACAGATTCTCTTTTACAGCCTCTTTGCTAAGGGCTTGTTCCTACACACACCCTATTCACTTGTATATTTCAACAGGGTCAAACCACTAGTTTCCACCATCAAGAAGCCAAAGCACGCCCCTTCTGAGAGGAAGTTCACTGTAAGTGCCAGCACTGAGACAGAGGCCATGGATCCAACAGGAAACTGTGTTCGTTCAAAAACAATATAAGGTTAGGATTAAAAAAAAAACAAATTTAAACCTTTGTTCTAGAAATTTAGGTGTAAGGTTGATTCATACTACCTCCATAAGAGGGTGTTCGTATGCTGATTGTCATGAGACTTAGCAACCTTTTGAGAGCCACTCATATGGGCTTCCATGATTGGATCTTCATCTATTTCCACAAGTTATCATTGATAAAATCTTCACCAAAATCAACATTAACATTTGCAAAAAAACCTTCACAAAGCAGTAATCACAATCAAACCAATGTTCAAGTGGTCCAAAGAAGCCAACAACGATGAAGAAGATGTCATCAACAAGAAGATCACTTTGTGGCAGAAAATGCAATTCAAGATGCCTCTAGCTCCTAAACTGTCCTCTAAAAACATTGTATGTCTTACCTTTGGTACCGATAATGTAGCCAAGGTAGAATAAATAGCCAAAATTTGTAACCCTACTCTTAGAAGAGACCTCTAGACCTCACAGATAGGTCAAGTCTCTATCAAGGGGGGAGATCTCACTCTTAGAGATGACCTCTAGGCCTCAAAGATAGGTCGAGTCACCATCAAGGGGGGGGGGTTGAGATTTGAGGTGACATGAGAGCTAGAGAGAATGTGATAAGAGTTGAGAATTATCCCACATGCAAGAGACAAGCCAAATTATACTCTCCTCATATAAAAGGGGGCCATTTCAAGCAATGAACAAATCACTTGCACTTATCTCAAGTTTCTCTATGTGTCCAAGTTAATATATTTTGGAGTCTAATTAACTTGAGTGCAATTTAATTAGCACACACTCATCATCATGAGTTCACTTAGGTATCATCCACCTTAGATTAGTCATGCTAATTGTATTTTTATTAGATTACGATTAGCATCTAATTAGGTAGTTATTTTATCTTTAAGAGTGTTCGATCCGTGTTTCTCAACACCTAACCCGTCTATAAGAAGAGTGCAATTTAGCTACAAGAAGCTAGCAAAGGGAATTCTACACAAATGGCTATGTTGCCGATCAAATGTGCAGGTTCATTTGCTCTATCTTGTCATCCCACAATCCTGTTAGAGAAGTATCGACGAGGGATGATGTTAGTAGATGGGATGTCATAGGCGAATAAAAAATTAAGACTTGGAGAATGTGATCAAAGACATGGAGGAGTGGGAATTCTTGTCTAAGAAGATTTTTTATGTGTGGGATAATAATCATTGCGTTGTGGCATGGATGGAGGAGATTAGCCAATGTGAGTCATCTTAACATGCTAACTCTTTGAATGCGGTGTTAAGTTTTTAAAATAGAAATGGACTAATTAGTTTCACACTGAATGTAGCCTTCAAGAATGTTATATCAAGACATCCATATGTTGACTCTTTTCTTATTAAATTTAATGAGGATAGCAAGGGGAAGGTCCTCATATTCATAGCTCGCTTAAACAGGTAAGGGAACATACACATTACGAGAATATTTTTTTAAATCTCTTTGACTTAGGATCATCCAAGTGCAATTTGTTTTATCTTTTGCCATAACTCATAATTTGTTTGCCATAGGATGAATGAATTGGGCTATGTTTCGTCGTCTCTTATGGACAGAGTGTGTCTTATTAGTTCACTCGGATTAGCAAATAAAGAAACAATTATGAAGCACACAAAAGTGATGAACAAGGCATGGATGGAGAAGCATGTCTTAATGCAAAAAAGAGTTGCCCAATCTTGGTACAACTATGAACTTTAAGAAATATCCCAAATAGTATTCCAGGTACAATCTTTATATGGCTTACTAGAGGAATAAATATTTCTAACATTTGTAATATATGATTAATATCTATATATTCTCATACTAATGTAGTAACCTATGAAATATATGATGAGTACCTTCATGCCACTAGAGAGATTGACCCCCTTGTAGATATCTTGCTTGCAAAGGAGTTTGAAGACAAATGGAGACCTGCATTTTATAAAGATGAGAGAAAGTGGAGGCATGCTATTAGACGATTAGTTGTGATTACAAACCCTGTACAAGGAGATGGTTTCTTTTAGTAAGAAAACCTATGCTCTTCCCTCTTAGTCTTTTTAGTAGGCAACGATGTATTTTGGTTTTAATGTTGAGGTTTGATTTTGGTGTTGTGTGTTATGGTCGACTAGTGCAAGTAAATTGGCATGACAAACCAGATTGCTTGATAGAGGATAGGTTGTATAGCTTAGCATCTATGTAAGATTCCTCCCTCCAGCTTTTGAGGTGTGCAGGTAGTATAAGAACCTCCCCTTATGATCTTATAATTATTCCCCTCTCTGAAATAAAAGAAAGATCCTGTTTTACCCTGTTTTGGCCTGGAGAGAGAAAATATCTAGAGGGAGGTAATTCAAAATTGAGATATTTTGGATATAAAAATCCTCCTAGTGTCTAAAATTGTTTCCCTTGAAACAGAAATTCAAAAAGAACTTTCCAATGTGCAATTGGAATTAATTGAAAATAAGTAAAAAGGACCTTAGCCTAAGGGTCCAGATTTTTAGAAATTTTTAGATTATGGTCCAATTAAGGTTCCTATGGACCAATAAGATTAATCCAAATGTAGGGAGAAGATAAATTGAAGAATAAAAGAAAAACCCCCAAAAATGAGTAAATGCTCACATAAGATGAAGAGTTGACTGAGTACAAGGTTTATTAGTTAAAAATTAAGAGATATTTAGAGGAAATGATGCATTTTTGACACCTCAGTGTGGCCCCTCATGAAGGAGGCACCTATTTCACATGTGTGGAGGAGTTTTAAACTAAAAAATAATGAGATATTTTCATCTCTCCTCTCTCCTATTTCAACTAGATCCAAAAGGTAAGGTAAACTGACCCAAAAATGGTCAAAAATTGACCAAACTGATCTGGAAAATTCTAGAATCAGTTTTACTTGGTTAGAGGCTCACTTTTTCCTATAAATAGAAGCCTCCCCCTTTGTAAAAGCTTAATGGGGTTTATGGATTGTTACTCTGCTCTCCTGTCCTGAGCCATTATATTGAATTTTTTAATAATTCAATTGTTTTTGGCCTAATCCTCTCCAAAGTGAATTGGTGGCCACTCTTGCTTCAAACAAGCGTAGAACCCTCAATCCCTCAAGACAAAGGAGAGCTTACAAGCTCTATGTAAGTTAATTTTCTTACTTGTTTAATTTTAAATCTATGGTTTTCTTGATTTTTATGTTTTGCAGTAAATTGAATTAAATTCAAATGCTATGCCTTGATTAAAAGGCCACCCCCTTCTCTTCTTTACATTCCAGCCTTTCTTAATCCTAAAAGATTAATTAAACTCTTCTTATTGTTTACTCTCTTGAATTTAGAAAATTGTGTAGATTAGAGTTCTATGAATCTAATTTGGATTAATTTAAGTCAATTAAAGAATGATAAAAATGAGAAATGGTCAGCCATACAAAGGAGGTTATGGCAAAATTTTTCAGAATTTTATGGAAAAGAAAGATTGTTTTTATGTTATTCCAAAAAGAGTAATTCCCACCATTTTTGCATCTAAAAGAAATATTCTGATTACTCCATGTACATATTCACCTATGAATATGCATGGATATCACTGATATTAATAATTTTTATTTCAAAAGTGTTATTCTCATTAAAATTGATTTTTATGCATAGAAAGATGCATAAAGGAATTATTTTTATTTCAAAAGTGTTACTCTCATTAAAATTGTTTTTTATGCATAGAAAGATGCATAAAGGAATTATTTTTATTTCAAAAGTGTTATTTTCATTAAAATCGATTTTTATGTATAGAAAGATGCATAAAGGAATTATTTTTATTTCAAAAGTGTTATTCCCATTAAAATCGATTTGTATGCATAAATAGATGCATAAAGAATTTCTATATCAAAATTAGAATTCTCTTAAATTCTATGGTTAAATTCTATGAATAGAGGTGATGAGATGTGAGGCGAATAGATGTGATGAGATGTGATGTGAATCAAATAGATGTGAATGAATGGATGGATGGATGTGATGTGAATAGAGGTGATGAGATGTGAGGTGAATACATGTGATGAGATGTGATGTGAATCAGATAGATATGAATGAATGGATGGATGGATGTGATGTGAATAGAGGTGATGAGATGTGAGGTGAGTAGATGTGATGAGATGTGATGTGAATGAGATAGATATGAATGAATGGATGGATGGATGTGATGTGAATATAGGTGATGAGATGTGAGGTGAATAGATGTGATGAGATGTGATGTGAATGAGATAGATGTGAATGAATGGATGGATGGATGTGATGTGAATAGAGGTGATGAGATGTGAAGTGAATAGATTGGATGAGATGTGATGTGAATCAGATAGATGTGAATGAATGGATGGATAGATGTGATGTGAATAGAGGTGATGAGATGTGAGGTGAATAGATGTGATGAGATGTGATGTGAATGAGATAGATGTGAATGAATGGATGGATGGATGTGATGTGAATAGAGGTGATGAGATGTGAGGTGAATAGATGTGATGAGATGTGATGTGAATGAATGGATGGATGGGTGTGATGTGAATAGAGGTGATGAGATGTGAGGTGAATAGATGTGATGAGATGTGATGTGAATCAGATAGATGTGAATGAGATGGATGGATAGATGTGATGAGATGTGATGTGAATCAAATAGATGTGAATGAATGGATGGATAGATGTGATGTGAATAGAGGTGATGAGATGTGAGGTGAATAGATGTGATGAGAATCAGATAGATGTGAATGAATGGATGGATGGATGTGATGTGAATAGAGGTGATGAGATGTGAGGTGAATAGATGTGATGAGATGTGATGTGAATCAGATAGATGTGAACGAATGCATGGATGGATGTGATGTGAATAGAGGTGATGAGATGTGAGGTGAATAGATGAGTTGCCTAGAATCTACGATCCTACTAGGCTGTAAATGAGAATGTATGTGGTGGATATGAACGAATGAATGTGATGGATATGAATGAATGTGATGTGATGTAAATGAATGAATGTGATGGATATGAATGAATGTGATGTGATGTAAATGAATGTGATGTGATGTAAATGGAGATAGATGTGATGTGTGATGTGAACTGATGTGGAACAATATGGAAAGACGAGAGTTCGTTATAGAAACTGTATTTATGACATGTTTTTAAATGACTGTTTTATGTCAAGAATGCTGGAAAAACATTTTGACCATCTTGTGATGAGGTCATGGAGACCTAATCTGATAAAGTTGTAACAGCTGACGGCGGAGAGTCAATGGAGGATGTCTCGCATAGCAAGGTCGTTGACCGAGGTCTTGACCAGCCTCTGTTCGATTTAAATGGTGAGCTTCCGGTACGGTGGATGAGGGACCAAGGAAGCGGCCTATGAGTGAAGCGCTAGGTGACCTGCGAAGGATCCTAGAGGGTGCTGACCAAACGGTGCTCGGGCTTTGGGTCGCCAAAGATACCCACACATGTGTCGTCGAGGAAGATATTGGAACAAGGAGTAAGAGTTGTTTTTTGAATTCAGGCATGGATCTGGTTGATTGACCTTGCTGGTCCTCAAAACGGATGAGTCCATGGCTCTTTTATATGGATTTGTTGGTTGATCTTGCTGATATTCAACGGAGATTCCATTTTGATTTTTATAAGTGAAAATATTGCCCGTTACTATGAGCTAGGAACTATTGATGAAAAGGCCCCTGAGTGGATAGGTGGTGAGCGTTCTAGTTGCCAAAGATGTCATAGGTACACCGAAGGAAAAATTGGAAATTAGGATTCAACCAGATATTTTGGAGGATTATGATCAGTGACACTATGGTTTCATTAAATAATTATTTTAAAGACACCTGATTATGTGAAAAAGTAAATTTCATATTGGGTGTGTAAGTGATGTGACTAGTTTTAAGTTTATCATGCTAGGGGGCCTGGGAACTCTTTTCCTTGGTACTCGGGGGACAAAAGCTAACCAAATTCTTAAATGGATCCTATCACTACAATGGTTGGCTAACCCACACGACTGGATGGGGTCAGGCTGGATTGATGGGTCCCTAAAATGGATCCTATCACTACAATGGTTGGGCAGTTGGCTAACCCACGGGACTGGATGGGGTTAGGCTGGATTGATGGGTCCCTAAAATGAGACTCAATTCTGTTATGGTACGATAGATGAAGTAAATCCCGAACAAAAAATTATTCTATGGTAAAGAATTAACGGTTGTGTCTCTCAATGAGGAAAAAAGCATTGGTCTTTATGATCCAAGTGTAATCTTTTCCTTGATTTGACTATGGGACTTATGGGTTCAGTCAGATCAGTTCAGTTAGTTAAGGCTTTTGACTACGTTAGAGTAAAAGTATCCTGGAGGAATTGCCCGTGCTTTCTTGGGAGGGAAGTTTTCCGGGTTCGGTTTTGGAAGAACCGAGGGATTAGTCTCTTGTCCGAATATCTGTGGGCGAGGCCCCGAGTAGTGAAGGACCCTGCCCCATGCAAGAAGTGCTACTTCCACTGCTAGAGCATAGCACCCCCTGAATTCGTTGCGCGGTGGGGACAGGGATCTTTCAATCTAGCACATTGCCAAATGACCAAAAAGCTATGATTTCAAATATCTAGATTAATGGAGATTCTCAGAGGCTGAAGGACTTGCAAATCCCAAAAAGTAAGTAATAATTATTTCACCTATTTTCTTCATATAAAAAATTTCGCATTGTATATTGTATTGATAATAATTTCAATGGCAACGCAACAAATGTAAGTTTATTCAAATATTGGCTAAGACGAGAAGTGATATAGCACGAGATTGGAGCACAAGGTGTGGCAGTCCTTACAGAAATTATAGATAAGTACCAAATACAATTTCTAGGTACGTTTCAAGAGGACCTCACTGATCTCAAGAGAGCATATTTTGGAAAGTTGTTTGAGGAAATGGTGGGGTTCCTAAAAAATCAAGGTGTGGTAGCCTCAAACCTTTTTGTCATCAAAGCCATGCTGTATTTAGGTGTGTAACAATCTAGAAAGACTACTCACTACTTTATTACGTTCTTATATTCGTAATCTGAATGGAAACAATTATATGTAGATGGGGATTCATAAGTATCATGCTGAGAAATATATTGCAGCTATGCCAAAACTATCATAAATGAGTGATGGGATCCAAGACATGAGAACACGATGTATACGTGGCAAAAACTTTGAGAACATTGGGATGCAGGGGTATATAAGAGATGTCCACTGTTCCTTGACTTTCCAAATGGAAAATTTTCCAAGAGTGAGAAGGAGATGTACACTCGGGCTTGTAAATTAAAGCAATCGAAGATGGTATGTACTGTATATCTACTTATGCTTTTAATTAGATATTTTAGTGAACACTCAGGCTTGTAAATTAAAGCAATCCAAGATGGTATGTACTATATATCTACTCATGCTAGTAATTCTATATTTCAGTGGATTTCTAATATTATATCTTATATAGACTTTTTGAATTGTGATATATGAAGTGGTAAAAGTGCTAAAGAAGGATGCCACAAATCAAGAGGAAGAAGCAAATGCAGGAGGGGAAGAAGATGATTCTAATGTTGTCTCTGCATCAGAGTTTGATCAAAGAGATTCCAAGGATAACACTCAGCCCATCGAGACAATCCAAAAAATTGACGAAGTGGATCATGTTGCAATACAAGAAGGGCACTCTTTTACTCGTGATCGATTAGTTTTATTATTAAATAGTTGGAATACTAACACATGATTTAGTTATGGGTCCACAGATGCTTGGCAAGAGGTGAGGGGTTTTATTATTAAATAGTTGAAATAATAATGTAGATGAATTAGTTATGGTCCAAATAAGCTTAGCAAGAGATAAAGCACCAAATGTATCATTTTGACATAATAATCCACCTAACCAAGGTGTAATGTATTCTTTGTAGGAGTGTCTCGTCATATGCCATGCCCTCTACAATAGTCCTCGGTGTTCCAAGTGTGTTGTAACATCAAAGTGCTAGTTTCTCTACTATTATAGAAACCTTGATGCTTACACGTGTACTAATCAATTGTGCATCACATTTGTAATGACAGTAAATGTGTCTTTTATATCATGTATTGACAACTAATGTGTAGCTCTTCTCAACATGGTGTAGTAGGACATACTTTTAATAAAAAGGTGAGAGCATTTGTTGGGGATCCTTTTAAGATAGGCTATGCAATTTAGAACTAGAAGTGTCTAGAGGAGCTAGCACATCTTTTTGATATGTTACAAAGCGTGAAAGAGGAAAACTAGACCTTTAATATTAAAGGTGTCAATACAAGCACAAAGCTACCTTGATGACATTATCCCACCATGGAATCTCTGTATATGTGAGTGATCAAGAGGAATTTTTCAACTAAGCTTTCTTTGGAGCTGGTTAGCATCAATCCGTTATCGGGCTTGAGCGGCTAAGCGTAGCAGATCTTCCTCTTCTGAGACAAAGAGGGTGATGCATGTGTTATTGTGCCATTTTCCGAACCACTTTGGATAACTACTCGGTTGTCTTCCTTGCCGATCTTTGTGGTTTTCTTTCTTGAGTGTCTAGTTGCTCGTGTTTGTTTAGGGAAATTCTTTAAGGATAAGACCTTGGCTTGTCCTTGGTCTCGTGAGGTAGATGCCTTTGCTGCAACATGAGCTATGACCCTCTATCTATTTTGTAATTGATTTACGATGTTGAGAGAGACTGTGTGGATGAAGCCATCTAAAACTCAATAGGTTAATGCTGGTGCTAGAATTACCTTCACAAGGCTTCCCTGTTGTTCCAAGTCTTAGCGGACAATCTTTATACATATGGTCAATTCCACACCCAACACATAAAGAGGTTAGTTCGAGAGCGCCCACAGAGGTTGTACTCGCCATCCCTTTCTTGATAGGACACTCAGTAACTCGGTGAGGTCTGGCACAATGATAGCACTGCATAGGTGGTCATTTTGCCATCGTATTCATGTCTCTAGCCAATGACATTGGGCTTTCTAAGTACATTGGGTACATTTGGTCACCCTCCATTACATAGTGGCTTAGAATTTGAGGGGGGTGGACTTGTTGGCTCAAGGGTTTCATAGGTAGGAAATTTTGGAATTTCCTCCTCATCCCATTCTTCGAAGATTTCCATCACGGTTAGCTAACAAACTAGTGTGATTCGTGGCAATGGGGGTTGAGGTGGGAGAACCAGGGGTGATAAGGTAATTTCAGGTACCCTAAGAATTCCTCTTTGGGCCACTTCTTGGCCTAGTTGAGGTGCATTATGGAGAGCAGGTGTTGGCAAAGCCAGTGGGGGTTGCCTTGGGCTGGCTGGCAAGGCTTGAGGTAGAGCACGGGCTTGAGCAGCCCTTTGCTGATAGAGCAGTTTGTAACTTTGTGATTGCCCCATCTTTAGTAATATGTGCAATAGAGGTTGGGACGGTGTTGCAAATGTGGACACTCTGTGCTAGTATGGTTAGATTGATATATTGGGCACCATATAAGCTCCCTATTTGGATAGAGATGGGGTTGGCCGACCCAATCTCCCAACCTTGGCCGGCGGTTCTCCAATGTTGGGTCATCTGCTCAGCATTCAACTGCTCAACTCGTTGTCCCCAATGTGGACTCTTTGCACTTTCTATCACATTTAGTACTGGTGGTCTTGAAAGAGGCTTCCAATGTACCCTCATGGAGTTCTCGGGAACATGTTCCCTTGAAGTTGTCCTCAAAGTCCTAGCACTCCTGCAACATTGCTCAAAGGAGGTATGAGCCAAGTCATACAATGAATTGCGCAAGGGTACGTCCAAACCTTCCAAAATTCTTCCTATTAGTCGTTCATTTAGAGAACTTGTCTTTGGCCACCACAGCGAGAGTGGAGATATTTGACTCTATTAATATAGTCTAGATGGTTTAACCATCCCTTTGTCTGACATTGTGTAGCTTCTCCACTAGAATCCATCTGGTACCTTGGCAAGAATATCCTACCTTAAAGGCCTCTTTCAAGCCTTCAAATGTGGCCTTGTCCTTGGCTTTCAAGGACCTAAATCATTTGTCTGCTTACCATCTAGGGTGAGGCCAAAGGCACTCACCTTAACCTGATCTTCTACGTAGCCAAAGGCTTCACAAATTTGGTTTAACATCAAATGTGGGATGGGGTCTCCAGTCCCATCAAATTTAGTGATCATCTTTGAGATGTTTGTACGTTTTATTTGCTCTAATCTGGGTCTAGATGCAGGTTGCACTAGTGTTGGGGGTCCGATGCCTCCTGCAACCACCCCCTCCCTATTTCCATGACCAATCTTAACATTTCTGGTGTTAGCGTATGTTGGTTGAGGAGCGGGGCCAGGAGGATAATATACCATTGGAGGCCCTTGTCTTATAGGTGGGTTAGATTGTGCCCCTTGTGGTCCCATGTTGTACCTAGGGTATGCTCCTTGTTGTGGGTACTATTGATGTACCAGCAGGGCTGATGTGATGGGCTTGGGTAGACCTTATCTCGCTCGTATGATGTTTCTAGTCCTTGAGAAGATAGACCTGGACCTAGCTTTTGTACAAGTCATTGGGCCTTGTAAGAATCATCCATTTTTTAGACAGGCATGGCTCTCTAGACACGTGGTTCAGTCTGGGTTTGATGGCTTTCGCTCTATCCTATTTCCACTCTAGGATCTAGAAATGGTGTGGGCTCACTTTCTTGTGGATGGTCCACTCACCTTGGGTTGTGTTTGCGGCTCTTCCAACTTTGTCTCCCCCCATGACAAAATTGTGAAACCTCAAAGCAAGGCTTCTCTATGAATGTGTGGGAGAGGTAGGAGCTTGCTCTTGGATTAGTAGGTGGTCTATCCATACACACTGAGGTTCGGGCTCTCCTGTCTCGAGGTTAGGAGTTTCTCATCCCATGCTGGGATGGTCTTCACTCTCACCGATGCTATCAAAGACGAGCACTGTTTGGCTCCATGTGGTATTGATCATTACGTCTGGACCTTATAAGCAAGGGAGCTTCAAGAGAGTTCACATGGTTAAAAAGAGGGTTATTTTGCACCAATTTACTTGAGCATAGATGCTTGGAAATGTGGAACTACTGTGCCGAACCCCCTATGAAAAGTTTTTTTTGTGGTAATGGTACGACCATATGCCTTGGGATGGTATGGGTGTACACTTCCAAAAGGAACGGGCATATGCTTCTCTAGGAGCAGATGGCATGGACGTTTTCTTTCTAAGAAGAGATGGCATGGGTGTTTGCTTTCTGAAGGACACGGGTTTCATGAAGGAACGGGTGTGCGCTTTTGGATCAGAGAAGGTACACGCATGGGAGATAAATGGTACGAGCGAGGAAAGTTTTCCATGGGCATACGCTTCAGACAGAACAACTGTACGAGCATGGCATAAGTGGAATGACCGTACGCTTTTTCTAGAGTTAGGGCAAAAGAGAATGACATGGGCATGGAAAAACATATACGAACATGGCAAACACGATGAATGCTTGGAACGGGCGTACCCTTCGAGAAGGAACAGCCGTGCCATAGAAGGAGCGGTCGTAGCAAAAATGGAACGGGTGTGGCACTGTCAAATTCAGAGATTTTTTCAAAATTTTCAGGGGATTTAAGGGAATTTAAGGCTACAAGTTTGATAATCACCACTGTATTCCCTAACAATGCAGCTCTACAATGCTCTTTATGCCCACTTAATGCAATTATTTTGTTTTTAATGCTAATTGCCACATTCAAGGCTGGAGATCTTCCCAGATTTGGCTAGAGAGAATGGAATGGGCGTGGCACGTGCTATGGCCGTGGCCTATAAAAGGAACGGTAGAATGTGATTTTCTCCTTTCTTTTCCCTCATATTCTTGCAATTTCAGGTATCTTCCCACTACTTTTTTGAGTTTTTAATTTAATATAGAGCTAGAGCTAGTCTCAAGATATCTATTGATGCCTACTATGCTTAATGAAACCTAACTAATTAAGATTAATTTGTTAATTAATCTATGGTGAAAACTTGATGAAAAAAATAAAAAATTATATATTTGCATGAATGTCAAGGGAAATGTTTGAGCACTTACTTGCTTCTCCCGCACTCGGTGAAGATCTCAATGCTCCAATGCTTGATAGACCTCCATTGGTCCATGGAATCACCATCAACAAATAAAAACAAACTCAAAATCAAGCAACCAATCGGTGGATTTGCACTCCAAATGGGCCAAATAAGGACTCTAGCAAATGAACAAAGTGGAGGACCCTAAGCTAAATGCATTCCCCGACAGAGCAACGTCAAAGATGTTAATCCTAACATACTATCTTGCACACAAGAGAGAGAGAGAGAGAGAGAGAGAGAGAGAGAGAGAGAGAGAGAGGATAAGAGAAACAATATGCAAGGGTCGAGTCTAGAGAGGTGCACTTAGCCAACCCTAATGAGGATTAACTCCTTGATGTGAAGCCACTAGGGGCTCACTCCACCTCTACTTGTGTCACCGAAGTAGAGATTCAATAGCTAGGTAGAGAGTAAGGAGGGAGCTATGGAAAGCTCAACCTTCATCTCATGCCACATGCATGCAAGAGGGACTAAAGAGAGAGAAGAGAAGGAGAGAAGCTAGAGCGTCACCATCCCTACAAGCACACACCAACAATCAAGCCTGCAAGCACAACAAGTAGTCATACAAACACAAGCTCATGAGAGTGAGTGAGTGAGTGAGTGAGAGAGAGAGAGAGAGAGGCAAAACTCAAATGAGACTAATGGGATTGTCCCTTTTCATATTTCATCAAATGTCTTATATATAAGAGCTCATAGTTTACAATGGCCGCCCGCCCATTTACAATTGGTGGCCCAAAACTAGTCTTCCTAGTTCTATGTACAATTATTTCCTATGACCGAAATTACACAAGCCGTACGCTTGGTCATCCCATGTCTCTTTTACATTAAGCGCTTTGCGCGGTTACAAAAGATGATTACAATAAGTGTAGCCATGCTTGAAAAGTAATGTTAACCAGAGTGGTTAACATTGTTTTAGAGTCATCATTTACCTTGCCAAGACTCCCCTCCTTCCATATCAATGGGAAAATTTTTATTTTTCTTTTGCATATCCAAAAACTTTAAAATATTAGGGAGGACTATTGCCTGTCAACTATAGCAAAGGATTGTGATGTTGCTTCAGGCTTCATAGACATTGAGAATGAACATAAGGAGGAGTTCATTGCTTTGGATACAGAGACCTCCAATGAAAGATTTATTGATGGATCGAATGCCTTGTCTTTGTGTATTAGAAGGGAATAAGAGGAACCTCCAACTCTTAAAGATGAAGATTTTGAGCAAAGGCTGGAGACCCTTGGAGTTGTTGATTTTAGGAGAGAGAACCATAGGTTTCTGAGGCAATAGAAGAGAAGTATGGCTGTATTAATTTATGGAGAGATAAAGTGCTTGAAGAAGACGAAAACGAGAAAGTGAGTTTAACTTTTTGTTGGATTAATTGGGCATTCTTATCCTTTGTGCAGATTGAAATTGCAGATTGTTTTCCTTTGTTTGTTAAATTTACTCTATTTGTTTATTGTGCAGATTGAAATTGCAGATTGTTTTCCTTTGTTTGTTAAATTTACTCTATTTGTTGATTATGCAGATTAAAATTACAATGCAAATGAAGACAACTTCTTGGATAGAGGAATGGGTTCAAGGGGAGCTATAGAGAAGGATGCCAACAAAAAAGACTTAGCCCTTGCCTACTATTTGCCACATATGGACTAGGAGGTTTTCATCGTTTATCACAGTGTCTTCTCAGATAATCCAGATGTACTAATGTTAGCCCTTAAAGTTCTTTCAACGTTGATGGGATACTCCCATATCTAGTTCAATGGAATCAAAGTAATGCTCTTGGAGAAGACAATTACAGTCAAAATTTTTGGATATGGTCCTGGGTTTTGGGCCTCAAGGGCTAGTTATTTTTTGTTCTATTCATCTTATGCTATTTCATATAACAAGATATATGTCAACCTTCTTGGTGTATATAGTAGGAAGAAATTTCTGAGGTATAGAGGAGATATTCTCGAACACAAAAATGATAAAAAAATCAAGAAATAATTTCTATTCAAAATTGCTTTTATGCAAGATCTTGTACATATAACTTATTCTAGCAATATATTTATGTTCAAAATTGGCATTTTTTCTCCTACTAAATTCATGCTATCATTCTTTGAAGTTGTATTTTAAAAAACCAGTTGAATATCTCTTTCAATGCATTGATCCTTGTTTGTCCTCCTCCATGCCTTATACTCTTAAAAAATTATGTGCGTGCTTGATAATGTGATTTTTCCATGCTTTAAGTGCTCCAGGTAGCAAGTGGTTCTTGGTTTTCAACAAAGAATGGCCCATGAATATAAAGAATATGCTGCATGTGCAAGAATATTGTATATTAGCCAAGTTTGTTTCATACAAAGAAAATGGCTAAAGAAATAGCATGCAAAGGTTTTTTTGTCTTCCCAAATAATATGTGATATCTTTTTCTCCCCATGCTAGCTTGATTTCCTAAATAAGATTTGTGATTGCTTCTTTGAAATCCCGTGCATATGTCACTATTCTTTTTTGTTTTCTTAGAATCTTGAGAAATTCATAAAGTTGTATCCACACTTCCATTCTCTTGTTTGCTACTTATGGATTACTTGCTACATTTGTTGTTAAGTGGAAAAGCTCTTTCCAACATTTCCACATGGCATTTACCTATTTTTGATCATGATTGCTCAAAAATCTTCTAGCCTTTGATCCTCCCATTGATACATCTGCAAAGAACATCACATATCTTACCAAAAAGACTAGGGTCTTTCCTCAAGTGAGCTTGACTACCATGGAAACCCATCTTTGAAAGAAATACCTCAAATTTAGCTATGCATTCATTTGCAATGTTTGAAGGCTTGATTGAATATGCATAGTCTAGGAGTGAAGACGAAGAAGTTTATCTAGGATTCTTATTTCAGTATGCAAAGTACAAATATGAACATTTTGGAGTTGAATAGGGAGGATAGGATCCCAAATCATTTCGGTACTTTTGAATTTTGATAAATCTGTCGTAATCCTTTTGGGTGGCCTTCCAATAGCCCTTGTGTTACACCACTCATTTGTCCCCAGACTTGCCATACAATAAAGACAAGGATGCTTAGTGTTAGCACCACCACTTATACCAAACATTGACTTTGATGCCTTTAAGTTTGCATTGATATGCCATTCAATTATAAAACTTCCAATGCCATCAACATTGAGACATTCACCTCCATTTTGAGATTCAATAATGCTAGGAATTTGAGTGTTTGATGGTTTTCTACCGATACCTGGTTCTGATTGCACACTATGACCAAGGGTATCTCTTATACCTTTTCTATACGTAAATGCTCTATTCATAAGAGAAATTCTTACCCTCTACATTTTTTGGCTCTTTTGAATTTGAGCGTCATCCAACTTTAAGGAAAATTTTAAATTCCCATTACATTCATCAACACTAATTCCATACAGATGCACCATAGCAATTTGCACTCTTCTTAGGTCGATCCATATGTTATTAAAGCAGTATATTTAAAAATAGACTTTCTTTTCTGTTTTTCAAATGGCATGGAGCCCTCTATCTAAAAATAATCTCCAAAGTAGTTAGGTATTTCTAGATTCAATTGATTTCGTGCTTTGACAACATTGTGTGGCCTTGGTAACCCAAAATCCTTTATTTTCTAATGTCTTAAATTTTTAAACCATATACCAAATAAAGCCCGATATCCCCTCCTACTTACACCCACTATGTCACAGGTCTACAATTTGTGAAGCATCTACAAGTGAATTGATATCCTTAAGCAACTCTTTAAGAACAATTTTCTTAATGATGAATTTTCTTATAGCCTAAGAACTTTAATGATGTCTGTTTTATTCATTGTCTCATTCAAAAGTTATACTTTACCTTTAGAATCATACATGTTTAGACCAAAAAATTGAGTGACATGTTGTCTTTCTAATTTCATCCTTCTTTTTCTTGCCCCTGAACTCTCAGACAAATTATTTATATGTTTCATTTGCCTTGTCCTTTCTCTCAACCCAATGGGTGTGTTTTTAAGATTTTGTAATTTACCACTTAAGTACTCATTTAAATCTTTAAGATTTGAGTTTTCTTTCAAGCTTAGTAATATGTGTTTGAGAATTTATCAAAGTAGTGTTTAAGTTCAAAATATGATGCGGTTGTTAATTCCTAGATTGGCATAACCTTGTACAATATCCTAAAAGACCATTTGCACCATCTAGTTTAGGGATATCGACTTATGGGTTGATGGTAATCTCTACCCAAAAGATCGGATAAGATAATGAATAGAATAAAAAGAAGGACACCTTCTAGTTTAGGGATCTTTTGGGTAGAGATTACCATCAAGCCATAAGTCGATGTGTTTCCTCCCTTCCAACGGAAGTTAGTTTGCTTCATTTGCATCTTTCAAGACATCTAATTTTTCCTGCACCAGGTTACATATTCAAGATTGAGCTTAATATTCATGTAAAACTTTCTTTGGGATGGACTATTTGAATTAGACATATCCCAAGCTAAACTTCCAAAAGATTTAAATGAAAGTTTTAAAAGATTAGAATAGGTTGTTAACATAATTTTAGGTTCTTAAAAGATTGAAAAAATTGTGCCATTAGCTGCTATGAAAGATTGTATTAGGGCTAGATTATCAAGAGCAAGAAAAGCTTGAAAAATAGCTTAGAGGGAAATCCATAAATGTTGGAGGGGATTAACACTAGTTTGGTAATAGGACATAAAAGTGTCCATGGACATACTTATGTCTTCTTTAACTAACTAACTTTATGGAATTATTTAGAACACATGGATAGTGTAAATCAAAGGTTTCCTTTTTTCCTATCATCAGGTAGATAGTGAAGGAAAACTGGGATTTTTTGGGATCACATTGGTTACCTCTAGGCTTTTCAATTTCATAAGAATTCATAGGCCAAATTATAATTGTAATGCAGAGATGTTTGGACTTTATTTGAATCAAAGGCTTTAATTAGCCAAGTTATCATTTCTTTCCAAAGTTTTTGGATTATTCCAAACACTACAAGAGATGGGGAGCATAGCTATGTAGTATATAGCCATGTGAAGAGGAGAGCGCATAGAGAGAGGGGAACCGGGTAAGTGCATAGGGTGTACACAATGACAATACACGGCTATGCACATAGCTATAGTCACCCCGCGGCTAATACTATGCTATAGAAAATTATACCGCATGTCATGAGTATAGCCGCATATTGGGAAAAACATCCAGACATTCTAGAGAGCATTATTGAGAGCTGAAAGTATCCCAATATCACAAAAGAAGAAGCACAAAATGTGATCCCAATATCTCAAAAGAAAAAGCACCAAATATATTGTAATACAATCAAATATGGACCAAATCAAGACTAGCAAATTGAGAAATTATTTAATGAATTAGGGTGAGTTGGCACGTCTATTGCATCTTTAATCAAATCCACATATGCTTATTGGTCTATCTCAAGATCCATATGTCCCATTGCAAGATTAACCAAAATCTCTATCCCACTAGTAGTGGATTCAACATCATCATCATCTACTAGCAATGGATTCAATATCATCATCATCATCATGCTTGTATTCAATTCCTTCCTCATTATCTTGGATAAAGACACCTTCATCTTAATTAGTTTATTAGGGGGAATTTGAACATATTTTGGGCCTTTTGCTAATGAAAGTAATTAGCAACGAACCAATAGGAATAGAGAATTGTGCACATTTTGGTCTCCTTTGAATATAGGGAGGGAGACTAGGATATAGGGAGGGGGACTAGGCTTCCAGTACTAATAATTACACTTGTCCCTCTAAAAAAGTAGGGGGTTTAGGGTAGGTATGGTCCCACCATTTTTCGTGGCTCAAAAAATCCTTAAAATTTTGAAAATTTTGAGATCCCCCCAAAAATCACTTTTTCCCCCAAAACCCCATCTCAAATTTCATTGTAGTCAAAAATTTCATTTTCAAGTCCGCTTCCCCCTCTTGAATGTCCAAATTAAACTCTTCCTCCCTTCCTCTTGAATGTCCAAATTAAACTCTTCCTCCCTTCCTCTTCCATCTCTATCTCATTTGCCCAACCCTAATGAAACCATCAAGCTCAAAACCCTAATCTGTATAGCATCTTCGCGTTTTCTTTCTCTATCTCATTTGCCCAACCCTAATCTTACTACTATAGCTTCACAATTGATATGGCTGCACCACGAAGAAGACCAAATGATGAGATTGAGGAGATCTCACTGTACAATAAGAGAGATGATGATGGTGCTTCATTGGAAGGGTCATTTAGAGGGATTCAAAAAATCGAGCAATGGAGACTTGGTGGCCATTGTACAACATGTGTACACGGCACGAGACATACATCTTCGTAAACAAACTCGATTCCCATACAACTGTAAGTATCATAGGGAAGGAAGGAGGCTTGTGATATTATGATAGCTACATCTTTCATGTTTAATGATCTTATTTTTGGGTTGTAGATATTTCTCCTTCCAACTTGATAGAGGAGCAACCATTTATGAAGCCTTACTGGAACATTGCAAGCACTCCATGCAGACATTGGTGAAGCATTGTTTTCTTGTAAAACCAGTGTAGACCTTCTTAAGGAAAATATCTTCTTTTACCGCCGGCACTCCTATGTGGTGCCAATGCATGACAGTGGGTTTGGTAAGGTAGAGATCATCACATCTCCTCTCCTCTCTTCTCCTCTCCTCTCTTCTGTTGAATGGCCAACTCCTGATGCTTGGATGGTTATGGTTATGAAATCAAAGATGCTTTGTGACATACAAGGATCTTTGAAGTTTACAAAGCCATCTCAATCTGTGGGTCTCAGTTGGGTATGTTCAATTCATCTTTTTGTTAAGATGTTCAATCAGTTTACTTTCTCACAAACACTTACCATGTTTGTGTGCAAGAAAGTACTAGGTGATGACATGGTTGCCTTGCTGGGAGAGCAGTGGGACATTATAGAGGGGCATCATAAGGATGATACATTTAAGTGCAAAATAGTAGAGTCCAGTGTTACATTTTGGTATCTTAAAGCTCATGCTACCTTATACATTCGTTTTTATTACGAACGGTGGATGAAGAAAAATAGTAGTTGGGTCCCATTGCAAGCAGATGAACAAGTTGTTTTGCCTCTTGACATATGCATTAGGTTGCCCAATGGTGTGGTGGAAATTGTAAGTGCAAGCATGCATTGGAGCCTACTAAATATTAGGAAGTACCTCAATATCATAGGAAGTGAATATATAAGTGGGTCACAATTCAAGGTGAAGAATAGAAAGATTCGAATGCGAATGGAGTCAAAGACCTTGGTAGATGCTGATTGGGAATATGTTTGTATAAGCATGACTTAATAAGAAAGCTTTGGAGTTTTTTATGAAGTATATTTACTCTTTGGATTTTGTAAATTTACGTATGTAATTCAATGAAAAGTTTTCTCTTGTAATTGCTGTGTCTTTGTAAATTTTTAGGTTGTTCTTTTAGAATTACAATATTCGGACCTCTTTTATGAATCCCTTTAAGAGTTCTAATATTTTCCTTTTAGAGATGTACTCGAGTCATGAGATGACAATTATGGCACAATATCTCAAAGCCATAATTGTCACGAGATGACAATTATGGCACAATATCTCAAAACCATTACAAACTCAAGTACAAATGTGTTTTGAGTAAAAAACATGAGAAGAGAATTTACATGCAAGATTATATTAGAAGAAAATTTATAACTATTTACAATGATAAATAGGGAGGAGAATGAAGCTTTCTATTTTGTCTCCACCATCTCCTTTGGTTTGTCCACCTTTGTCTTCTTTGGTTTTGTGGCCTCGTTTGTAAACTTGAACTTGAGTTCCTTCTTAGCTTTCTTGCCAACACTCTTCTTGGCACCTACTTGAGGACCACTTTTCTTTGAGGTATTTCCTGTTTTAGTACCTTGGGTTTCTTTATGCATGCCTTGTTGAGGAGCACCCTTGGTTTCTTTTTGTACAGTTCCTTGCTTAAACATAAAATGCTTTATGGTGAATGTAAAGCCATTTTCTTCTTCTTCTTAGATGGAGAGGCTTGCCTTGGGGGGGGTGGTGGAGAATCTCGATCATTTGGAGTAATTGAATTATTCAAAACTATATTGATAGCTCTTGCACAAACACTCCACATCCAAAACTCACGAGATCCAAGAGTCTGTCAAATTAAAAAAACTTTTCAGATTTAAGAACCAAGAACAAATAAAAAAAACTTTTTAGATTTAAGAACCAAGAACTATAGAAAATAAGTTCAAAAATTAAGTAAAAATTTATTGCAAAAATAGTGAGTTTTTAATTTAACCTACACTGCTATCAATCTCGGTATATTTAGATAGAAGATATTTCCACACATTGGCAATAACATGCCATCCACATGAGGTAGAATCTTTTTGTAAAGCCACTGGGTGGCTGATTCAAAAACTTATACTTTGCGGCCTCCTTTTTATAATTTGGATATTCATCTTCAATCTGCAATAGCTCTCTTACATGTCCTATTAAAAACCAAATTTGAATATAAGGAAAAATAAAGAATAAAGCTCAATATTCAAGTTATCAAAAAGGAGAACTACTTACAATTTGAATATAAGAAAAAATAGAGAATAAAGCTCAATATTCAAGTTATTAAGGAGAACTTACAATTTAATCTGCCCATGCATGCCAGTTAGACTGTTTATGAAAATAACAGTCCTTCTCAGAAGATTAATGACACAAGCACTCCAATGCCCATAAAAGAAAGAAAAAGATATAAGAAAGCAAATATCGTATGTCAAATATTTACAAAACACAAAGGAATCATCAGTTAGAGACAAACCTCTCTACATATGGCAAAACAACAAACAAATGTTCTTATTTCTCATTGGCCTGAAATAGGATACTAGCTCAGAAGTCTTCTTCTTCATATCAATCAATGCAAGCAACACTAAGGGATCACAAATAAATATTTCGTTGACTTGATTTGGAAGCAATTCCTTTATAAGTGCCCTACAAGAGTTTATGAAGGAATGAACAAAATATGAGAAAATAGAAAATAAACATATAAAAAATATACCTCAGAACTCTTATCATCTGGCTTAGATTTCTTAACCAACTTTCTTTTCTTTTTCTTCTTGGGAGGAAAAGTAACTTCTTCAACTTTAATATCATCTGCCTTTGATTTCCTTTTCAATGCTGGGGGAATTGCAAGGATCTCAAAGGCTATCCTATCCCTCATTGGTAAGGGATGAAGAAATTTATCAAACCTGTACCTCACTTTGCTAACAAGTGTCATGTCTCTGTCCATCAAAGTGACTCTTCTTGCATGGGCAACACATGAAGCTGTCATTCATGAAGTCTATAAGAAAGTCTTCACATGCTTCTTGAAGAAATGTCAGTGCACTGCTCTGCCATCATCCATAATGTCTTTGCCCTTTGATTTTGTCACTAACTGTTCTTACAATTCTAAGGAATGGTGCCCTAGGGATGAGCAGATGTGTAGCCTCATGTGCTTGCCTAATCTCAGCAAAAACAATTTCTTTTGTCTCTGGAGGAAAGTTCTTGCCTTGGATAAATTGGTTCTGCCCCCTTTACTTGTTTCTTCTCTAATGGTTACTTTGAAGTGGTTGCCTCTGGCTCCTGCTCTGGTGGCAGCACTGAATCTTTAGGAAGAGAGGGATCTGGGTAAACCATCCTCACAGTCTGCTTTGTACGAGCCATACTGCGAGGAAGCCACGGTGTGATAGGAGAGATCATGTGTCTACTCACACTGTGGGAGGAGGGCGAGAAGGCGTTGAGGTCGAGAGGCTAGCCGTCCACGGTGCGATAGAAGGTGCTGGAGCCTGTCGGATGTGTCTACTCGCATCATGGGAGGAGGTTGCTTTTTCGAGGGAGGACACAGTGTGAATTACGTTATTGGAACCTACCAGATGAACCTACTCGCATCATGGGAGGAGGTTGCTTTTTCGAGGGAGGACACGAGGGAGGACACGGTCCACGGTGTGAATTACGTTATTGGAACCTACCAGATGAAGCTATTCACGCTGTCGAGGGAGGACGTTGTCCATGGTGCAAAAAGTGTGCTGAGTGCCTGATGGATGGTAGTATTCGCGTCGTAGATGGAGATTAAGGAATGGTACTCGATAAAACTTTCGCGTCCGATAAATTTTTTTGAATATTTTACCCATTTTATAGAATTTGATGTCATCATTGCAAGTGTGACGTAAGCCCTACAACATGTCACTCTTTTCGGTGATGAAGTCAGTCCTACACGTGTCACTCCGATGATGATGTTAGCCCTACACGTGGCACTCCTATGATGATGTTAGCCCTACATGTGGCACAATGACACAATTTGTAGACGTCAGCGCTACACTTCTATCGTACATGTATGACGTCAGACCTAATAAGATCTATATATATTCATGCCTTGTTTAAATTTAATTTTTTTTATTTCTGTCCTTTGCCCCTTCCACACGCGCTTTATAGTTCTGTTCACCGTGCGATAAGAGGGTTTGTTTTATAGTTGTTTCTTTGTCCTCGCGCTGTGGATTGGCTTCCCTCGCGTTTGTAGTTCACCGTGTGCGATAGACAATTCTGCTTCTTACTAGTTATTTATCATCGCATCGTGGCCAGCATGGAGCAAGTGGTTCATGTGGTTCACTCCTATGATCCTTTGGAATATGTAGAGGCACTTGAAGAGGTAAAAGATGACCCTAGTGCCAATGAGAACCTATTTGATTTATTAAGGAGAGCTGGGCACGATGAGCATCTGCCAGATGTTGAGCGTATATTTAATGTGCCCTTTAATTTAGAACAAATAGTTAAGGACATAATGTCTTGTGCATGGAGAACACTTAAAATATCAAACTTCATCCTCGTTGGACTGCCCTTCTTTCTTATTAATGGCATGAATTTTATTCTTCTCTCCCACATACAAAAGCTTTATTCTTTAAGGGAGGATTATTGCCTTGCAATTATAGCAGATGGTTGTGAAGCTGCCAGGGGTCTACTGGATGTGGAAAATGAACATAAAGAGGAGTTTTTGAAATTAGACACTGAAGTGACAAAGAACTTCATTGAAGCCCCCTAGAGCCATGTCATTGTGCTTCGAAAAAGCCAAGGAAACTGAATCTTCTCTTCCCACAGAGCTAGAATTTCAAAATCTTCAAGAGGATTTAGGAATTACTGAAGTAGGAAGAGAGCCCTTGCCCACCCTTGATCAAGGAAATGAAGAAGGCTCCATCAACCTTTGGGATGCATCGAAGCTGGAAGAGGATGAGAACCAGAAGGTAATTTATCTATTCTTGAGTGAATTTATGTTTTGGTATTGACTGAATTTAGGTGAAAGCTTATTCTTTGTTTATTACAGATTGAGCTTGATGATGCCGATGGTTTCCTTGGACGTGGAGGTGCTGCCCGTGCAAGAGTTGGCCAAGATGCTGCTCTTGCACACTACATCCCATATATTGACAAAGAAATATTTATTGTCTACCACAGCAAATATTCTAGTGATGCTGGAATTCCACTTCTCACACTCAAGGCACTATCTAGATATACGGACTATTCCTTTATCCCTTACAATACACATAAGGTCATGCTGATAGAGAAGTGTGCTGCTATTTGTATCTTTGGATACGGTACATGATTTTGGCCTTCCTGAACAACCGGATAATTCCTCTGTTATGCTAGCTATGCTGTGGGTGTGTTGGACTAGAAGATGTAAATGCACTGAAGATGTATAGTCGTCGCAAGAAGTTTTTACGTTATAGAGGAAAATGCCTAGTGAAGAGGAAGAGCAAGTAGTTGTCTGGGTTTTCATTAGAACCTTCTAAAGGTAACTCAGTCTCCTCAGTCATGTTGATCTCACTCTTTGCATATGCCATTGCCTCATTCATAAGTATGATACTCATTTGTTCTAACCTCTTACCTTTTAAACTCTGACACTCATCCACTTTCAACACAAAACTTACCTTGTCACCCTGCATGACCAACAAAAGAGATAATTTTTAGTGCTTAAAAGATTTCTTTTAGTTCATAAAGAATGTAAAAAATTACTTACATTGTTTAGGCAGTCCATAGAATAAGATCATAGCTCACTGAAGACGTTGTAGAGATCAACAAATATGTTGTTGAACCCATTATAGGGATACATAATCTTACCATTTGTGCTTCATTTTTTTCCCCAAGCTCCAATGGTTAATGTATCATTGATGCAATAGTACTCTCCAATTTTACGTTGCACATCATCATTGCATGTCCTCTTTACTAATCTTATCTTTCTGGGGACATGAAAAATATTCCTCGTGATGCCTTGTTTGCGGACTGTATCTTTTAGCAAAATTGATGGAGGGCTTGATATCCTTTTGTGCTAATGCCCACCTCATCGCATGCATTCTGAACCTCCTCAATGCTTAGAAGATTGGTAATGTCATCCATTATCTCATTTGTGAGTACTTATCGTATCTTCTTGTGGTGTGGGTATTGAATAATGGAAAGAATGTCATGCCTCCTCACACAACTACGTAATATTTCTCCAAAATCTTAAGGACCATTATCACCACATGCTTCTTTCAAAAAGTTCCTATCACAAACCAATAAAGATTACCAAAAAAACTTAATCTATTGCTTATAACAACCACAACAACCAAAAATTCCTTAATCAAAAAATAAAAAAACAAACCTTGTTGCATGGATTCTTTGATTGCGAGCACCACCACCAACTACGAGTTTTTGAATGTTATTGATTGTCCTCTTTTGCTCTCTTGCTTCCACTGGGGTGAACTTCATGTGAGAGATTGTATCTTGTAGCTTCATAACGCGAGCTTCTTTCTCTTTGTCTCTTTTCTCTAGCTCTACAATATTATTTTGTGCATCTTGTAGTGCATGTTGTGTACTACTCAAAGTGCTTTGTAAGCTTTGTGTTTGTAAGTGGAGGAGTTGGACTCTCCATGCATCGCTCATGCTTAACCTTCTACAATATCCAAGCAACCCATTCTCACCCTCTCCAACAAACTGAATAAATGAAGGGAGATCAGTGAAGGGTGGAGGACAATGCGAAGAAGGATCATTAGGATATAAATATCCATCAATCCAAAGATCCACATTAGTCCGAACCTGTTGTCTTCTTGCATGCTTCTCATGTGTATTCAGATGCTCTTTCTTGATTGGTGCATATTCATTCAATATGCGAATATGCAAGTCCACCTTCCGCACTCTTGTTGAATCGAGAATTTTTGTCATAACCAAAATGGAAGAGACTAATCTGAAGTGACTCAAGGCTGTCCTATTGTATTCACAATAGGGCTACTCTATTGTGAAGAGGGAGAGAGATAAAGAGAGAGAGGGAGATAGACTCAAGGTTGTCCTATTGTATTCGCAATAGGAGAAGAGAGCTTGGAAAAAAGGGGAGAGAGAGAGAGAGAGAGAGAGAGAGAGAGAGAGAGAGAGAGAGAGAGAGAGAGAGAGAATAATATTATTGCAGAGGTTGGTAGGAAACGTGCATGTGGGAGGAGCCACAAACATCGGGGGGGAGATTACATCTAATGCTTTTTGTTGGTCTTCAGTGCAACACATCGGGGACATAGTAGTGTTTTCTAGCAGTGTTGAGGCCTTCAAGATGTTGAGGCTTTTGTCACTGCTCAGCAATAAAATAACGTTCTTCAGCAGCAAAATTTTGCTACTACTGGGCAGCAAAAAGAATAGCGAAATTTCAGTATTGAATAGCGTTATTTCGCTACTATTTTTGCTACTCACCAATAAAACTTTTCTCTGTAGGACAGCGATAATTCAACAAAATAACGCTGCTACACTATTATAAAAATTTCCATGAAGTCATTGAAGATAGATATTAGGTTATACATGTCACATACATACAAAAAATGATCCATGGATGGGATAGGAGTGCGCTGAGCACTAGGAGGAGTTGAAGGGCGATGAGTAGGGAAAGTGGAAGTATGAGGGGTAGGTAGAAGTGACAGGGTTAGGGAAGGTGGTGGGAAGCATGGATGTGGGAAACTGTAGGATCGCTAACATGTCAAGCACATAATAGGTGGGGGATAAGCTCGAGTGACTCGATTGCTCAGTCCTGTACCTAGCTGCTGCCTATGCCTCTAAAACACACTACATATCTAGGTCATCTATGGATATGGGCACGGCACTAGAGAATACCCCTCCATATGTCCGATCTTGGTCCATTGGTGATGAGCCCCATGATGGCCACATCTATATGCATAAAAACATAGAAACATAGCTCACATAAGCTTAATGCAACATGCATTATGCGTAATGCATTAATGCATAATGCACAAGCTTAATGTAAAGCTTAATGCATAATGCATAATGCACAAGCTTAATGCATTATGCATTAATGCTTTATGCATAAAGGATTTAAGCATAAGCTTTATGCTTTATGCATTATGCATCATGGATAAGCTTAATGCATGGTCTTAATGCTTAATGCATATGGCCTTATTATATATATATTAAGCCATAAATCTCTAAGCATAAGCCTTCTTATGCATAAGTTCACATAAGCTTAATGCATCATGCATTATGCATAATGCATTAATGTGTAATGCATTAATGCTTTATGCATTATGCATTATGTGTAACGCATTAATGCATAATGCACAAGCTTAATGCATTATGAATTAATGCTTAATGCATTAAGTATTAATGTATAAGCATAAGCTTATGCATTATGCATTAAGCATAATGCATAAGCTTAATGCATAATACATATGCTTAATGCACAATGCACAACTTAATGTATTATACATTAATGCTTAATGCATAAAGGCTTTATGCATAAGCTTTATGCATTATGCATCATGCATAAGCTTAATGCATATGGCTTTATTACATATATATTAATCCATATACATTAAGCCTTAAGTATAAGCCTTATGTATTAAGATTTATGCATAAGCCTTATGCATTAAGCTTTATGCATAACGCCTTTATACATAGAGCTGAATGCATAAAGCTGAATACATAAGGCTCATGCATAAAACTTAATGCATCTGCCATAATGCATGAGCCTTATGCTTTATGTATAATGAAATAAAATACATATTCTATCACGAGAGTGAGATTTTCTAGAATATTTTTATCATGGGAGTGAATCCAATTAATTATGTATGATGCATGGATCATATGTGAAGCATGGTAGTGAATGCTTTCCATTTGTTATAATTATTTTTGTATAAGTGATTCCAAAGTAATTGTGATCTAACATTGTGGATTATGTTGAGTATAGATCAAGAGTTCGAGACAACCAAGGTGGACATTGGGCGAGATTATCTAACTAAGCACATGTGTGCTAAATATTTAATTTTGTATGGTTTGGCCTATTGTACATATGTTGAGCAAGGTTTATTTTTTATGAGATGCTTTAAAAGCATTGGACTAAGGTTCAATTTCGTAAAAGCCCAATTTTGGAAAAGCTATGCTATTTATGGCTCCAAGGGCTAAATTTATTAATATGATTTAAATACCGCGTGTGGGAGTGGAGCCACACACGTCGGGGGGGAGATTGCACCCAGTCTTGTGTTCTGTGGTTTCATGTTCTTGATTTATGCTATGATGTTATGGTTTATTTATTTTATTATTTAATTTATGAAATAATCTAATCTCCATGTACCATGGTGAGTGATTCCAAAGTAATTGTGATCTAACATTGTGGATTATGTTGAGTATAGATTAGGAGTTCGAGAAAACCAAGGTGGACATTGGACGATATTATCTAGCTAAGCACATGTGTGTTAATATTTAATTTTGTGTGGTTTGGTCCATTGTACTTATGTTGGGCAAGGTTTATTTTTTATAAGATACTTTAAAAGCATTGGACTAAGGTTCAATTTTAAAAAATCTATGCTATTTATGGCTCCAAGGGCTTAATTTATTAATATTATTTAAATACCACATGTGGGAGTGGAGCCACACACGTCGGGGGGGTCGGTGTGGGGGGGGGAGATTGCACCCAGTCTTGTGTTATTTGATATTTCATGTTCTTGATTTATGCTATGATATAATGGTTTATTTCTTTTATTATTTAATTTATGGAATAATCTAATCTCCATGTACCATGGTCCTATAACATATGCATTAATCTTTAAGCATATGGCTTATTCATTAAGCCATATGCATTAATATTTAATCATATGATCCTTATGCATTAACATTTATGCATAAAGCCTTTATGTATAGAGATCATGCATAAAGCTTAACAAATATGCCATAATGCATGAACCTTATTCTATATGTATAATGAACTAAATACTTTTTTATTAAGCTTTAAGCATATGGCTTATGCATTAAGCTTTAAGCATAAGCCTTGTTGAGAGATGTAATTGTGGTGTTGTGTGTATGTGGGAAAGCACCCTAGAGGTGCAAGATATTGTGGCAAGATAAAAATGCCACATGTAATATTGTATGGTGTGTGAGTGTTGACCAAAAGAAGTGGAAAAGGGAGTGCCACATGGATGATGATGTGTAAAGTGGGATAAGACTAGAGAGCCTATATCATTGTATGGTTCATTTGAGATATGCAATAGAATAGAGCTATTGTTGAGTGTGCAATCTCTCTCTCTCTCTCTCTCATGGAGTTCTTAGTGTTGTATAACCCACCTTAATTATGTTGCTTAATCTATGTCCTTCACCATGATCAATCCCATTTTAGATTGTTAACATGGTATCAGAGCTTGGGTGGGCTCTTGGTCATGGTGATTATTTATGTATAGATTTCTTGGTTATGTGTTCATTTGATTAAGCATTATTTTCAGTTTATTTATGAAAAAAAATATGCACACTCATATTATCATTTATATTTGCATTTGTGAGAATTTGAGAGAGATATGGAGATGCCATTCTCAAGGTTGAGAGGAGATTTGCAACAAGGAGGTTGTGTAGAAGCTGCCCAAGAGAGTTGCAAATGGGAGTTTTGCAACATGAAGAGCTTGCTTACCATCATGGAAGTTGAAAGTGGAGATTTCAACAAGTATGAAGACTATGTAGTCTTCAGTGTCAACAAAGAAGCTACCAAGGAGATTTGTGAAGGTATTTTGTGATTATTTGCCTCATCAATTTTTGGTTTGATCAGGAAAAGTGTTGCTATTTGATGGGATATATGGATCCCATGGTTCTTTGCATTTGGGCAAAGAGTGTCAGAGATGAAAACTTGTCCAAGGAAGGGGCAAGAGCTTATGGGCTGAGATTGCAGCTCATCTTGAGCTCACGAAAGCGGTTGAGCTTGGTACTCTACTCATGAAAGATAAGTGAACTTGTGAGGAACCCTCAGTAACTTTCACAATGTTCGCACCTATGACTTCTATGGAGAAGCTACAAGAAAGCACCCTTGATTACATGCAAGATGGTAGTATGCGTGTGGATCTCATTGTAGACATTCTAATGGTGGTGGCCATACAATAGCTAAGATAACCTCATGAAGGAGGCAAAGAGTTGTAACTAAAAGAAGTTACATAAATAGAGAGGTTGGACATCAAGCTGGCAAGTGCCAACACAACCAAGTTTGTGTTAGAGAATTCTCGCAGAGTCAGCAAGGTGAGAGGGGATCAGCGGCTATGTTGACAATCGATAGGGAAACTTGTTAAATAAAAACATAGCGTAGAATTGAGAGCTGTTGCAGTGATTAAGATGGAGACAGCACACAAAGAGCTTCAGAGAGAAGCAGCGAGAAAGTCATCTCGCTTCTTCAGAGAGAAGCAACAAGATGGCAAGACATCATCATCAAAGTAGCCAGGAGAGATTATTTATAGTAGCCACCATGGTGAAGCAAGAGAGGGTAAGCTTCAGCAAGAGAGGGTAAGCTTTCAGCATGATGAGAGTAGCAAGCAAATATTGAGCCTGGACAGAAAGAGATGATGTTATTGATGACGCAACAGCCTGTTGTTGCTGTAAAAGTCGATATGCAGGAGCTCTACATATGAGAAAGGCATCTGTAGAAAAAACCTTAAGGCGGTGACCCCTCCACTGCATCCACACGAGGTGAGGAGCGAGCCACAGTGGGCTCTGACAAAGATGCTCTTCAATGACCCATGCATAAAGACTCCTAGCAATCCAGCTCATAAGCAATTGTTACAAGATTTGGCACATAGCAAGATATTCAGTGTATATTAATGGACATAATGTTTTTTTTAAACCCTTAGTGTTGTCAAGGGTTCATTCACATACAACCAAATTTTTTAAATGTTTTAAGAAGATGTTCACACACACATGGCCGCCGCTACCGGCTTTGGCCAAAAGGCTTTGTAATTTTTATTTTCACCCCTAATTGAGATGGACAAATCGTCTCGAAGCCTGCGTGCTCAAAACAAAAATTTTGTAATCACCCATTGGTATGAGGGTCTCCTCGAGCTCACGGAGAAGCTCAAAATGGTTGTCGTGATGTGTGCATGAGTGATGCACGTGTGAGGTGCATGTGCATGGGTTGGTTCCCACCCGAACTTCCATGTTCAAATCGGACTCAATGGTTCCGCTGTGAGCGAGTCGGGTCAAAATGGACTAGGTGTCTAAGATGGTAGACACGCGCACACATGTTTGGTTGATGGACAATCCAATGTATCATTGAGGGGGAGTGTTGAGAGGTAGCAATTGCGGTTGTGCAATGCTACATTGATTGGGTGATGGGTGAGTTGTGGAACACCTTGATTAAGAGGGGGTGTTGAGAGATGTAATCGTGGTGTTATGTGTATGTGGGAAAGCACCCTAGAGGTGCAAGATATTGTGGCAAGATAAGAATGCCATATGTAATATTGTATGGTGTGTGAGTGTTGACCAAAAGAAGTGGAAAAGGGAGTGCCACATGGATGATGATGTGTAAAGTGGGATAAGGCTAGAGAGCCTATATCATTGTATGGTTCATTTGAGATATGCAATAGAATAGAGCTATTGTTGAGTGTGCAATCTCTCTCTCTCTCTCTCATGGAGTTCTTAGTGTAACCCACCTTAATTATGTTGCTTAATCTATGTCCTTCACCATGATCAATCCCATTTTAGATTGTTAACAAGCCTCATTCATAGAGCTTTAAGCATAAAGCTTAATGCATATTCCATAATGCATGAGCCTTATGATTTATGTATAATGAAATAAAATACAATAAAATGCTCCTAAGCACCCGCGGGTGCACCATAAACAAGTAAAGAAATGAATTATGAAAGACAAGTACTCTAACCTTGAAAGGAAGATAACTTGAGTTTGCATTGCAAAGTTGAGCTCTTTATGCAAGGAAAATCTACAAGTTTAAGTAGATATATATGTTAATAAATTACATATATATTTATGTAAAATCCATATGTATTAAGCTTTATGCATAAGCTTAATGCATATGGCTTATGCATTAATCTTTAATCATATGGCTTATGCATAAAGCTTAATGCATATGGATTATACATTGAGCTTTAAGCTTAAGCCTTATGCATGAAGCCATATGCATTAGGCTTTACCTAATAATCCTTATGCATTAAGCTCATGCATAAAGTTTAATGCATTATGAATTAAACTTACATAGAGCATGTGTATACTCTATGCATTAAACATTATGCATTAATGCTTAATTCATTAATCATCAAGCTTAATGCAAAATGCATAAGCTTTCATGCATAAGTACTAGAGTCAAAACATATGCAAGAAATAATCTCTAGCACCAGAAGGTGCAAAAATAACAAAGAGTAAGGTCAAGGGCTTACCTCCTATGATTTTTAGAAGCTTGTATGCAGTTGATCTTCTTTGGAGAAGATTGCCCTTAACCTATCCAAATAATTCCTTGACCCAGCTACAAACCAAAAAAAAAAAGATAAGTAAAGTTTTTATTTATAAAAACTATTAATATAATTAGTTATATATTCAAGAGAGTATACAAGCATACAAGAGAGCAAGCAAGAATACAAGAGAAGCAAGCATATGAGGAACAAAAAATATACTTGAGTTAAGTCTCAAACCCTAGAAATTAGTGCACTTTCAAAAAATAAAAGATTAAAGAAAACAAAGAAGACAAGGATATGGTGCATACCTTGATATGGCTTGCTTGTGATGCTTGTGATGCTTGTGGAGATGGGGCCTTTGTTCCTAATGAAAGGAGAGGAGAGTTTGTTGTGAAGGGTTTAGGGTTGTGAAGGTGAAGTGTTTGCTTGTGAGAAGGTCTTATGATGGTGAAGGGTTTGCTTGTGATAAGGGCTTGTGAGAGGGAGAAGAGGAGAAGTTCTTGTGAAGGGAGAAGAGGAGATGGCTTGTGAAGGGAAAAGAAGAGAGGGCTTGTTAAGAGAGAAGAGCTTTTGAATATCAAGGGAGGGATTGTGAAGGGCTTGTGAAGAGAAAGGGAGGAGAAGAGATTAGGTAGCCTACAACATAGCCAAGAAGAAGTGAACTCAAGAATACGAAAGCACGCGGCAAAGCGTGTGGGAGGGAGGTATCCAATTTTGTTTTCCTCTAGTATGTGGCTATCGGCACGGCTATGACCATGTCTATAGGCATGCCCATAGCCGCACCAGTAGCCACATACTAGGAAAAAATTCTAGAGCGGTTTTTGGTAGATTCCAAAAGAGCTTATTTTATGTTTGATGAAGTGGAATGGAGTGTTCACACACTTGTATTCCGTGAGTTGCTTTTTAGGTGCCCACCATACATAGGTGACTGTTGATGCCTTCTTCTTCTGATGATGATGAGGCACACATGCAAAGTTGGCATAAGTGGTTGCATCAAAAGATTACATGCCCATGCAAGAGATGCAAGGGACCAATCGTGCATTTATGACAAATCACAATAAAGCATGTGCAAGATTACGACCAATTCAAAGATGAACGACATGCAGCTAGCTTGGTGAGTGTATATATTCTCTATCTTGCAAGTTCTTATGTACATGATTTAGGTTTTCATAAGGTAGTCCATGTTTTTTTAGGACGAGGACGGGGAGGAGACACATCGTAGAGTGAGAAATTCTATGCCTCATTACTCTATGTTTAGTGGGACAACTACATAAAGGATTTAGAGACCTCCATGATTCAATTGGGGTGCGCCCACCTGCTAGACATGAGAAAGAAATGTCTCCATCAATGGAATATGAAGTAGATGAAGATTTGGGCATGGACAAGATGATGGATGAATTCTTTGAGAAAGAAGGAGAGGAGGAGCCCGAAGCCACACTTGACCAAGATCAATTATGACAAGCCGCTTGCACTCCATTCTACGAGGGGTGTGTATACTCCACCCTTCGTGAGACCTTAGAGTTACTAAGCTTGAAAACCATGTATGGTTGAAGCAATGCTAGTATTACAAGCCTGTTTCGGTGAGTCCTTAGCATTTGTGGTTAGCAATTCACAATTTTGACCTACCATACCCTTTATAAATAATATTAAGCCCAAAAGAACTATCAACAAAACATTAAAACATGTTGCTCACATGGAGCAAGAACTGACGGACAAGCTCATGGCCCCAACCATGAAAGAATAAGAACATCTCTTTCCAAGAGGAAGATCCACACCAAGAAGAAAAGCTAGAGGAAGCATTGAAGGAATACATGGATGCATGAAGAGAAGCTGCCACAACAAGAAGATTGAAATAAGAGGAAGCATTGAAGGAATACATGGATGCGTGAAGAGAAGCTGCCACAACAAGAAGACTGAAAGAAGAGGAAGACATGGACGCATGAAGAGAAGCTACCACACGACAAGAAGACTGAAGACAAGAGAAGATGTGAGGCTCCAAAGAGTGAGGAGCCATGTGAAAATCTAAGAGAGAGAGAGAGAGAGAGAGAGAGAGAGAGAGAGAGAGAGAGAGAGAGAGAAACCCCACAACCCAATGTAACCTGCCCCAATAGAGTAAAACCACCTCTAAGCCACCGATGATGTAGGCCATGTGGTAGATGTCTGTGTGAGCACTTTAGTCAAGGTCACGGGCACTTATAGTAGCCTTGGACACATAGAGAGAGAGAGTGTCAAGGACTATGAGTTTAGGGACTTGAGGCACTGGTCGCGGACTATCAAGTAAGAAGGAAACTTGGTATAGGGTCCAGGTATGCTAGGATTGTTCACTTGAGGGGAGGTGTGCTAGGCACTGGTCGCGGACTATCAAGTAAGAAGGAAACTTGGTATAGGGTCCAGGTATGCTAGGATTGTTCACTTGAGGGGAGGTGTGCTAGGCACTGGTCGCGCAGACTATCAAGTAAGAGGGAAACTTGGTATAGGGTCCAGGTGTGCTAGGAGTATTCACTTGAGGGGAGGTGTTGAAATATACAAGTGAATAGGGTGTGTGCGGGAACAAGCCCTTAGTAGCAAAAGAGAATCTGTAAATGTGATAAAAAGGTGAGAAGAATCTACTGGGAGAGAATAAAGGGTAGCATAAGGAGATTTAGGAGGCGTGGAGATATTTTGGGAGAGGTGGAGGGAATCAAGCAAAAGAGGTGGAGTGAATCAAGGAGAAATTAGTGGGATTAGATGCTTGGATGTAAACTCTATAAATTGAGGCATTGGCCTAATGAGAATTTGCTGGTTTTTTATTATCCATGCCTACATTAAGCTATCAGCTAATTGCTCACTAATCACGTGTTAATTATCATCTAATCTCTTTGTTAATGATGTTGATTCTGGCATTTGTCCACCATAGCTCATCACATTGTTGTAATTTTAACAGAAGGGTAAGAGTATTCTTATTTGTCGATCACAAATCAGCAGTAGAGAGGGGTGTTGCTCTAGAGTCCCAAGATCACGGGTTCAAGCCCTCATTGCGAAAGCGATGGCATGCATGGGTGTGTTTTTTTTCTTACTTTCTAATTCCAAACAATTGAAAAAAAAAGGAACTTTATATCAAAAAATTTAAAATTCTCTTACATTCTATAAATAGATGTGATGAGATGTGATAGGAATCAGATAGATGTAAATGGATGGATGGAAGTGATATGAATCAGATAAATGAAAATGGATGAATGGATGTGATGTCCTGTGAATTAAGATGTGAATGAATGGTATAGGATGTGAAGGAATGTGACGGCATGTGAATCGGATGTGAATGGATGATGTGGTTTGATGTGTGAATGATGTAGATTAATGTGGATGGATGTATGGATGATGTGGGTTGACATGTGAATGATGTGGATTGATGTAGATGGATGAATGGATAATGTGGTTTCATGTGTGAATGATGTAGATTAATGTAGATGGATGAATGGATGATGTGGTTTGATGTGTGAATGATGTGGGTTGATGTAGATGGATGAATGGATGATGTGAAAGTGGATGTATGAATGTGGATATGGAAATGGATGATGTGAATGTGGATGTATGAATGGATGATGTGAAAGTGGATGTATGAATGTGGATATGGAAATGGATGTGTGGATGTATGAATGTAGAAGTGGATGTGGATGTATGAATGTGAATGTGGATGTGGATGTATGAATGTGAATGGGGATGGGGATGTGGATGTATGAATGTGGATGTGGATATGGATGTATGAATGTGGATGTGAAAATGGATGTGTGGATGTGGATGTGGATGAGAAAATGGATGTATGGATGTGGATGTGGATGTGGATGTGGATGTATGAATGTGGATGTGGATGTGGATATGGATATGTATGTATAAATGTGGATGTGGATATGTATGTATGAATGCGGATGTGGAAGTGGATGTACGAATGTGGATGTGTATGTGGAATAATGAATGCAAACGTGTATGTGAAGTGATGTGACGTCGATATGAGTGAATGGATGAGATGTGATGACATGTGAATTGGGATGTGAATAAATGATATATGATATGAATGAATTTGACGTGATGAGATGGAAAATGATGGGATTGGATGAGAAGAATGAGTACACATATGAATGGAATGTGGAATAAGTAATGTGGACTGATGTGGGATAATGTGGAAAGACAAGAGTTCATTATAGAAACTGTAATTGTGACCTGTTTATAAATGACTGTTTTATGTCAAGAATGTTGGGGGAAGCATTTTGACCATCTTGTGATTAAGGTCGTGGAGACCTAACTACTAAAGTTGCAACAGCTGACGGAGAGTCAACGGAGGATGTCTCGTGTAGCATGGTCGGCTGAGGTCTTGACCAGCCTCGGTTCGATTTAAATGGTGAGCTTTCGGTATGGTGGATGAGAGACCAAGGAAGCGGCCTATGAGTAAAGCGCTGCTGACCATACGGTGCTCGGGCTCTGGGTCACCGAAGATACCCACAAGTATGTCGGGGAAGATATTGGAACAAGGAGTAAGAGTTGTTTTCTGAATTTGGGTGTGGATCTGGTTGATTGACCTTGCTGGTCCTCAACAACGGTCCATGACTCTTTTATATGGATCTGTTGGTTGATCTTGCTGATCTTCCACGGAGATTCCATTTTGTTATGTGAATATATTGCCGGTTACTATGAGCTAGGAACTATCGAAAAGGCCCCTGAGTGAACAGGTGGTGAACGTTCTGGTTGTTGCCAATGATGCCATAAGTACACCGATGAAGGAATGATTGGAAATAAGGATTTAACCAAAGATTTTGAGGATTGTGATCAGTGACACAATGGTTTCAATAAAGGATTATTTTAAAGATAGCTGATGCTGAGAAAAAAGGCAATTTCATATTGGGTGTGTAAGTGGTGTGACTAGTTCTATGTTTGCATAAACATTCGGCTAGGGGGCCTGGGAACTCTTTTCCCTGGTACACCCGGGACAAAACCTAACCAAATTCCTAATTGGATCCCATCACTACAGTGGTTGGACAGTTGGCTAACCCATGGGACTGGATGGGGTTAGGCTAGACTGATGGATCCGTAAATCGAGACTTTCTGTTTAGTTCGATAGATGAAGTAAATTTCGGACAAAAATTGTTCTATGGAAAAGAATCAACGGTTGTGCCTCTCAATGCGGAAAAAAGCGTTGGTCTCTATGATCCAAGTACAGTCTTTTTTCCTGATCTGATTATGGGACTTACGAGTTCGGTCAGATGAGCTCAGTTAGTTAAGGCTTTTGACTACGTTAGGGAAAAGTTATCCTGGTGGAATCGCCCGTGCTTTCTGGGCAAAGGAAGTTTTTTCGAGTTTGGTTTTGGAAAAACTGATGGATTAGTCTCTTGTCCGGATATCCGTGGTGGCGAGGCCCCGAGTGTGGGACCCTGCCCCGTGCAAGAAGTGCTACTTCCGCTGCTAGCACCCTGAATTTGTTGCACGGTGGGGACAGGGATCTTACAGTTGGTATCAGAGCTATTTGGCTAATGAGAGGATCAACCGAGAAGCCAAATATGTCAAAAATTTATCAAGAAACATAAAAAGGTTATAATTGCGTGATAAAATTCATACAATTTAATATTCAAAACTAAAATTCGTAAATTAGTAATTGGGTCTTCAGATGGAAGTACCGCAATTGTATGGAATCCCTGACTTGCTTGAGGCCTAGACATGATGGTCTTTACCTTATAGTTCCAAGGACCGTGACTACCCGTATATACCGAGGGTATAACTGCAACTCTTTACTGGCAGTATATACGAGTAAATCTAAGACTTGAAATTATAAGCATAAATATAATCCAGATGATGAATTCGAAATTGGTTGATATGATTTTTAAATTCTGGTTGAGAACTAATGAGTTGATTTGGATTCTAATTGAAAAATGATGATCCCTGAAATTTGTTTGAAATGTAATAAGCTGAGCGAAACCGCGATGAGGATGAATGGGACGAGTCCCTGATGTTCTTAACTGGAATGATGTTAATGACTTCAGCCAATCACTATGAGATTAGTGGATTGCACTGGTGGCAGATTACTACTGCTAACTTTTGATCAATGGATCAAAAGTTAAGGGATGATAAATTAAAAATCTGAAAAATTGAAATCCCCATGGAGGGCTGTTCAGATGGAAAAATTCAGTCTGATGATGGACCATTATTGTGTTAAAGATATGAATGAGATATTCTGAATGAATTATTAACTAATAATGCATTCTATATGAGTATCTTTATCCAATCTGATATTTAGTCTGATGGACCATTATTGTGTTAAAGATATGAATGAGATATTCTGAATTATTAACTAATAATGCAGTCTATATGAGTATATTTATCCCTTGATTCTATGGGGAGCCGACCTATCTAGAGAACCCCGGAAGAATCAGTTGAATCGAAAATCGGATTGAATAATAAATAAAGAGACTTAACAAGAATTTTCATATTGATAGGAACATGGATCGAGGTCGTCGTGGTAGAAATGTTAACCCCCAACTCGATGAAGAAGAGCTCGACCTGGATGTTCGTAAAACTCTTCATAGTTCGCAGCCTGGACCTTTCAAGGGTGAAGGGGAAAACTTGGGTGAGGCTGTGGAGAAGTGGATCGAATCAATGGAAGAATACTTCGATGTCACCGGATACAATGAGAAGAGCAAAATGGCTCTTGCAAGGCTGAAGATAGTGAAGACAACTAGAGTGGCATGGAGAAACCACTATGAGACAAACCGTCTCGATCGAAATACCCAAAACTGGACTGATCTCAAAATTTACCTAAGGACGAGGTTCTGTCCTCCCGGCTTTTTAGAAACAAAGATGAACAAATTCTTAGAGTTAACCCAGGGGAGTAGAACTATTGAAGCATATCACCAAGCATTCGCCCTCCCCCTCAAATACTCGCCTCCACTGGATAAAGAACAACTGATGGCCAGGTTCATTCGAGGACTGAACAAACCTTTGAATATCCTGGTGAAGAATGCCAAGCCAGTTTCCATGGCCGAAGCAGTTCATGGCGAAGGATTTCGCCAAAGCCTTTGATGTCAAAGTCCCGCCAAAGCGAGCACCATCACCTTTCAAAAGGTTTTTATTCCCAGAAGATGATTCCAACCTTACTCCACCTAAGAGACATCAGGGTCAAACCCAAGATATGGGAAGTTTCAGGATGGAAGAAATGTCCTTTTCCTGAAACTCAATTCCCTAGATTTCAACTTCAGAAGTTCCACCCTTGAACAAGAGAGTGAAATGCTATAACTGTCAAGGATTTGGACATCGCAGTATGGATTTCCCAACTCCTTTTGGATCAAGGTTTTCAGGGCAGGGAAATCAGGGATCAAGATTCCAGACTCGAGCCCCTTCCTTCCAGAGTAATCAGGGTTCTATCCGCCAAAATCTGGGAAATCCCAGAGGTAGACCCTCTATCCAACCTGCAGTTTTAATCCAAAGTAATGCAAGACCTCCACCTCAAAATAAGGGAAGTCAAAGAGAGTTGTTCCCAAATCAGCCGTCCACCACTTCCAAGGTAGTAATGCTGGAAGTGATTGAAGAAGAGGAAGAACATGAAGGAGATCATACTCCACCTCTGCGAGATGAGGACATCTCGCATTTTTTAAGTGGGGTAGAATGTAAGATTCCTCCCCAACCTCTTAGGATGTCCAGTATCTTCCCCTGCAGTCAAATCCCTCTTCAGAAATATAAAAGATCTTGTTTCTACCTGTTTTGGCCTAGAGAGAGAAAATATTCTAGAGAGAGATTATTCAGATTTTGGATATTTTTGGATGGAAAAATATCTCCTCATATTTAAATGAGTTCCCCCGAAACAAAAGTTCAAAAAGATTTTCAGAAGGTGAATTCGAAATAAATTATAATCTGTTCAAAAGGCCTTATCCTGGGGGTCCAGATTTTCTGAAAATTTTAAATTAAGGTTTTAAGGGACCAATCAGATTCATCCAAATGTGTGGAGGAGATAAATGGAAGAAATAAAGAAAATCCCTCCAAAAATGAGTAAATATTCACATAAGATGGAGAGTTGACTAAGGACAAGGTTAATAGTTAAAAAAAGAGAGATATTTAGAAGAAATGATGCATTTTTGACACCTCAGTATGGGGGAATTCCCTTCATGAAGGAGGAACCTATTTCACATGTGTGGGAGAGTTTTAAACTCCCAAATAATGAGATATTTTTATCTCTCCTCTCTCCTGTTTCAACTAGAGCCAAAAAGTGAGCTAAACTGACCTAAAAATGGTCAAAAATTGACCAAACTGATCTGGAAAATTCTAGAATCAGTTTGCTTGGTTAGAGGCTCACTTTTTCCTATAAATAGAAGCCACCCCCTTTGTTGAAGCTTAATAGTGTTTTTGCACTGTTACCGTGCTTCTCCCAAGAGCCAAAAACTGTGAATTTACTCATAATTCATTAGTTTTTGACCTTCCCTCTTCTAAAGATTGGTGGCCACTCTTGTTTCAAACAAGAGTAGATCCCTCAAACCATCAAGCCAAAGGAAAGCTCTCAAATTCTCCTTGTAAGTTGGAGATTCTTCTCTTTTCTATTTCATTTTATGGTTTTTATGATTTTTATCTTTTCTAAAATGAATATGATGTTATGCCTCATTGAAAAAAGGCATTCGCCTCTCTTCTTTAGTAAATCCAACCATTCTTTATCCTAGATGAATGATTAATGGAAAAAATCAAGTTTTTCATAATATTTCTCTTAAATAAGTAGAAAATGATTACATTAGAATGATTTAAATACTCTTGGTGAAATTCTAATTAATTTTAGAGAGTTAAAAATTAAAAAATGGTCAGCCATACAAAGGAGGTTATGGCAAAATTTTCTAAAATTGTGTAAAATAAGTTTTACTTTTTTTATTTAAAAAGAGTAATTCCCATCGTATATGTATTCTTAAAGTGTTATTTTTCATCCTAGGTATAGAAAAATGCATACTAAAAATATTTTATTAAAAAAGTGTTACTTTCTTTAGAATTAAATTCTATGCATAGAAGGAAGCATATTGAAATTGTTATTTTGATTATAACAAATGATTTTTATGCATAAATGGATGCATAAAAGAAATTCTTTTATATTAAAAGAGTGATTTTCATCATAAATGATTTGTATGCATAAACATATGCATATTGATATAGCAGCTTACAAACGTTGGAGACTACAATCATAGATATATCTGTGTCAATGAAAAAAATATTTTCAATGATGTAACATGTGTAATCTATGTTGTCTTTCTGTGCAATCTTTCACATTGATGCTTCTCTCTTTGGTATTATTGAATTCATGTGTATAAATCTACTTGCATTTAGCTAAAGATACCATGTAGATCCACAAAAGAGAGTGCCCCGTCATTGCTCAAGAGATGGTTCTAATTTTTGAGATGGCAGACGGGAGTTGGCGAGTTTCTATTTGTTATTTTTAGAAATTTGGATAAGCAAACGTTTACTTTTGACTTACTTTTATTTATTTTTCTTGCTTGGCACAAAATACTAAATATGTATATAGAGAGAGAGAGGGGGGGAGAGAGAGAGACCTTAAAGTGTTGTGTAAATTATTAGTGTTGTGAGTGTTATATTTGATATTAGGGGTATATTTCTTAGGATGGAGGTGGCAAGGAGATCATTTTCATTTGTTTATGGTGATGGCCAAGATATAGAAGGTAATTATTTTTGAGATTGCTATAATTCAGGTATTTTTATTTTTCATAATCTATGTAATATTCATGGCTGAATTGTAGATCCTCCGTTTTGGGAAGGACACGCAACAACATCTCTAATTATCGAACTGTTAGAGAGCACCGGTGTTTTACGGCATATATAGAAACTTGTTTTTTATGTAGGTTTTGTGTTTTGCTTGATAAATTTATATTGCTATTGATACATTCTTTTTGCAATAGGGAATATCTTTTTTTTTAGAACCCAAAATATTGTTGGGTTTGTATGGCCAAGACCCTTACACAACGAGAGCTTTGGGATCCTTGGAATTTACAGTCTGAGATTACAAAAGATCGCAGATCAACTTCATGTACATGTAATGTTTGTGGACTATGAAAAGCTTGATAGGTTAGATTTTCGAGTCATAGGCACTGGACTATACAGAGTTTTTTTATTTGCCATCTACAAGCCTATTCAAACCCCATTCGCCTCAAATATTGATCCATCAAATGAGTTCTATAAGGTTTTGTTGTTTTCCTTCTTTTTTTCCACGAAAAGTTTATCTTACACTAGCTAATGTTTTTTTCTTTAATGTTTTTTTTGCCAGATGGAGGCGAGGAGTATAGGCTTCCAAAGAGAGATAATCCAGTTGTCCAAAGATTGTTTTAAAGCTTTGTTCAAGTGTGTTGAGATTGTCAACATTTTTTGGGTTGAAATGCTGGCTATTTATTTACGCCAAGTTTGGTGCTTTATTCAATGAAATTAAGTGCTTTAGGAGTATATATATGGAAAGCATGGTGTGTTTATATATAGGTTAGCAATTTAGGGACCATGGGACCCATCATGGGCTTCAAATATAAGGCTTATCCCTACTTATTTACTACGCATCTAATTAGGCATAAAGACAACTTTAGTAGGAATAACACTTTTATAAAAATCCTTTTATGCATCTATTTAGGCATAAATTCAATTTTAAGGAAAATAACACTTTCAAATTAAAAATAAACCTTTTATGCATTTTACTATGCATAAATTCCATTTTAATGAGAATAACACTTTCAAAATAAAAATAGATCTTTTATGCATCTATCTATGCATAAAATCAATTTCAATGAAAATAATACTTCGAAATAAAAATAAATCTTTTATGCATCTTTCTATGCCAAAAACCAAAATTGATGAAAATAACTCTTTTGAATTAAAAATAAAATTCTTTATGCATCTATTTATGCATAAAGTCAAAATTGATGAAAATAACTCTTTTGAATTAAAAATAAAATTCTTTATACATCTATTTATGCATAAAATCAAAATTGATGAAAATCACTCTTTTGAAATAAAAATAGATTTCTTTATGCATCTTTCTATGCATAAAATCAAAATTGATGAAAATAACTCTTTTGAAATAAAAATAGATTTCTTTATGCATCTTTCTATGCATAAAATAAAAATTGATGAGAATACCACTTTTTGGATTAAATTAAATTCTTTATGCATCTTTCCATGCATAAATCCAATTTAGTAGGAATTACACCTTTAGAATAAAAGAATTTCTCTTATGCATCTAATTTATGCATAAAATCCATTTATGATGAAAATCACACTTTTAATATAAAAATATCTTTTATGCATATGTTTATGCATACAAATCATTTATGATGAAAATCACTCTTTTAATATAAAAGAATTTCTTTTATGCATAAAAATCATTTATGATGAAAATCACACTTTTAATATAAAAATATCTTTTATGCATATGCTTATGCATACAAATCATTTATGATGAAAATCACTCTTTTAATATAAAAGAATTTCTTTTATGCATCCATTTATGCATAAACATCATTTATGATGAAAATCATAAAAATCATTTATAATGAAAATCATACTTTTAATATAAAAATATCTTTTATGCATACAAATCATTTATGATGAAAATCACTCTTTTAATATAAAAAAATCTTTTATGCATAAAAATCATTTATGATGAAAATAACACTTTTATAATCAAAATAACAATTTCAATATGCTTCCTTCTATGCATAGAATTTAATTCTAAAGAAAGTATCACTTTTTTAATAAAATATTTTTAGTATGCATTTTTCTATACCTAGGATGAAAAATAACACTTTAAGAATACATATACGATGGGAATTACTCTTTTTGAATTAAAAAAAGTAAAACTTATTTTACACAATTTTAGAAAATTTTGCCATAACCTCCTTTGTATGGCTGACCATTTTTTAATTTTTAACTCTCTAAAATTAATTAGAATTTCACCAAGAGTATTTAAATCATTCTAATGTAATCATTTTCTACTTATTTAAGAGAAACATTATGAAATACTTGATTTTTTCCATTAATCATTCATCTAGGATAAAGAATGGTTGGATTTACTAAAGAAGAGAGGGGAATGCCTTTTTTCAATGAGGCATAACATCATATTCATTTTAGAGAAGACAAAAATCATAAAAACCATAAAATGAAATAGAAAAGAGAAGAATCTCCAGCTTACAAGGAGAATTTGAGAGCTTTCCTCTGGCTTGATGGTTTGAAGGATCTACTCTTGTTTGCAACAAGAGTGGCCACCAATCTTTAGAAGAGGGAAGGTCAAATACTAATGAATTATTTGGGAGTTTAAAACTCTCCCACACATGTGAAATAGGTGCCTCCTTCATGAGGGGAATTCCCCCATACTGAGGTGTCAAAAATGTATCATTTCTTCTAAATATCTCTCTTTTTTAACTATTAACCTTGTCAACTCTTCATCTTATGTGAGTATTTACTCATTTTGCATTATTAATTTTCCACTAACGAATATTCACTTTTGTACACTTCATGCATTCATGAGAATCTTCAATCGATTGCTTAAGTGCCATATCGATTATGCATTCACAATGCCTACACAAGAGAAGAAAATTGCAGCCCTTGGTAAATTAGAGCATCTTTTGAATTCTCTGGCTGCCATGACGAAAACGTGAAAATTGAAGTGAATAAGCAGGCCTCTGGTATGTCATACGAGGCTGCTCAAAAGGTCTCCATGATTGGAGCAAAGGCAAGGATATTTTTGGAGAAGCCAGTAAACATAGAGAATTCAAAGAAGACTTGGGGACTCTGGAGAGACATGTTTGCAATCATCACTGTAAATGTAGATTGTCCAATGCCAGCTCTTGTAAATATGCGCAAATAGTTTTGGATAAATTTCAATAACATGGTTCACATTATGAATCAAAGTAGCACAACTGCCCAAGAACGAGCATCATTCCAACAACATATCGTAGAATTCACGTTTGGGAGAGAGTAAAGTAACACACTATATGGTAAGTTGTACAATAAAAAAATAAACTGGTGTTTTAACTTAGACTTTTTCTAATTAAATTCTATTGTCATGTGTATAGCACATAGTTTATGCGCATGGTGCGTATTTCATGAACAAGTATGGATTGCTCAACATGTGGAGTACCCAAGAGATGGAGAAATCACATTATAAAGCAAGAGGGGTTTATTTCAAAAATACAAGACATGTGGAGCTTTTGCAAAAGGAACATGTACAAACTATCTACAAGAGATGTCCAATTGGTTTTATCACACAACCTTTGGAAGGGTATTGGTTAGGGAGCGGGCCCAACAATCAAAGCTTGCGCAAGAGGCATGCAAGGCTGCAAAAAGTCATGCTTGGCTTGAATGGTTGTAGACCAATGCTCCCCATAGGCATGGTGCTTGGCGTGCACGAATGAGAAGACAAGGGAGGCATTGGGTTGTGCATGCACCAGCACAAATCTAGATGTAATAAGGCTAAGAAAATAAGTTTAGTTAGGTTTTTTTTGCCCTTAAAGAAACTATTAATAGTTCCTTCCCTCACTTCATTTTTATTTCACTTTTTTAAAGAGCTTGAGCTCAAGATCTACGTAGGCACCCACGTAAGGACACCAATACATCACCATGTTAGCACAATAGGCATAGTCGTACATGGATATGGCACGCACCAAAAACATCACACGTGTTACTATGCCTTCACAAAACACAGTGCAAGAAGGCACCCAACAACCACATACTGTGACACCACGGAAGAGAGTGACCCCTTGGATTCTAGGACACACCTAATGGCATCACCAGTGTCCAACCCTCCTCCCACAAGAACACCAACACACACACATGCAAGCCCTTCTAGTGGGAGCAAGCGCGTGAAGAAGACCCCACAATGCAGCCACCCCAGAGATCAAGACAGAGAGGCCGATGATGAGCAATTTGACTGGGTTGGTGAAAACATTCCTACATTGTGCAGCACCACAGGTAGCAAGACCCTACTACCAGGACAAGGTCCCCTACGTACCCGGGAGGAACTTGATACACAGGTACCACAACAGCAGGACGAGGAGGATTCAGACTATGAGAGAGACCAAGGGGAGGTTCCTCCAAGTGCGCACAAGCGCACAAAGGTCAAGCTCTTCAAGCCAAGGAAGTCCCAACCTTGCCAACGTATCAACACAACACAGAGAGCTCCAAGGAGAAGGATGTGCCAAGGGCATAGGGCTCTACAAGAAATCAAGTTTTATCAGAGGAACACTGAGTTGCTGATAAGAAGAGCCCCTTTCGCTCGCACAGTGAAGGAGATTCTCCAACGATATAGAACAGAGTTCCATGTACAGGAGATTACCCTTGAAGCATTGCAAGAAGCCGCCAGGCTTACCTTGTTGGGCTTTTTGAAGACACCAACCTCCTTGCAATACATGCAAAGAGGATTACCATTTATTTGCCAAGGACATGCAACTAGCTCGGCGTATTCGAGGCGAGCGAGACACGATCTACAGATCTTAGATGTTAACTTGCTTTTTGAAGCAACTCTTTTGTTTCAAACCCCCCTTTGTAACAAGCCTATCTGGCTTTCATTTGTAACCTTCTGATAATTTAAATTTTAAGTTTCGCTTACAATGTCTCAGTGTCATCATGTTTGTTTAACATGGAGTGTCTATCATGTGCCAGTTTGTCACCCAAGGCATCAGAAATGCTCCTGGAGAACTGAGGAAGCTGTGCCAAAACAGTGCGAATTTGGCCTCTGCAACGGCGATGTAGGTTAAAAATTTGCACTATTCTGGCACTTCTCCCCTAGCCACTTAGGATCATTTCTGATGCATTTATAATGAAGTTGAGTACATTGATGCATTTATAATGAAGTTGAGTACACTAATTGTGAGAAATAGTAGTTTACAAGATAAAAACACCTTTAATCATGTGTAAAAATACATTGTTTGTCATCCAATACATCAGAATTGCTCTTGGAGGACTAGGAAACTATGCCAGAACAGTGCAAATTTGGGCTCTATAGTGGCGGTGCAGGCTCAAAATACGCACTGTTCTGGCACTGCTCCCGCAGCCACTCAGGATTATTTCTAATGCAATGAAGTTTAGTACATTGATTATGAAAAACAATAATTTACAAGATAAAAACACCTTTAATCATGTGTAGAAATACATTATTTGTCATCCAATGCATCAGAATTACTCCTGAAGGGTTGGGGAAGCTGTGCCAGAACAGTTCGAATTTGGACTCCACAGAGCAGCGGTGCCAGGCTCGAAATTCGCACTGTTCTGGCACTGCTCCCCCATGCCCCCAAGGTCATTTCTGATGCATTTACAAAAAAATTGATGGTACAAACTAGAAAAAACAATGATATACTTGATGAAAATAAGTTTGCAAAACTGTATTGTAAGAAGTGATACATTATCTTTACAAAATCTTTCTTACAATATTCAGCTTCCTTCTCTTGTTATTGGGCAGAGTGTGCTCAAGGAGTGATTGGGCTATTTCTTGAGGTTCCTCTATGCCTATGCTTTTGGCTATACCTATATGAGCAAGAAGCTTACCCCTAAATCCAGAACCAAAAACATCGAAGGCAAGGGATTTTTTAATCAAAACTGCACATTTGGTGCTCTATGCCATATAGGCTACATAGAGCACCTTAGAGAGGCTTTCAAAAAGAAGAGAGTGAAGGCAGATTGAGGGGTGTATTCCCTATGGATAATGGTGATGCCATCCATAGGATGCTGACAGATAGTGCACCAACGCAGCATCATGTCCATGTACCTTGGCCTGGTCTCTGTACCATCGCCTCTCCCAGCAAATGTGTCAATTTCAACCACCCTTTGCAATCAAGGGAAAAATCAAAATATTTTCCTATACATAATTACAAATGTTTCTAAGTTGTAAAAGGTTGATTATTACCTCTTACTCAATTTCTTCTTTTGCCAAAGTGCTGGTGGGGGCGGAGAGGTCAATCGAGGACTTAGCCTCATCCTTTTTAGGTGCTTTGGTCTCCTCCATCACTCCAGCAAAGCAGGGGTATCCTTTTTAGCCTCTAGCTTGTCTCGTAAGGTTGTGAATTCCTCCTCTGGAACTAGGGCTTGCTTCACAGTATCAACCACAATTTCCTTGACCAAAGCAATTGTCTTTGCGGCGATAGATTCTCCAAGGGGTAATATGACACTATCTAGGTGAGGACCGAGGTTGGATGTATCAAGGTCCACCTCACATCGTGTGCATATAATGCCCAAGCATTCATCCATTCTCAAGCCAGCTATCTTTTCAAGGTCATGAAGAAATAAGTACTCTTCACCTTCCACCACAATGGTGCTCAAGAGATTGATCTCAAGCTCTGGCAGCACCTTGCTCTCCTCTGTGTGGGGAAGATGGCCCCGCATCTTCCACTATAATGGGCTGTTCAGCTACAGATTGTGCACCCTCTGGTGGAAAGTGCTATGAAGCAAGCTGCTCTTCCATGCAACCAGCACCCATACCTAGTGCCTTCACTTCCTTGTCTCATCCCTCAAATACCCTGCCAAAACTGCAATGCAGGCATCTCTACCTCCTCATCCGAATCCTCCGCCGATGAGGAACGCAAAAGTGGTGAGCCATGAGAGGAACCTAGTTGCTAGATTGCCCTTCCCCAACCTCTTCACCTCCTGCTTATTGAAGGTACAGTAAGCTCCTATGGGCATACAGATGTTGATGAAGCATTCAAGGCACTGGATTAGGGGCAGGCATATTGTTGAATGTACTGAAGTAGCTCAATAGGCACCCATCGAGGGAAAGGAGATGGAGTGGGGAGCCAAGTATTGCTCCATGTATGCAATCTGCGTCTCATAATGTCTCATAATGTTGTCGACTTCACGAGCAAACATGGCAAAGAGCTCGCTCTTGCCCACCCACGGGGTGGTGGAGAGGAACTCATAGAAGTCGTCAAAGTGGGTAGCCATGTGTGAATGCAAAGAGATAGTGTGATCTTGTGCTTGATTTCTATCGTGTGAAAATGAGAAAGAAGGCACCTTTGGGCTATTTATAGTTAAAATTTAAAGTTTGGCCTTTTCACACTAGACCGCTAGGCCAAAAAATCACAGTTTGCAAAAATATTAAGATTTCAATTAAATAAAGATTGGTTAAAAAAGAGCCTGCTAAAAAATTACAAGCATGTCATCTAATCTAAAATTGTTATAATGTCTTCATTTTTTGCCTCTTGTGACATTTACTTCATGTTAATCTCCATCTCCTTGTTGACTTGAAAGCTCGTCATTGCCTTCACCTCGATCCTGAAACTCTTGCCCTTCACGTGCATCAGAACAGAGGCTATTTTCCCATATACCCAGTTCATCTTCAAGCTCTTCCACATGCCTACTATGTGTTGGTAGGGCTATGCACCTTGCTGCTAAAAATTCAATGGATGCAGACATAGCATAGAAAACTCCAGTGAGGCTTTGGAGTGGTTGTTCCTCAACATAATTAGAGGGGAAAATATTTGCAGATAGAGACATAAGAAAATGGAAAATCATAAGAAAATTTGAAACAAAAAATCCAATATTAGTATGTTGTTAAAGCTGTGTTTATATTACACTGACAATTTGAAGGAAACCTTCGTCGGTGGCCTTGAATGTAAAGATCTCCAAGGGTATACACATGTTGCACTATGGCAACCAGTCCTTCCTTCTTAGTATGCTTGAAGCCTTGTAGCCGCCCCTTCTAATGATGTAGCATATTTCCCAGTTGATGCACTCAATGTGGTCCCTTAGAGCTTGGCTGCATGTAGACCCAAGCCCCAACCCTGAATCTTGTTGGAGCCTAAACTCCATGCTCATCTCTTGTGTTATGCAGCACAAGCTCTTCCACCTTCTCCCTAAGTCTTCTCACATTACTGGAAGAGAACATGGTGGTAAGAAAAGAGAAGAAGGAAAAAGAAAATCTTGTTATGACAACAGAGGAGTGGAGAGGAGAGAAAGTTCAGGGTTTTCAGTGCAGCAATGGAAAGCTTAAAAGAGGGTTAGAGTTTGAGAATAGGCTTCCTGAACCTAGAGTAGACTAAAGAGGGATAGCGTTTCTGTAGCAATGGAGAGGGAGGGAGCTTGAGAGAGAGAGAGAGAGAGAGAGAGAGAGAGAGAGAGAGAGAGAGAGAGAGAGAGAGAGAGAGAGAGAGAGGGGGGGATCTTGAGAGGGAGGGAGCTTGAGAAGGAGGGAGAGCTTGAGAGGGATTTAGTTTCTATAGCAATGGAGACCTTAGAAAAGGAAGAAAGAGGGAGAGGGAGCTTGAGAAGGAGGGAGAGCTTGAGAGGTATGGAGTTTCTCCAGCAATGGAGAGCTTAGAAGAGGAAGAAAGATGTTAAAAATGAGCTTTCCAAACCTAGAGTATGTTGGGGGGAAGTTTGAGAGGGAAACACACTTTTGGGAAAAAAATTAAAAATTTTTAATTTTTAGGGTTTTTAATCTGTGCGATTCTAGGTGGGAGGGACCTCTAAGTTTGGGCCCAGGAGGTAGGCGGACAAGAGTAGTAATTAGGCCCCATTAGCAAACCAAAGCCTAGGCCCCCTAGGGTCAAAGAAGTCAAAAATGTGCACCCAGCCCTCTTCCTATTGGTCCATTCCTAATCAAAAGTTAATCCAAGAGACCCTCTTTGGGTCCAAAAATTCCTAATGTGCACTTTATAATTTCACTAAAAATGAAACGCTTTTCCTCGGAGCTCCTACATATACTACCCCCACGATGTAAAAGACATCTAGTAATCCCAATGCCTCTTTGATTAAGAGGAGCTTGAGATTGTCATCTAGCCTATAAGGGTCCAAGACTATATAAATATATCGAGGATTAACATCATCCCACCCATCAAATCCAAGGACTTTCCATTTTGGGATAGGTTGGGATCCAAAAAAGCCCAATTGTGGCAAAGAAGACAGTATCTGACAATTTATTATTGTCATAAAAGTCAACTTTAAGATATTTAATGACGTCTCTGCTTAAAACATAATGAAACTATACATTAATAACAATCATGAAACTTTTTACATTTAGCAAAGGAAGATTATAAGAAAAGAATGAAAAAATAAAATCCATTCAAATACAAAAAATAATCTATTCAAGAAGAACACAACCAAACTTATTTTCGGAGGAGCCTATGCTTTGGGATACATTTAATAACTTCATCAAATACTTGTCATACTTGATCTCTTTCAACATGGACAATAGAGTCTATTTCATAACGATCAATCAAGCCCATGATTTCTTTAATAATCATAAGTGCAATATTTTCATCTAATTTATCTATATCCAAACGTATTTTAATTTGATAAATATCATTCCATCTAACAGCTTCAACCGGCCATGGTCCTATGAAAAAACGATGCTCAAATTTAGTAGCCAAATTCACGCTCTCCTCAAAGGAAAGAGTACTCCTCATGTGCTCAAAGAATATGCAAGTAACTTCTTCCATCTCTGTCAATCATACATACATACATATAAGTAGACGCGTGACTACTATGTGCGTGAGTGTAAATTTTAATTGTAACTAATCTATGCATGCGCATCGGTGTAAATAAACAAATTGCAACTACTATGTGTGTGCACATGTGTGTTTGAATTAATACATATGTGTTTGAATTAATACATGTAAGTCAAAGCCTAGTGTGTCTGTATAAGAAGTTAAACTACTAATACATATAAGAATGTAATTGGCACAATGTATACTACAAAGTTAACGCACATGCTAACTACATGCAATTCAAATCACAATCCCACACATACACTTCCACCCCTGCCCACGCTTTTCCCATTTTGATGACTAAAATATTTTGAAACACTTCCACTCTATCTCTTTCTCTCTCACACACACACACACCCACGCACTATATATATTTTGAAACACTTTCCTCTATCTCTTTCTCTCTCACACCCACGCACTATATATATTTTGAAACACTTCCACTCTATCTCTTTCTCTCTCACACCCACACACTATATATAACAGGCCTTGCACACCTACAACAGAATTAATAATTTAAAAAAACACACACAAGCACACATACACGTGACACACACACACACACACACACACACACACACTCTTTTTGTATTTGAATAACTAAAATATTAACGTCTTCCCAATATTTACTG